>NC_056458.1:52381491-52718991 GCF_018296145.1 Oncorhynchus tshawytscha | reverse complement strand
TCTTCCCTTCCCTGTCTGTCTCTCTCCTTCCCTGTCTGTCTGTCTGTCTCCTTCCCTGTCTGTCTGTCTGTCTCCTTCCCTGTCTGTCTGTCTCTCTTCCCTTCCCTGTCTGTCTGTCTGTCTGTCTCCTTCCCTGTCTGTCTGTCTCCTCTCTCCTGTCCTGTCTGTCTGTCTCCTTCCTGTCTGTCTGTCTGTCTGTCTGTCTGTCTCTCTCTCTTCCCTGTCTGTCTGTCTCCTTCCCTGTCTGTCTGTCTCCTTCCCTGTCTGTCTGTCTGTCTCTCTTCCCTGTCTGTCTGTCTGTCTGTCTCCTTCCCTGTCTGTCTGTCTGTCTGTCTCCTTCCCTGTCTGTCTGTCTGTCTCTCTCCTTCCCTGTCTGTCTGTCTGTCTGTCTCTCTCCTTCCCTGTCTGTCTGTCTGTCTCTCTCTTCCCTGTCTGTCTGTCTGTCTCCTCCTTCCCTGTCTGTCTGTCTCTCTCCTCCCTGTCTGTCTCTCTCCTTCCCTGTCTGTCTGTCTCCTTCCCTGTCTGTCTGTCTCCTTCCCTGTCTGTCTCTCTCCTTCCCTGTCTGTCTGTCTGTCTGTCTCCTTCCCTGTCTGTCTGTCTGTCTGTCTCCTTCCCTGTCTGTCTGTCTCTTCTCTCTCTTCCTTCTGTCTGTCTGTCTCTCTTCCCTGTCTGTCTGTCTCTCTCCCTGTCTGTCTGTCTGTCTCCTCTGTCTGTCTGTCTGTCTGTCTGTCTGTCTCCTTCTGTCTGTCTCTCCTTCCCTGTCTGTCTGTCTGTCTCTCTCCTTCCCTGTCTGTCTGTCTGTCTGTCTCCTTCCCTGTCTGTCTGTCTGTCTCCTCTCCTGTCTGTCTGTCTGTCTGTCTCTTCCCTGTCTGTCTGTCTCTCTTCCCTTCCTGTCTGTCTGTCTGTCTCTCTCCCTTCCTGTCTGTCTGTCTCCTTCCCTGTCTGTCTGTCTCTCTTCCCTGTCTGTCTGTCTCTCTTCCCTGTCTGTCTGTCTCCTTCCTGTCTGTCTGTCTGTCTCCTTCCCTGTCTGTCTGTCTGTTCCCTGTCTGTCTCTCTCTTCCCTGTCTGTCTCTCTCTCCTTCCCTGTCTGTTCTGTCTGTCTCTCTCCTTCCCTGTCTGTCTGTCTGTCTCTCTCTCCTTCCCTGTCTGTCTGTCTCCTCCTTCCTGTCTGTCTGTCTGTCTGTCTCCTCCCTGTCTGTCTGTCTGTCTGTCTCCTTCCCTGTCTGTCTGTCTGTCTCCTTCCCTTCCTGTCTGTCTGTTCCCTGTCTGTCTGTCTCCTTCCTGTGTCTGTCTCTCTGTCTCCTTCCCTGTCTGTCTGTCTGTCTCTCTCTCCTTCCCTGTCTGTCTGTTCCCTGTCTGTCTGTCTCTCTTCCCTGTCTGTCTGTCTGTCTCTCTTCCTGTCTGTCTCTCTCCTTCCTGTCTGTCTGTCTGTCTGTCTCCTTCCCTGTCTGTCTGTCTGTCTGTCTCCTTCCCTGTCTGTCTGTCTGTCTCTCCTTCCCTGTCTGTCTGTCTCTCCCTGTCTGTCTCTCTCCTTCCCTGTCTGTCTGTCTCCTTCCCTGTCTGTCTCTCTCCTTCCCTGTCTGTCTGTCTGTCTGTCTGTCTGTCTCCCCTTCCCTGTCTGTCTGTCTGTCTGTCTGTCTCTCTCTCCTTCTGTCTGTCTGTCTCTCTCCTTCCCTGTCTGTCTGTCTCCTTCCCTGTCTGTCTGTCTCCTTCCCTGTCTGTCTGTCTCCTTCCCTGTCTGTCTCCTCTTCCCTGTCTGTCTGTCTGTCTCTCCTGTCTGTCTGTCTGTCTGTCTCCTTCCCTGTCTGTCTGTCTCTCTCCCTTCCCTGTCTGTCTCTCTCCTTCCCTGTCTGTCTGTCTCCCTTCCCTGTCTGTCTCTCTCCTTCCCTGTCTGTCTGTCTGTCTGTCTGTCTCTTCCCTGTCTGTCTGTCTGTCTCTCTCCTTCCCTGTCTGTCTGTCTGTCTGTCTCCTTCCTTCCTGTCCCTGTCTGTCTGTCTGTCTGTCTCCTTCCCTGTCTGTCTGTCTGTCTGTCTCTCCTTCCTGTCTGTCTGTCTGTCTGTCTCCTCTGTCTGTCTGTCTGTTCCTGTCTGTCTGTCTGTCTGTCTCTGTCTGTCTGTCTGTCTCTCCTTCCTGTCTGTCTCCTCTGTCTCTCTTCCCTGTCTGTCCTGTCTGTCTGTCTCTCTTCCCTGTGTCTGTCTGTCTCCTTCCCTGTCTGTCTGTCTCTCTCCTTCCCTGTCTGTCTGTCTGTCTCCTCTGTCTCTCTGTTCTCCCTGTCTGTCTGTCTCTCTCTCTCCTTCCCTGTCTGTCTGTCTCCTTCCCTGTCTGTCTGTCTCCTTCCTGTCTGTCTGTCTGTCTGTCTGTCTCCTTCCCTGTCTGTCTGTCTGTCTGTCTCCTTCCCTGTCTGTCTGTCTCTCTCCCTTGTCTGTCTGTCTCCTTCCTTGTCTGTCTGTCTCCTCCTTCCCTGTCTGTCTGTCTCCTTCCCTGTCTGTCTGTCTCCTTCCCTGTCTGTTTGTCTGTCTCTCTCCTTCCCTGTCTGTCTGTCTGTCTCTCTCTCCTTCCCTGTCTGTCTGTCTGTTCCTGTCTGTGTCTCTCTCCTTCCCTGTCTGTCTGTCTGTCTGTCTCTCTCCTTCCCTGTCTGTCTGTCTCTCTCTCCTTCCCTGTCTGTCTGTCTGTCTCTCTCCTTCCCTGTCTGTCTGTCTCTCTCCTTCCCTGTCTCTCTGTCTGTCTCTTCCCTGTCTGTCTGTCTGTCTGTCTCCTTCCCTGTCTGTCTGTCTGTCTGTCTCCTTCCCTGTCTGTCTGTCTGTCTGTCTCCTTCCTGTCTGTCTCCTCTCCCTGTCTGTCTGTCTGTCTCCTTCCCTGTCTGTCTGTCTCTCTCTCTTCCCTGTCTGTCTGTCTCTTCTCCTTCCTGTCTGTCTGTCTCTCTCTCTTCCTGTCTGTCTTGTCTGTCTCTCCTTCCCTGTCTGTCTGTCTCTCTCTTCCCTGTCTGTCTGTCTGTCTGTCTGTCTTCTCCTTCCCTGTCTGTCTGTCTGTCTGTCTGTCTCTTCCCTGTCTGTCTTCTGTCTGTCTGTCTCCTTCCCTGTCTGTCTGTCTCCTTCCCTGTCTGTCTGTCTGTCTGTCTCTCTTTCCCTGTCTGTCTGTCTCCTTCCCTGTCTGTCTGTCTCCTCCCTTCCCTGTCTGTCTGTCTCCTTCCCTGTCTGTCTGTCTGTCTGTCTGTCTGTCTCTCTCCTTCCCTGTCTGTCTGTCTGTCTCCTTCCCTGTCTGTCTGTCTGTCTCTCTTCTCTGTCTGTCTCTGTCTCTCTTCTGTCTGTCTGTCTGTCTCCTTCCCTGTCTGTCTGTCTGTCTGTCTCTCCTTCCCTGTCTGTGTCTGTCTGTCTCCTTCCCTGTCTGTCTGTCTGTCTCCTTCCCTGTCTGTCTGTCTGTCTCCTTCCCTGTCTGTCTGTCTGTCTCCTTCCCTGTCTGTCTGTCTGTCTGTCTCCTTCCCTGTCTGTCTGTCTCTCTTCCCTGTCTGTCTGTCTCTCTCTCCCTGTCTGTCTCTCTCCTTCCCTGTCTGTCTGTCTCTCTCCTTCCCTGTCTGTCTCTCTCTCTTCCCTGTCTGTCTGTCTCTCTTCCCTGTCTGTCTGTCTGTCTCCTTCCCTGTCTGTCTCTCTCCTTCTGTCTGTCTCTCTCTCTCCTTCCCTGTCTGTCTGTCTCCTTCTCTCCTTCCCTGTCTGTCTGTCTCTCTCTCTCCTTCCCTGTCTGTTTGTCTCTCTCTCTCCTTCCCTGTCTGTTTGTCTCTCTCTCTCCTTCCCTGTCTGTTTGTCTCTCTCTCTCCTTCCCTGTCTGTCTGTCTCTCTCTCTCCTTCCCTGTCTTTGTCTCTCTCTCTCCTTCCCTGTCTGTTTGTCTCTCTCTCTCCTTCCCTGTCTGTTTGTCTGTCTGTCTCTCCTTCCCTGTCTGTCTGTCTCTCCTTCCCCGTCTGTCTGTCTCTCTCCTTCCCTGTCTGTCTGTCTGTCTCTCTCCTTCCCTGTCTGTCTGTCTGTCTCTCTCCTTCCCTGTCTGTCTGTCTCTCTCTCTCCTTCCCTGTCTGTCTGTCTGTCTCTCTCTCCTTCCCTGTCTGTCTCTCTCTCTCCTTCCCTGTCTGTCTCTCTCTCTCCTTCCCTGTCTGTCTGTCTCTCTCTCCTTCCCTGTCTGTCTGTCTGTCTCTCTCCTTCCCTGTCTGTCTGTCTGTCTCTCCTTCCCTGTCTGTCTGTCTGTCTCTCTCCCTTCCCTGTCTGTCTGTCTCTCTCTCTCCTTCCCTGTCTGTCTGTCTCTCTCTCCTTCCCTGTCTGTCTGTCTGTCTCTCTCCTTCCCTGTCTGTCTGTCTCTCTTCCCTGTCTGTCTCTCTGTTCCTGTCTGTCTGTCTCTCTCTCCTTCCCTGTCTGTCTGTCTCTCTCTTCCTGTCTGTCTCTCTCTCTCCTTCCCTGTCTGTCTGTCTCTCTGTCTCTCTCCTCCTTCCCTGTCTGTCTCTCTCCTTCCCTGTCTGTCTGTCTGTCTGTCTCCTTCCCTGTCTGTCTGTCTGTCTGTCTGTCTCCTTCCCTGTCTGTCTGTCTCCTTCCCTGTCTGTCTGTCTCCTTCCTTCCCTGTCTGTCTGTCTCTCTCCTTCCTGTCTGTCTGTCTCCTTCCCTGTCTGTCTGTCTCCTTCCCTGTCTGTCTGTCTCCTTCCCTGTCTGTCTGTCTCTTCCCTGTCTGTCTGTCTGTCTGTCTCTCTCCTGTCTGTCTGTCTGTCTCCTTCCTGTCTGTCTGTCTCCTTCCCTGTCTGTCTGTCTGTCTGTCTGTCTCTCTTCCCTGTCTGTCTGTCTCCTTCCCTGTCTGTCTGTCTCTTCTCCTTCTGTCTGTCTCTCTCTTCCCTGTCTGTCTGTCTGTCTGTCTGTCTCCTTCCCTGTCTGTCTGTCTCCTTCTCCCTGTCTGTCTGTCTGTCTCCTTCCCTGTCTGTCTCTGTCTCCTTCCTTCTGTCTGTCTGTCTGTCTCCTTCCCTGTCTGTCTGTCTCCTTCCCTTCTGTCTGTCTCCTTCCTGTCTGTCTGTCTCTTCCCTGTCTGTCTGTCTGTCTCTTCCCTGTCTGTCTGTCTGTCTCCTCCTTCCCTGTCTGTCTCCTCCCTTCCCTGTCTGTCTGTCTGTCTCTCTCCTTCCCTGTCTGTCTGTCTGTCTCCTTCCCTGTCTGTCTGTCTGTCTCCTTCCCTGTCTGTCTGTTTCTCTCCTTCCCTGTCTGTCTGTCTGTCTCTCTCCTTCCCTGTCTGTCTCTCCCTTCCCTGTCTGTCTGTCTCCTTCCCTTCCTTCCTGTCTGTCTGTCTCCTTCCCTGTCTGTCTGTCTGTCTCTTCCCTGTCTGTCTGTCTGTCTCCTTCCCTGTCTGTCTGTCTGTCTCTTCCTTCCCTGTCTGTCTGTCTGTCTCTGTCCCTGTCTGTCTTCTGTCTGTCTGTCTCCCTGTCTGTCTGTCTGTCTCTCCTTCCCTGTCTGTCTGTCTGTCTCTGTCTGTCTCCTTCCTCTGTCTTCCCTGTCTGTCTGTCTCCTTCCCTGTCTGTCTGTCTCTCTCTCCTTCCCTGTCTGTCTGTCTGTCTCTCTTCCCTGTCTGTCTGTCTGTCTCCTCCCTGTCTGTCTGTCTCTCTCCTTCCCTGTCTGTCTGTCTGTCTTCCTTCCCTGTCTGTCTGTCTCCTTCCCTGTCTGTCTGTCTCTTCCCTGTCTGTCTGTCTGTCTCTCTCTCCCTCCCTGTCTGTCTGTCTGTCTGTCTCTTCCCTGTCTGTCTGTCTGTCTGTCTCCTTCCCTGTCTGTCTGTCTCTCTGTCTTCCCTTCCTGTCTGTCTGTCTCTTCCCTGTCTGTCTGTCTCCTTCCCTGTCTGTCTGTCTCTCCTCCTTCCCTGTCTGTCTGTCTCCTTCCCTGTCTGTCTGTCTGTCTCCTTCCCTGTCTGTCTGTCTCTCTCCTTCCCTGTCTGTCTGTCTGTCTCCTTCCCCCTGTCTGTCTGTCTGTCTGTCTCCTTCCCTGTCTGTCTGTCTGTCTCTCTCCTTCCCTGTCTGTCTGTCTGTCTCTCTTCCTGTCTGTCTGTCTGTCTGTCTCCTTCCCTGTCTGTCTGTCTCTCTCTCTTCCCTGTCTGTCTGTCTGTCTGTCTCCTTTCCCTGTCTGTCTGTCTCCTTCCCTGTCTGTCTCTCTCCTTCCCTGTCTGTCTGTCTGTCTCCTTCCCTGTCTGTCTGTCTGTCTCTCTCTTCCCTGTCTGTCTGTCTCTCCTTCCCCCTGTCTGTCTGTCTCTCCTCTCCCTTCCCTGTCTGTCTGTCTGTCTCCTTCCCTGTCTGTCTGTCTCCTTCCCTGTCTGTCTGTCTGTCTCTCCTTCCCTGTCTGTCTGTCTCTTCCTTCTGTCTGTTTGTCTGTCTCTCTCTCCTTCCCCTGTCTGTCTGTCTCTCTCTTCCCTGTCTGTCTGTCTCTCTCTCCTTCCCTGTCTGTCTGTCTGTCTGTCTCTCCCTTCCTGTCTGTTGTCTGTCTCTCTCCTTCCCTGTCTGTCTGTCTGTCTCTCCTTCCCTGTCTGTCTCTCTCTCTCCTTCCCTGTCTGTCTGTTTGTCTCTCTCTCTCCTCCCTGTCTGTCTGTCTCTCTTCCTTCTGTCTGTCTGTTCCCTGTCTCTCTCTCTCCTTCCCTGTCTGTCTGTCTCTCTTCCCTGTCTGTCTGTCTGTCTGTCTGTCTCTCTCCTTCCCTGTCTGTTTGTCTCTCTCTCCTTCCCTGTCTGTCTCTCTCCTTCCCTGTCTGTCTGTCTCCTTCCCTGTCTGTCTCTCTCTCTTCCCTCTCTGTCTGTCTCTCTCTCTCCTTCCCTGTCTGTCTGTCTGTCTCTCTCCTTCCCTGTCTGTCTGTCTGTCTCTCTCCTTCCCTGTCTGTCTGTCTGTCTCTCTCCTTCCCTGTCTGTCTGTCTCTCTCTCCTTCCCTGTCTGTCTCTCTCCTTCCCTGTCTGTCTCTCTCCTTCCCTGTCTGTCTCTCTCCTTCCCTGTCTGTCTGTCTCTCTCTCTCCTTCCCTGTCTGTCTGTCTGTCTCCTTCTTCCTGTCTGTCTGTCTGTCTCCTTCCTGTCTGTCTGTCTGTCTGTCTCTCTTCCCCCTGTCTGTCTGTCTCTCTCTCTCCTTCCCTGTCTGTCTGTCTGTCTCTCTCCTTCCCTGTCTGTCTGTCTGTTCCCTGTCTCTCTCTCTTCCCTGTCTGTCTCTCTCCTTCCCTGTCTCTCTCTCTCCTTCCCTGTCTCTCTCTCTCCTTCCCTGTCTCTCTCTCTCCTTCCCTGTCTCTCTCTCTCCTTCCCTGTCTGTCTCTCTCCTTCCCTGTCTGTCTCTCTCCTTCCCTGTCTGTCTGTCTGTCTCCTTCCCTGTCTGTCTCTCTCTCCTTCCCTGTCTGTCTCTCTCCTTCCCTGTCTGTCTGTCTGTCTCTCTTCCCTGTCTGTCTGTCTCCTTCCCTGTCTGTCTGTCTCCTTCCCTGTCTGTCTGTCTGTCTGTCTGTTCTGTCTGTCTTCCTTCCCTGTCTGTCTCTCTCCTTCCCTGTCTGTCTGTCTCCTTCCCTGTCTGTCTCTCTCCTTCCCTGTCTGTCTCTCTCCTTCCCTGTCTGTCTGTCTCCTTCCCTGTCTGTCTGTCTGTCTCCTTCCCCCTGTCTGTCTGTCTGTCTGTCTGTCTGTCTCCTTCCCTGTCTGTCTGTCTGTCTGTCTGTCTCCTTCCCTGTCTGTCTGTCTCCTTCCCTGTCTGTCTGTCTGTCTGTCTCCTTCCCTGTCTGTCTGTCTCCTTCCCTCTGTCTGTCTCCTCCTTCCCTGTCTGTCTGTCTCTCTCCTTCCCTGTCTGTCTGTCTCTCTCCTTCCCTGTCTGTCTGTCTGTCTCTCTCCTTCCCTGTCTGTCTGTCTCCTTCCCTTGTCTGTCTGTCTGTTCCCTGTCTGTCTGTCTGTCTCCTTCCCTGTCTGTCTGTCTGTCTCTCTCCTTCCCTGTCTGTCTGTCTCTCTCCTTCCCTGTCTCTGTCTCTCTCTCTCCTTCCCTGTCTGTCTCCTCCTTCCCTGTCTGTCTCTCTCTCTCCTTCCCTGTCTGTCTGTCTGTCTCTCTCCTTCCCTGTCTGTCTGTCTGTCTCTCTCTCTCCTTCCCTGTCTGTCTGTCTGTCTGTCTCTCTCCTTCCCTGTCTGTCTGTCTGTCTCTCTCCTTCCCTGTCTGTCTGTCTGTCTCTCTCCTTCCCTGTCTGTCTGTCTGTCTCTCTCCTTCCCTGTCTGTCTGTCTCTCTCCTTCCCTGTCTGTCTGTCTCTCTCCTTCCCTGTCTGTCTGTCTGTCTCCCTTCCCTGTCTGTCTGTCTGTCTCCTTCCCTGTCTGTCTGTCTTCCCTGTCTGTCTGTCTGTCTGTATCCTTCCCTGTCTGTCTGTCTGTCTGTCTGTCTGTCTCCTTCCCTGTCTGTCTGTCTGTCTGTCTCTCCTTCCCTGTCTGTCTGTCTGTCTGTCTCTCTCCTTCCCTGTCTGTCTGTCTGTCTCTCTCTCTTCCCTGTCTGTCTGTCTCTGTCCCTGTCTGTCTGTCTGTCTGTCTCTTCCCTCTCTGTCTTCCTTCCCTGTCTGTCTGTCTCCTTCCCTGTCTGTCTCTCTCCTTCCCTGTCTGTCTCTCTCCTTCCCTGTCTGTCTCTCTCCTTCCCTTCTGTCTGTTTGTCTGTCTCTCTCCTTCCCTGTCTGTCTCTCTCCTTCCCTGTCTGTCTGTCTGTCTCCTTCCCTGTCTGTCTGTCTGTCTGTCTCTCTCCTTCCCTGTCTGTCTGTCTCTCTCCTTCCCTGTCTGTCTGTCTCCTTCCCTGTCTGTCTGTCTGTCTCCTTCCCTGTCTGTCTGTCTCCTTTCCCTGTCTGTCTGTCTGTCTCCTTCCCTGTCTGTCTGTCTCCTTCCCTGTCTGTCTGTCTCCTTCCCTGTCTGTCTGTCTGTCTGTCTCTCCTTCCCTGTCTGTCTGTCTCTCTTCTCCTTCCCTGTCTGTCTCCTTCTCCTTCCCTGTCTGTCTGTCTGTCTGTCTCTCTCCTTTCCCTGTCTGTCTGTCTCCTTCCCCCTGTCTGTCTGTCTGTCTCTCTCCTTCCCTGTCTGTCTGTCTGTCTGTCTGTCTCTCTCCTTCCCTGTCTGTCTGTCTGTCTCCTTGTCTCCTTCCCTGTCTGTCTGTCTGTCTGTCTCTTTCCCTGTCTGTCTGTCTCTCTTCTCCTTCCCTGTCTGTGTCTCTTCCCTGTTCCCTGTCTGTCTGTCTCCTTCCCTGTCTGTCTGTCTCCTTCCCTGTCTGTCTCTCTCCTTCCCTGTCTGTCTGTCTCTCCTTCCCTGTCTGTCTGACTGTCTGTCTCCTTCCCTGTCTGTCTCCTTCCCTGTCTGTCTGTCTGTCTGTCTGTCTCCTTCCTGTCTGTCTGTCTCCTTCCCTGTCTGTCTGTCTCTTCCCTGTCTGTCTGTCTGTCTCCTTCCCTGTCTGTCTGTCTGTCTCCTTCCCTGTCTGTCTGTCTGTCTCCTTCCTGTCTGTCTCCTTCTGTCTGTCTGTCTGTCTGTCTGTCTCCTTCTCTGTCTGTCTGTCTGTCTCCTTCTCTGTCTGTCTGTCTGTTCCCTGTGTCTGTCTGTCTCCTTCCTGTCTGTCTGTCTGTCTGTCTCCTTCCCTGTCTGTCTCCTTCCCTGTCTGTCTGTCTGTCTGTCTCCTTCCCTGTCTGTCTGTCTGTCTGTCTCCTTCCCTGTCTGTCTGTCTGTCTGTCTCTTCCTTGTCTGTCTGTCTCCTTCCCTGTCTGTCTGTCTGTCTGTCTGTCTCCTTCCCTGTCTGTCTGTCTGTCTCTCTCCTTCCCTGTCTGTCTGTCTGTCTCCTTCCCTGTCTGTCTGTCTGTCTCCTTCCCTGTCTGTCTGTCTGTCTCCTTCTGTCTGTCTGTCTGTCTCCTTCCCTGTCTGTCTGTCTGTCTTCCCTGTCTGTCTCCTTCCCTGTCTGTCTGTCTGTTCTGTCTGTCTGTCTCCTTCCCTGTCTGTCTGTCTGTCTGTCTCCTTCCCTGTCTGTCTGTCTGTCTCCTTCCCTGTCTGTCTGTCTGTCTGCCTCCCTGTCTGTCTGTCTGTCTCCTTCCCTGTCTGTCTGTCTGTCTCCTTCCCTGTCTGTCTGTCTGTCTCCTTCCCTGTCTGTCTGTCTGTCTCCTTCCCTGTCTGTCTGTCTCCTTCCCTGTCTGTCTGTCTCCTTCCCTGTCTGTCTGTCTGTCTCCTTGTCTGTCCCTGTCTGTCTGTCTGTCTCCCCTTCTGTCTGTCTGTCTGTCTGTCTCCTTCCCTGTCTGTCTGTCTGTCTCCTTCCCTGTCTGTCTGTCTGTCTCCTTCCCTGTCTGTCTCCTTCCCTGTCTGTCTCTCTTCCCTGTCTGTCTGTCTGTCTGTCTCCTTCCCTGTCTGTCTGTCTGTCTCCTTCCTGTCTGTCTGTCTGTCTGTCTGTCTCCTTCCCTGTCTGTCTCCTTCCCTGTCTGTCTGTCTGTCTCCTTGTCTGTCTGTCTGTCTCCTTCCTGTCTGTCTGTCTGTCTCCTTCCCTGTCTGTCTGTCTCTTCCTGTCTGTCTGTCTGTCTCCTTCCCTGTCTGTCTGTCTGTCTCCTTCCCTGTCTGTCTGTCTGTCTCCTTCCCTGTCTGTCTGTCTGTCTGTTCCCTGTCTGTCTGTCTGTCTGTCTGTCTGTCTCCTTCCCTGTCTGTCTGTCTCCTTCCCTGTCTGTCTGTCTGTCCCTGTCTGTCTCCTTCCCTGTCTGTCTGTCTGTCTGTCCCTTGTCTGTCTGTCTGTCTCCTTCCCTGTCTGTCTGTTCCCTGTCTGTCTGTCTGTCTGTCTCCTTCCCTGTCTGTCTCCTTCCCTGTCTGTCTCCTTCCCTGTCTGTCTGTCTCCTTCCCTGTCTCTCTGTCTGTCTGTCTCCTTCTCTGTCTGTCTGTCTCCTTCCCTGTCTGTCTCATTTTGAACAAGCATATCTCCTGTGCTGTTTGAGCTGCAGTCATGACATGTTGTACATATACAGAGCATTCGGAAAGTATTCACACCCGTTGACTTTTTCCTTGATTTGTTATGTTCTAGCCTTACTTTAAAATGTATTAAATTGTTTTCTCCCCGCACCAATCTACAAAAAATACCCCATAATGACAAAGCAAAATCTGGTTTTTCAGAAATGTTAGCAAATTTATTTTTAAAAAAATATTAAATTTACATAAGTATTCAGACCATTTACTCAGTGCTTTGTTAAAGCACCTTTGGCAGCAATTATAGACTTGAGTCTCCTTGGGTATGACGTTACAAGCTTGGCACACCTGTATTTAGGGAGTTTCTCCCATTATTCTCTTCAGATCCTCTCAAGCGCTGTCAGATTGGATGTTTACCTTAGCTGCCCAGCGATTTTCATGTTCGATCAGGTTCAAGTCTGGGCTATGGCTGGGCCACTCAAGGACATTCAGAGACTTGTCCCGAAGCTACTCCTGCATTGTCTTGGTGTGTGATTAGGGTCATTGTCCTGTTGGAAGATGAACCTTCACCCCAGTCTGAGGTCCTGAGCGCTCTGGAGCAGGTTTTCATCAAGGATCTCTCTGTTCTTTGTTCCGTTCATCTTTCCCTCAATCCTGACTATTCTCCCTATCCCTGCCTCTGAAAAACATCCCCACAGCATGATGCTGCTACCACCAAGATTCACCGTAGGGATGGTGCCAGGTTTCCTCCAGACGTGATGCTTGGCATTCAGGCCAAAGAGTTGAATCTTAGTTTCATCAGACCAGAGAATCTTGTATCACATTGTCTGAGTCCTTCAGGTGCCTTTAACTGAGGAGTGGCTTCTGTCTGGCCACTCTACCATAAAGGCCTGATTGGTGGAGTGCTGCAGAGATGGGAGAACATTTCAGAAGGACAACCACCTCCACAGAGGAACTCCGGAGCTCTGTCAAAGTGACTATCGGGTTCTTAGTCACCTTCCTGACCAATACCCTTCTCCCCCGATTGCTCAGTTTGGCCGGGCAGTCAGCTCTAGGAAGAGTCTTGGTGATTCCAAACTTCTTCCATTTACGAATGATGGAGGCCACTGTGTTCTTGGGGACCGTCAATGCTGCAGAAATGTTTTGGTACCCTTCCCCAGATCTGTGCCTTGACACAATTCTGTCTCTGATCACTACGGACAATTCCTTCGACCTCATGGTTTTGTTTTTGAAATAAGGTATGTTTTTTTGATTGTTAATACATTTGCAAAAATGTCAAATCTGTTTTCATTATGGGGGATTGTGTGTAGATTGATGAGGATAAAAACAAAATACATTTTAGAATAAGGCTGTAAAGTAACAAAACGTGGAAAAAGTCAAAGGGTCTGAATACTTTCCAAATGCACTGTATGCAGCCTCTCATAAGCAACAGGTTTCCCTTAAGGACCTACAAGCACCGCCCATTAGATGTTCTACTAATTAGTCACCCAGCAGACTTTGAACAAGCCGCCTTGCTTGCCCTATTTTGACAGAACATGGGTTCTTTTTACAAAAATACACTCATTGGCCCAAGGGGGGCGTTATAGTAACACAACATAAGTCTGAATAATTTTCACTAACTGACCCAAGGCGAAGGGGGCATGTTTACTGTTTCCCATAGAACATGAGACCGTATTAGCATGGGCAGCGCCATTGCAGGCTTCCACCATTTTTATGTAGCCAACTGGGTGGCTTTACCTTCATTGGCTGATCCCTCCAGGTGACCCTGCTGGTCATGTCCAAATCAAACTTTATTTGTCACATGCGCCGAAGTATAGACCTTAGCGTGAAATGCTTACTTAGCCCTTAACCAACAGTGCAGGTCAAGAAGAGTTAAGAAAATATTTACCAAATAAACAAAAGTAACGCATAATAACAAGGCTATTTACAGGAGGTACCGGTACCGAGTCAGTGTGCGGGGGTACAGGTTAGTTGAGGTAATTTTTACATGTAGGTGGGGGTGCATAGATAATAAACAGCGAGTAGCAGCAGTGTAAAAACAAATGGGGGCGGGTCAATGTAAATAGTCCAGGGGTCATTTGATTAATTGTTCAGCAGTCTTATGGGGGTAGAAGCTGTTAACTTCTTGGCGTACCCATCCCTTTAGCGGGATCATTTTCGTCAACATCCGCTGAATTGCAGAGCATCATATTCAAATTAAATTACTAAAAATATTACATTTTCATGAAATCACAAGTGCAATATAGCAATACACAGCTTAGCTTGTTGTTAATCCACCTGGCGTGTCAGATTTCAAAAAAGCTTTACAGCTAAAGCAAACCAAGCGTTTATGTAAGGACATCTCTCTCAGCAGACAAAACATTACAAACAGCTAGCAGCAAAGTAGATTGGTCACGAAAGTCAGAAAAGCAATAAAATGAATCGCTTACCTTTGATCTTCGGATGTTTGCATTCACGAGACTCCCAGTTACACAATAAATGTTCCTTTTGTTCCATAAAGATTATTTTTATATCCAAAATACCTCCATTTGGTTGGTGCGTTATGTTCAGTAATCCACAGGCTCAAGCGGTCACAACGGGGCAGAAGAAAATTCCAAATAGTATCCGTAAAGTTCGTAGAAACATGTCAAATGTTTTTTATAATCAATCCTCAGGTTGTTTTTACAATAAATAATCGATAATATTTCAACCGGGACTGTAGCTTTTTCAATAGGAAAGAGAGAAAATGTCTGCTCCAAGCTGTTGCACATGCAAAACTCTGCTGGCACCCAGCCATCCACTGACGCGATGTGATTGTTCTCGCTCATTTTTCAGAATAAAAGGCTGAAACTATGTCTAAAGACTGTTTACACCATGTGGAAGCCATAGAGAAAGGAATCTGGTTGCTATCCCTTTACATGGAGGGAAGGCATGCAATGGAACAGGGAGCTTTCAAAATAAGAGGCACTTCCTAGTTGGATTTTCCTCAGGTTTTCGCCTGTAATATCAGTTCTGTTATACTCAAACACAATATTTTGACCGTTTTGGAAACTTTAGAGTGTTTTCTATTTTAATCTGACAATTATATGCATATTCTATCTTCTGGGCCTGAGAAATAGGCAGTTTAATTTGGGTACGTTTTTCATCCAAACATCAAATCAAACACTCAACAGGTTAAGGAGCATTTTGGTCCTAGATTTGGCTCGCCGGTACTGCTTGCCGTGCGGTAGCAAAGGAAACTGTCTGACTTGGGTGACTGGAGACTGACAATTTTATGGGCTTTCCTTTGACACTGCCTATTATATAGGTCCTGGATGGCAGGAAGCTTGGCCCCAGTGATGTACTGGGCCGTACGCACTACCATCTGTAGCGCCTTACAGATGCCGAGCAGTTGCCATACCAGGCAGTGATGCAACAGGTCAGGATGCTCTTGATGGTGCAGCTGTAGAACTTCTTGATCTGGGGACCCATGCCAAATCTTTTCAGTCTCCTGAGGGGGATAGGTTTTGTCGTGCCCTCTTCACAACTGTCTTGGTAGGTTTGGACCATGACAGTTCGTTGGTGATGTGGACACCAAGGAACTTGAAACTGTCGATCCGCTCCACTACAGCCCCGTTGATGAGAATGGGGACCTGTTCGGGCTGCCTTTTCCTATAGTCCACGCTCAGCTCCATTGTCTTGCTCACACTGAGGGAGAGGTTGTTGTCCTGGCACCACACAGCCAGTTATCTAACCTCCTCCCAATGGGCCGTCTCATCGTTGTCGGTGATCAGGCCTACCACTGTTGTGTCGAAAGCAAACTTAATGATGGTGTTGGAGTCGTGGAGACATGTTGCCTACCCTTACCACCTGGGGGCGGCCCCATCAGGAAGTCCAGGATCCAGTTGCTGAGAGAGGTGTTTAGTCCCAGGGTCCTTAGCTTACTGATGAGCTTCGTGGGCACTATGGTGTTGGATGCTGAGCTGTAGTCAATGAACAGCATTCTCACATAGGTGTTCCTTTTGTCCAGGTGAGAAAGGGCAGTGTGGAGTGCGATTGAGATTGCGTCATCTGTGGATCTGTTGGGGCGGTATGCAAATTGGAGTGGGTCTAGGGTGTCCGGAAGGATGTGAGCCATGACAAGCCTTCCAAAGCACTTCATGGCGGTAATGATTTAGACAGGTTAACTTCGCTTCCTTGGGCACAGGGACTATGGTGGTCTGCTTGAAACATGTAGGTATTACAGACTCGGTCAGGGAGCGGTTGAAAATGTCAGTGAAGACACTTTCCAGTTGGTTTGCGCTTGCTTTGAGTACACGTCCTGGTAATCCGTCTGGCCCTGCAGCTTTGTGAATGTTGACCTGTTTAAAGGTCTTGCTCACATCGGCTACCGAGAGTGTTATCACACAGTCATCCAGAACAGCTGGTGCTCTCGTGCATGCTTCAGTGTTGCTTGCCTCAAAGCGAGCATAAAAGGCATTTAAGCTCCTCTGGTAGGCTCACGTCACTGGGCAGCTCCGGTTTCCCTTTGCAATCCGTAATAATTTTCAAGTCCTGAACTTGAAAATCAAGTCCTCAATCTTACTGTTGTATTGAGGTCTGCTTGTTTGATGGTTCGAATGACGGCATAGCGGGATTTCTTATAAGCGTCTGGATTAGTGTCCCGCTCCTTGAAAGCAGCAGCTCGAGCCTTTATGGCAGAGGTACAATAAAATGATACAAATATCTTTGCTCCTAATGTGCACCCCTCAAATGATACAAAACAGCCAAAGTGCACTGGAAAAAACAATACAGAGGGAAGAAACAATGCAGACAGACCGAATAACCAATGCAGACAGATGGAAGAACAATGCAGACGGAGAACAATGCAGACAGCGAAAACAATGCAGATGGAGAAACAATGCAGATGGAGAGACAATGCAGATGGAGAGACAATGCAGGCGGTGTGGCAATGCAGATGGAGATACAATGCAGACTGAGAGGCAATACAGATGGAGGGACAATGCAGACGGAGTAACAATGCAGACAGATGCAGGCGGAATTACAATACAGACATAATGTATGATCTGAGTGATAATCTTGGGTGCTCCCAAATCAACATTACACAGGTCACATTTAAAAGAGAATGTTTGGTAGTTCACATTTAAAAGAGATCTAGATTAGAGAATGTTTGGTAGGACACATTTAAAAGAGATCTAGATTAGAGAATGTTTGGTAGGTTACATTTAAAAGATCTAGAATAGAGAATGTTTGGTAGATCTAGATTAGGGAATGTTTGGTAGGTTACATTTAAAAGATCTAGATTAGGGAATGTTTGGTAGGACACATTTAAAAGAGATCTAGATTAGGGAATGTTTGGTAGGACACATTTAAAAGAGATCTAGATTAGAGAATGTTTGGTAGGTTACATTTAAAAGATCTAGAATAGAGAATGTTTGGTAGATCTAGATTAGGGAATGTTTGGTGGAACACTAGAGTTCCCCAAGGCACAGCAGTTGAAAACCACTGCACGAGACTAGGGCTTCCATAACTGTTCCTGTGAGTGAGTGGGTGGGTGTCCGTAATATCCGCTTTAATTCTCCTGTTTTATCAAGTGTCCTGTGATTCTCTGTCTCTCTCTGTGACATCCTCTATAACCACTGGGATTCTCTGTCTCTCTCTGTGGTTGTGAGTTGGTGGTGACCTAACATAATCGCTCGTGGAGCTTTCGCTGTAAAGCATTTTTGAAATCAGACACTGTGGCTGGATTAACAAGAATTGTATCTTTAAAATGGTGCCTAATACTTGTATGTTTGAGAAATTTGATTTATGAGAGTCCTGTTGATTTGTATTTGGCGCCCTGCAATTTCATTGGATGTTGGCGGAACCCCAGTCCTAGACAGGTTAATTGGGGCTAGGGGGCAGAATTTTAACTTTTGGATAAATAGTGTGCCCAATTTCAACTTCCTTCTACTCATGCCAAGAATATAAGATATGCATATTATTCATATATTTGGATACAAAACACTCTGAAGTTTCTAAAACTGTTTGAATCATGTCTGTGAGTATAACAGAACTTATGTAGCAGGCAAAACCCAGAGGACTAACTGTTCAGATTTTGTTTTTGCCTCTCTCTGTTCCCTGAGTTGTCATTGCCAAGGGATATTTCTTAGGAACCTGTTTTCAGTTCCTACCGCTTCCACTGGATGTCACCAGTCTTTGGAATTTGGTTGAGGTTATTCCTTTGTGCAATGAAGAAGTAGGCCAACTAGGAACTGGGTAACACTTTTGTGAGTTGCGCAAGACGTGAAAAGTAGCACTGGTTTGTTTTCATTCCTGTATTGAACACAGATTGCCTCGTCTACAATTTGATCGATTATTAACGTTTAAAAATACCTAAAGTTCTATTACAAAGTAGTTTGAAATATTTTGGCAAAGTTTATAGGCAACTTTTGAAATATTTTATGGTGACGTTGCGTTTTTTGTAAGCTGTTTTTTTCTGGATCAAACACGCTTTATAAATGGACATTTTGGATATATATGGACGGAATTAATCGAACAAAAGGACCAATTATGATGTTTATGTGACATATTGGAGTGCCAACAAAAGAAGCTCGTCAAAGGTAATGCATGTTTTATATTTTATTTCAGCGTTTTGTGTAGCGCCTGCAGGGTTGAAATATGCTAACCCCTTTGTTTACTGCTGGTGCTATCATCAGATAATAGCTTCTGGATGAATAGCGTGCCCAGAGTGAACTGCCTCCTACTCTGTCCCAGATGCTAATATATGCATATTATTAGTATTTGATTGGTATTGGATAGAAAACACTCTGAAGTTTCTAAAACTGTTTGAATGATGTCTGTGAGTATAACAGAACTCATATGGCAGGTGAAAACCTGAGAAAAATCCAACCAGGAAGTGGGAAATCTGAGGTTTGTCGTTTTTCAACTCTGCCTCCATTGAAGATACAGGGTGATATTAGTTACAGTGGGGCAAAGAAGTATTTAGTCAGCCACCAATTGTGCAAGTTCTCCCACTTAAAAACATGAGGCCTTATACGATGACAGACAAAATGAAAAAAAAAATATCCAGAAAATAGGATTTGTAGGATTTTTTATTTATTTATTTGCAAATTATGTTGGAAAATAAGTATTTGGTCACCTACAAACAAGCAAGATTTCTGGCTCTCACAGAGCTGTAACTTCTTCTTTAAGAGGCTCCTCTGTCCTCCACTCATTACCTGTATTAATGGCACCTGTTTGAACTTGTTATCAGTATAAAAGACACCTGTCCACAACCTCAAACAGTCACACTCCAAACTCCACTATGGCCAAGACCAAAGAGTTGTCAAAGGACACCAGAAACAAAATTGTAGACCTGCACCAGGCTGGGAAGACTGAATCTGCAATAGGTAAGCAGCTTGGTTTGAATAAATCAACTGTGGGAGCAATTATTAGGAAATGGAAGACATACAAGACCACTGATAATCTCCCTCAATCTGGGGCTCCACGCAAGATCTCACCCCGTGGGTTCAAAATGATCACAAGAACGGTGAGCAAAAATCCCAGAACCACACGGGGGGACCTAGTGAATGACCTGCAGAGAGCTGGGACCAAAGTAACAAAGTCTACCATCAGTAACACACTACGCCGCCAGGGACTCAAATCTTGCAGTGCCAGACGTGTCCCCCTGCTTAAGCCAGTACATGTCCAGGCCCGTCTGAAGTTTGCTAGAGAGCATTTGGATGATCCAGAAGAAGATTGGGAGAATGTCATATGGTCAGATGAAATCAAAATATAACTTTTTGGTAAAAACTCAACTCGTCATGTTTGGAGGACAAAGAATGCTGAGTTGCATCCAAAGAACACCATACCTACTGTGAAGCATGGGAGTGGAAACATCATGCTTTGGGGCTGTTTTTCTGCAAAGGGACCAGGACGACTGACACGTGTAAAGGAAAGAATGAATGGGGCCATGTATCGTGAGATTTTGAGTGAAAACCTCCTTCCATCAGCAAGGGCATTGAAGATGAAACGTGGCTGGGTCTTTCAGCATGATAATGATTTGTTTACCAAACGCCCTAACAAAAGAAGATATTTGGACATAACTAATGGACATTATCAAACAAATCAAACATTTATGGTGGAACTGGGATTCCTGGGAGTGCATTCTGATGAAGAACATCAAAGGTAAGTTCATATTTAAAATGCTATTTCTGAGTAATGGCGGGTATCTTTTTGGCTGCTTTGTTGTCTAAAGGCTGTACTCAGATTATTGCATGGTTTGCTCTCCGTAAAGTTTTTTTTAAAAAATCTGACACAACGGTTGCACTAAGGAGAAGTTTATCTAAAGTTCCATGTATAATAGTCATATCTTAATCAATGTTTATTATGACTATTTCCGGAAATTGATGTGGCTCTCTGCAATATCACCGCATGTTCTACTGAACTGTGGCTGGATTAACGAGAATTTTATCTTTTAAAATGGCGTAAAATACTTGTATGCTTGAGGAATTTTAATTGAGATTTTTGTTGTTTTGAATTTGGCGCCCTGCACTTTCACTGGCTGTTGCGGGGGGGTTCCGCTAGCGGTCCTAGACAGGTTAAGCATGTCCCAGTTTAGGTCACCTAACAGTACGAGCTCTGAAGATAGATGGGGGGCAATCAATTCACATATGGTGTCCAGGGCACAGCTGGGGGCTGAGGGGGGTCTATAATAAGCGGCAACAGTGAGATACTTGTTTCTGGAGAGATGGAAAGTAGAAGCTCAAACTGTTTGGGCACAGACCTGAAAAGTAAGACAGAACTCTGCAGGCTAACTCCGCCCCCTTTAGCAGATGTCTTGACGGAAAATGTTGTATGGAAATTTCTGAATTTTTGTTGGCCTTCCTACTGTGACCAAGGTGTGGGTCTCTCTGACTCTTGCTCGCTCTCTCTGTGTCTCTCTCTCTCATTACTGTTACCTAGGTGTGGGTCTAACCAGGAGGTGGTCTTGGTGATGTGGTTGATGTAGTAGACCTCTCCTTCAGGAGTCACTGCCTGTTCCCAACCCTCTGGGAGGGGGCCTGGAGCGGACACACAGGACAGAGGGAGGCATGGAGATAAAGGAGAGCACTACTTTTAGTGGTACTGTCAACAAGAATGAAATATAATCAATTAATACAAAATTTAAGGAGAGAAAAAGACAGAGTGAGAAAGACAGAGAGAGACACAGAGAGAGAGAGACACAGAGACACAGAGACAGACAGATCAGAGAGAGACAGACAGATCAGAGAGACAGAGTGAGAAAGACAGAGAGAGACACAGAGACAGAAACAGACAGATCAGAGAGACAGAAACAGACAGTGATAGAGAAAGAGAGACAGAGACAGCGAGAGAGAGAGACAGCGAGACAAACAAACAGACAGAGAGACAGACAGACAAGCAGAGACAGCGAGAGAGACAGCGAGAGCGAGACAGGCAGATAGAAAGAGAGAGTGACAGACAGAGAGAGAGAGAGTCAGGGATGGAGACAGACGGAGAGAGAGACAGAGAGAGAAAAAGAGGGCGGTACCTGTGTTGGAGCTGGTGTTACTCTGTGTGTGTGTGTTGGGTGCAGGGTGTGCGAGGGTGTGTGTGTGTGGCGGGGGAGCAGAGAGCAGGTGGGCCGCTGCGTTGGTCTGGAGATGGGAGAGACGGGGGTCATGCCATGTGGTCGTCTGGTCCAGGTGACTACACGCACGCGCACGCGCACACACACACATTCACACAAACAAAGTTAGGAGACGGTAGAGGATGTAGATTTCTGAGCCATGTAATTGAGCCATGTAATTGGCCTCTCGGAGGACCTGAGCCCTAGGACCATGCCCCAGGACTACCTGACATGATGACTCCTTGCTGTCCCCAGTCCACCTGACCGTGTTGCTGCTCCAGTTTCAACTGTTCTGCCTTATTATTATTCGACCATGCTGGTCATTTATGAACATTTGAACATCTTGGCCATGTTCTGTTATAATCTCCACCCGGCACAGCCAGAAGAGGACTGGCCACCCCACATAGCCTGGTTCCTCTCTAGGTTTTGGCCTTTCTAGGGAGTTTTTCCTAGCCACCGTGCTTCTACACCTGAATTGCTTGCTGTTTGGGGTTTTAGGCTGGGTTTCTGTACAGCACTTTGAGATATCAGCTGATGTACGAAGGGCTATTTAAATAAATTTGATTTGATTGGTTGTTGGTTAGCCAGTCAGATTGGTTAGTGTTGTTTCTCCACGTGAGGTTTTTCTCTAACAGGCTTCTGTAGTCTGCTGCAGTTTAGGAGCTGGTTTAACCTGCTGATTTAGGACTGGTTTTACCTGCCACACAGAGATACCTACTTGAGGAAGTAGCACTGTCCTGAGGGAGTCTTGGTCATCTCCCAGCCCGGAGGGAGGGGCACGTCGTCAGGGAGCGGCTGTGTTGCCATGGCACTGGTTGCTGGGGCAGAAAGGGCATTGATGGGGAGCGAGGCGGGAGAGGAGTGGGCACGCACATGATGAGGTGTCAGAGACCCAACGATGGTCCCATCTGAACTGGCCTAGACAGACACACAAGCACACATTTAAATCAGTGTCTAATGGCAAGTTCAACTGATTGAGGTCTGATGGTCCAATATGTGGAACTAGTGACTAGTAGTCTGTGGCGACCTAAATGCCAGAACGGACAAGAACCTGACACCCTCAGCACACAGGGGGACAAACACCTGCCTGGAGGTGACAGCATTCCCTCCCCCATATGCCCCCCCCTAGGCACAACCTATAACAACATAGTCAACAAAAACAGGTCACAACTCATGCAGTTCTGTCGCACGCTGGGTATGTACATAGTCAATGGTAGGCTTCGAGGGGACTCCTATGGTAGGTACACCTATAGCTTATCTCTTGGCAGTAGTACTGTAGACTACTTTATCACTGACCTCAACCCAGTCTCTCAGAGCGTTCAGTCAGCCCACTGACACCCCTATCAGATCACAGCAAAATCACAGTCTACTAGAACAGAGCAATGCTCAATGATGAGGAATCAAAGCCAAAGGAACTGAGTAATATTAAGAAATACTATAGATTGAAGAAATGTAGTGTGGAAACCTACCAAAAAACAATTAAGCAACAACAAATTCAATCCCTTTTAGACAACTTCCTCAACAAAATGTTTCACTGTAATAGTGAAGGTGTAAACTTGGCAGTAGAAAACCTAAACCGTATATTTGACCTCTCAGCTTCCCTATCAAATCTAAAAATCTCAAATAGAAAACCAAAGAAAATGAACAATGACAAATGGTTTGAAGAATGCAAAAATTTAAGAAAGAAATTGAGAAACCTATCCAACCAAAAATAGAGAGACCCAGAAATCCTGAGTCTACGCCTTCACTATGGTGAATCACTAAAACAATTCAGAAATACACTACGGAAAAAGAAGGAACAGCAAGGTCAGAAATCAGCTCAATGTAAATTAAGAATCCATAGCCTCTAACCAATTCTGGGGAAAATTGGAAAACCCTAAACAAACAACAACACGAAGAGTTATCTATCCAAAATGGAGATGTATGGGTAAACCACTTTCCCGATCTTTTTGTCCCTATAACAAAGAACAAACATCAATAACATACACATGAATGGCCTCCCGGGTGGCGCAGTGGTCTAAGGCACTGCTAGCTGTGCCACCAGAGACTCTGGGCCGGCCGTGACCGGGAGGTCCATGGGGGCAAAGCACAATTGGCCTAGCGTTGTCCGGGTTAGGGAGGGTTTGGCTGGTAGGGATATCCAGGGTAGCCTAGTGGTTAGAGAGGTGGACTAGCAACCGGAAGGTTGCAAGTTCAAACCCCCGAGCTGACAAGGTACAAATCTGCCGTTCTGCTGTTCTGCTGAACATGCAGTTAACCCACTGTTCCTAGGCAGTCATTGAAAATAAGAATTTATTCTTAACTGACTTGCCTCGTTAAATAAAGATAAAATAAATCTATTGCGCAGTGCACGCTGACCAGGTCGCTAGGTGCACGGTGCTTCCTCCGACACATTGGTGCGGCTGGCTTCCAGGTCTTAAGAAGCAGGACAAAATACAAACCCATAAAGGCCAGTGGTGTTGATGGTTTCCTCAATGAAATGATGAAATAATTCATTCCAATTGGCTATACTTAAACTCTTTGGCATCTTCCCCAATATTTGGAACACCCCAATCCACAAAATGGAGACAAATTTGACCCCAATAACTACCATGCGTCAACAGCAACCTTGAAATCATCTGCATTATCATTAACAGCAGACTTGTACATTTCCTCAGTGAAAACAATGTACTGTACTCAAATGGGCTTTTTACCAAATTATCGAACGAAAGACCACGTAATTGACAAACAAACAAACCAAAACAAAGGTAAAGTCTTTTCATGCTTTGTTGATTTCAGAAAAGCCTTCGACTCAATTTGGCATGAGGGTCTGCTATACAAACTGATGGATAGTGGTGTTGGGGGAAAAACATAACATTATAAAATCTATGTACACAAAACAAGTATGTGGTTAAAACTGGCAAAGAAAACACACATTTCTTTCCACAGGGCTGTGGGTTAAGACAGGGATTTAGCTTAAGCCCCACCCTCTTCAACATACAGTTGAAGTCAGAAGTTTACATACACTTAGGTTGGAGTCATTAAAACTCGCTTTTCAACCACTCCACAAATTTCTTGTTAACAAACTATAGTTCTGTCAAGTAGGTCGGGACATCTATCATCTTATTTTACTATATAATTCACTGCATCACAATTCCAGTGGGTCAGAAGTTTACATGCACTAAATTGACTGTGCATTTAAACAGTTTGGAAAATTCCAGAAAATTACGTCATGGCTTTAGAAGCTTCTGATAGGCTAATTGACATCATCTGAGTCAATTGGAGGTGTACCTGTGGATGTATTTCAAGGCCTACCTTCAAACTCTGTGCCTCTTTGCTTGACATCATAGGAAAATCAAAAGAAAACAGCCAAGACCTCAGAAAAAAAATGGAGACCTCCACAAGTCTGGTTCATCCTTGGGAGCAATTTCCAAATGCCTGAAGGTACCATGTTCATCTGTACAAACAATAATACGCAAGTATAAACACCATGGGACCACGCAGCCATCATCCCGCTCAGGAAGGAGACGCGTTCCGTCTCCAAGAGATGAACATACTTTGGTGCGAAAAGTACAAATCAAACCCAGAACAACAGCAAAGGACCTTGTGAAGATGCTGGAGGAAACAGGTAAAGTATCTATATCCACATAACCTGAAAGGCCGCCCAGCAAGGAAGAAGCCACTGCTCCAAACCCACCATAAAAAAGCCAGACTACGGTTTGCAATTGCACAAGGCGACAAAGATCGTACTTTTGGAGAAATGTCCTCTGGTCTGATGAAACAAAAATAGAACTGTTTGGCCATAATGACCATCGTTATGTTTGGAGGAAAAAGGGGGAGGCTTGCAAGCTGAAGAACACTATTCCAACCGTGAAGCACGGGGGTGGCAGCATCATGTTGTGGAGAAGACAACTGCTTTCCAGAGTCCTTCTCTCAATCCACAAGAAAGGGAAAAACCTGCTAAAGTGCGCCTCCTATAGACCAATCTCTCTCCTTAACACAGATTGTAAACTGGTCACCAAGATGCTATCTAAGAGACTGGAGTCATGTCTTCCCCTGTTGGTCAACCCAGATCAAACTGGCTTCATAATTAATAAATTGTTCTCCAATAATCTCAGAAGGTTTTTTGATATAATTCACCTTGCTAACAAAAACAAAATACCTAGTGTCGCAGTCTCCCTCAACGCTGAAAAGGCCTTTGATAGGGTTGAATGGCCATACCACTTTCACGTCTTGGAAAAGTTTGGTTTAGGTACCGTGTTTGTAAATTTGATAAAATCACTCTACAAATCTCCTAAAGCTAGGATTGCTACCAATGGGATTACTTCCTCCTCTTTCCCTCTTTATAGGGGGAACAGACAAGGTTGCCCAATTAGCCCCCACCTCTTTGCCCTCGCCATCGAACTGTTGGCTGAGGCTATTAGAACGTGCCTTGACATACATGGCTTTGAGGTGGGCCCCCATACCCATAAATTATCACTCTTTGCGGACGACCTTATCTTATTTCGAACAAACCCAGAACACTCCCTCTCTCACTTGCAGATCCTACTACAGTGTTATAGTTATTTCTCTGGATATAAGGTCAATTTGGATAAAAGCCCAATCTTACCGTTGTCGGTCTTTGACCATCATACCATCAAGCACAAGTTTCCTTTTAGATGGTCGCCTATGGGCTTTACATATTTGGGCATAATGGTGGATGGTAATCTGAACAACCTCTATAAACTCAATCTGGCCAGTTTGTTGCAAAAGGTAGAGGTTGACCTTTGTAAATGGATGGACTTACCTCTCAGTCTACTGGGTAGAATCAATGTAATTAAAATGAATGTCCTGCCCAGATTTCTATATCTGTTTCAATCTCTCCCTATCCCAGTTCCCGCAGCATTTTTTTCCTCTCTCGACAAGCCAAGAAATGTATTGCCTTGAAATGGAAATTGGATTCCTCCCTGCCAGTTGCAATGTGGCTATCGGAAGTTAATAGTTGTATCCCTTTGGAGAAAATCACTTACTGCTTGAGGAATAAGTTAAAGAAATTTTACAGAATTTGGCAACCTTTTATTGACTATATGGAGAATCTCCCCCCACATCTCATTGATTGAATCTCTATATAATCCTCACATAATGTTTCACACGTAATGTATAATATGTAGCCTACGGCAGATGATCCAATGTCTCGTTATTATTTTTTTTCTTATTGTATAATTATTATTATTTATTTTTGTTACGCTCGTCTGTTACTGTCACTGTCCTTTCGTTGTCTAATATCTTTTCACTTTTGTTTTGAATGTTCTTAATTGGAAAATGCAAAAATAAAATATTTTTAAAAATTAAAAAAGAGGGGCAGCATGTGGCGGACGCTGTGAACGCTGATGGCTCAGAAGGTCGGACCCTCTCAGAAATAAAATAAGTGGTCTGACATAAAAGTAGAGGCCAATAAGGCGTATAGCCTCTTACACAGACAGGGGTGTTTGTGCCACGGGAGGGGGAAAGGGGACAACGGAGCTCAACCCCCTTGATGAGCGACTTGCCGGTATTATAGGGGAATCCCTCCTGAGCGGAGTAGTGACGGAGGTGGAGGGGGTCACGGACATTCAACATGCACCGGATTATCCAGGTATGTAATTAGTATTCCCTAGTTTGAAAAGAGTAAACCAAAAGCATTCAAGTTGTGTTTAAACATTTATTTACACAAACAATTAAAATGTTCTATTGTTTTTAGTCGCTGCGTGTTCCAGCGGGGTCGGAGCTGAGTGTTCCAGCGGGGTCGGCAGGGCTGCAGCTGAGCAGGAGTTTTCCACCTGGCCTTCTAGACAGAGTTGCAAAGAAAAAGCCATATCTCAGACTGGCCAACAAAAAAGGGAAGATTAAGATGGGCAAAAGAACACAGACAATGGACAGAGGAACTCTGGCTGGAAGGCCAGCATCCCGGAGTCGCCTCTTCACTGTTGACGTTGAGACTGGTGTTTTGAGGGTACTATTTAATGAAGCTGTCAGTTGAGGACTTGTGAGGCATCTGTTTCTCAAACTAGACACTCTAATGTACTTGTCCTCTTGCCCAATTGTGCACCGGGGCCTCCCACTCTTCTTTCTATTCTGGTTAGAGACAGTTTGCGCTGTTCTGTGACGGGAGTAGTACATGGCATTGTATGAGATCTTCCGTTTCTTGGCAATTTCTCAAATGGAATATCCTTCATTTCTCATAACAAGAATAGATTGACGAGTTTCACAAATGCTGATGCTCCAGATACTCAACTAGTCCAAAGAAGGACAGTTTTATTGCTTCTTTAAATCAGAACAATAGTTTTCAGGTGTGCTAACATAATTTCAAAAGGGTTCTTTATTTTTACCCCTTTTTTCTCCCCAAATTCGTGATATCCAATTGTTTAGTAGCTACTATCTTGTCTCATTACTACAACTCCCGTACGGGCACGGGAGAGACAAAGGTTGAAAGTCATGCGCACTGCCGCACTGCTTCTTAACACATCGCGCATCCAACCCGGAAGCCAGCCTCACCAATGTGTCGGAGGAAACACTGTGCACCTGGCAACCTTGGTTAGCGTGCACTGCGCCCGGCCCACCACAGAAGTCGCTGGTGCGCGATGAGTCAAGGATATCCCTACCGGCCATGCCCTCCCTAACCCGGACAACGCTGGGCCAATTGTGCGTCGCCCCACGGACCTCCCGGTCGCAACAGAGCCTGGGCGCAAACCCAGAGTCTCTGGTGGCACAGCTGGCACTGCAGTACAGCGCCCTTAAACACTGCGCCACCCGTGAGGCCTCAAAAGGGTTTTCTAATGATCAATTAGCCTTTTAAAATTATAAACTTGGATTAGCTAACACAACGTGCCATTGGAACACAGGAGTGTTGGTTTGATAATGGGCCTCTGTACGCCTATGTAGATATTCCATTGAAAATCTGCCGTTTCTAGCTACAATAGTAATTTACAAAATTATCAACCGATTATGATTTTTCAACGCTGATACCGATACCGATTAATCGGATGATTTTTTTTTACACTTATATGTAATAATGACAATTACAACAATACTGAATGCACACTTATTTTAACTTAATATAATACATCAATAAAATAAATGTAGCCTCGTAAATAATGAAACATGTTCAATTTGGTTTAAATAATGCAAAAACAAAGTGTTGGGGAAGAAAGTAAAAGTGCAATATGTGCCATGTAAGAAAGCTAACGTTTAAGTTCCTTGCTCAGAACATGAGAACATATGAAAGCTGGTGGTTCCTTTTAACATGAGTCTTCAATATTCCCAGGTAAGAAGTTTTAGATTGTAGTTATTATAGGAATTATAGGACTATTTCCCTCTATACCTTTTTGTATTTCATTAACCTTTGACTATTGGATGTTCTTATAGGCACTTTAGTATTGCCAGTGTAACAGTATAGCTTCCGTCCCTCTCCTCACTCCTCCCTAGGCTCGAACCAGCAACACAACGACAACAGCCACCCTCGAAGCAGTGGTACCCATGCAGATCAAGGGGAACAACCACTCCATGTCTCAGAGCGAGTGACGTTTGAAATGCTATTAGCGCGCACCCTGCTAACCATTTCACATTGGTTACACCAGCCTCATCTCGGGAGTTGATAGGCTTGAAGTCATAAACAGCGCAATGCTTGACGCACAA
The DNA here is from genome assembly GCF_018296145.1 of Oncorhynchus tshawytscha. Taxonomy (NCBI): domain Eukaryota; kingdom Metazoa; phylum Chordata; class Actinopteri; order Salmoniformes; family Salmonidae; genus Oncorhynchus; species Oncorhynchus tshawytscha. The sequence continues at coordinate 52,690,903 of NC_056458.1, read as the reverse complement.
CGAAGAGCTGCTGGCTAAACGCACGAAAGTGCTGTTTGAATGAATGCTTACGAGCCTGCTGCTGCCTACCACCGCTCAGTCAGATACTTGTATGCTCAGTCAGATTATATGCAATGTCCGGACACGCTAGATAAACTAGTAATATCATCAACCATGTGTAGTTAAACTAGTGATTATGATTTATTGATTGATTGTTTTTTATAAATTAAGTTTAATGCTAGCTAGCAACTTACCTTGGCTTACTGCATTCACGTTACAGGAGTGCAACGAGAGGCAGGTGGTTATAGCGTTGGACTAGTTAACTGTAAGGTTGCAAGATTGGATCCCCCGAGCTGACAAGGTGAAAATCTGCCATTCTGCCCCTGAACAAGGCAGTTAACCCACAGTTCCTAGGCCATCATTGAAAATAAGAATGTGTTCTTAACTGACTTGCCTAGTTAAATTAAGGTGTAAAAAAATATATTTAAAAAATTGCCAAATTGGTGTCCAAATATACCGATTTCCGATTGTTATGAAAACGTCAAATCGGCCCTAATTAATCGGCCATTCCGATTAATCGGTCGACCTCTAATTATCAATGTCTACACTGTATTTCTGATCAATTTGACGTTTTTAAATTGATTTTTTTTGTTGCTTTTCGTTCAAAAACAAGGACATTTCAAAGTGACCCCAAACTTTTGAACGGCAGTGTATATAATTATTTTATTTTGTATTATTATTTTTGCTAAGTCGTCACTGGGCCTACTATATTTATTTCTTAACTTTCCTAATATTAAGCACATTGCTAATCTTTACCGCAGGAGTATAGCCTGCCTGGCATTCGCTATTTAACTGCATAGATGACATGTATTTTTTCCCGCTGCCCCGGTTTCGATAAAGGTGCATGATAATATTCCATTCTAAATCAAAACTACTGTCACAGTGTGAATGACGGCCTAGCCCGGATGGGAGTGATGGAGTGCTGCATCAGATGACCTGGCCTCCACAATCACCCGACCTCAACCCAATTGAGATGGTTTGGGATGAGTTGGAACGCAGAGTAAAGGAAAAGCAGCCAACAGGTGCTCAGCATATGTGGGAACTCCTTCAAGACTGTTGGACAAGCTCTCCAGGTGAAGCTGTTTGAGAGAATGCCAAGAGTGTGCAAAGCTGTCATCAAGGCAAAGGGTGGCTATTTGAAGAATCTCAAATATATTTTGTTTTATTTAACACTTTTTTGGTTACTACATGATTCCATGTGTTATTTCATAGTTTGTTTTCACTAATATTCTAAAATGTAGAAAATAGTAAAAAGAAAGAAAAACCTTTGAATGAGTAGGTTTTTCTTCCATTTAATTGAAGTTGCAGGTTACAGTGACATTTTTATTTTTTAACTAGGCAAGACAGTTAAGAACAATTTATTATTTACAATGACAGCCTACCAAAAGGCCTCCTGTGGGGACGGGGGCCTGGGATTAAAATTAAAATAAATACAATATAAATATAGGACAAAACACACATCACAACAAGAGCGACACAACACTACATAAAGAGAGACCTAAGACAACATAACATGGTAGCAACACAACATGACAACACAGCATGGTAGCATCACAACATGGTACAAACATTATTGGGCACAGACAACAGCACAAAGGGCAAGAAGGTAGAGACAACAGTACATCACGCAAAACAGACAATTGTCAGTAAGAATGTCCATGATTGAGTCTTTGAATGAAGATATTGAGATAAAACTGTCCAGTTTGAGTGTTTGTTGCAGCCCGTTCCAGTCGCTACCTGCAGCGAACTGAAAAGAGGAGCGACCCAGGGATGTGTTTGCTTTGGGGACCTTTAACAGAAGGTGACTGGCAGAACGGGTGTTGTATGTGGAGAATGAAGGCTGCAGGAGATATCTCAGATAGAGGGTTTTATAAATAAGCATCAACCAGTGGTTGTGTCCAAACTTTTGACTGGTACTGTATATGTGTAGGTCTATGCGTTTCTGTGTGTTTCCAAACATTTCCCTTGGGAATAAAATAATACATCAAGTGTGAAAGAAATTGTGTTGGGAGAAAGTTGAGTTTTGACTAGACTGGTGGGGGTCGGGGAGGGAGTTGCGGTATTGACTAGACTGGTCGGGAAGGGAGTTGAGTTATTGACTAGACTGGTGGGGGACAAAAGTTGAGTTTTGATTAGACTGGTGGGGGCCGAGGAGAGAATTTAGTTATTGACTAGACTGGTCAGGGAGGGAGTTGAGGTAATGACTAGACTGGTCAGGGAGAGAATTCAGTTATTGACTAGACTGGTGGGGGCCGGGAGAGAATTCAGTTATTGACTAGACTGGTGGGGGCCGGGGAGAGAATTTAGTTATTGACTAGACTGGTCAGGGAGGGAGTTGAGGTAATGACTAGACTGGTCAGGGAGAGAATTGGTCAGTTATTGACTAGACTGGTGGGGGGGCCGGGGAGAGAATTTAGTTATTGACTAGACTGGTCAGGGAGGGAGTTGAGGTATTGACTAGACTGGTCAGGGAGAGAATTCAGTTATTGACTAGACTGGTGGGGGCCGGGGAGAGAATTTAGTTATTGACTAGACTGGTCAGGGAGGGAGTTGAGGTATTGACTAGACTGGTCAGGGAGAGAATTCAGTTATTGACTAGACTGGTGGGGGCCGGGGAGAGAATTTAGTTATTGACTGGACTGGTGCGGGTCGGGCATGCAGGTGGTTGGCTGAAATTTGATAGAGGATGTCTTAATAAAGACAAACAATAAAAGATCTTTGTACTTTTTAAAGAGCTGTTCACATGTTAGGCTATTGATTAAATGTACGACACAATATTGATTATTACTTTCCTTTGATCTAGTTCAGTCTTATCAATCACTTAAACATATTTAATAACGATCTCTTACCTAGTTTGATGATTGTGGGCGTTTTTGCTTACTTTTGTTTGTTCTAAATAGAGACAGCTAGAAGAGCCATGGGTCATAATGGATTGTATAGAAATGCAAAATGCAGGAAGTGTGCTTCAGATACCAAAGAAATTGTGGGGGAGGACCCCAAGACCCCCTGTCTGGTTACCCCCCCCACCCACTTCTAAAACTAAAGTTGCCCTCATTACTGAATACAGTCAATCACATAAACAATCAAATAAATTCACATCAATGTGATTTTAATCCTTGCTGGGAACAAACTCATTCTTAGCTCTTTAGTTGTTTGTCTTCCAAATCAAATCCTGTCCTCAGTGGAAAAGTTGGGCTGTTCTCCAACACCATCCATCCATGATGAGCCTGTCCTGCACTGAAGCATAGCCTCTGAACACCTCATATCCTCCCAACTGTGTGTAGCCTCTAGCAGCAGCCCTCTAGTAGCCATCTCTTGTTTGGATAAATACCATAATAGTGTGTTACCTACCACGTCTGGAGTGTGTGTGCGTGTGTGAGGCGGGTTACCTACCTGTCTGGAGTGTGATCGGGGATCCGGCTGTCTGAAGAAGGAGTCTGGAAGTTTCCTCATCCTCATAGGCAGAGAGGAGGGGGGCAGGGCGGAGGTTTTAGGGTTCATCACGGAGTTAAACAGAGCCTCCAGATCCGTCTGGGAGTCCCCGCGGACGTGCACGATCTGCTGCCCCACTGGGGGCGCGCACTGACCCTGTCGCGCGTCCATGTTGCCTTCCAGAGGTGATGCGTCCAATTAAAACAACTGAACAGTTAATTATGAATGATAACGAATGATTCCAAAACGAGAAATGGCTCAGAGTTAAATGGAAGACGACCCCTAAACTGACTACAAAGAACGGATATTCTTTGTAGTTTAATTTGTTTTTGTGGATTTTAATTTTGAAAGTTCTTATAGTGTTTTGTGTAATTCGTTATTTAATAAACTGGCAAAACATTATTATCCTGCACCATCAAATTAAATAGTTATGTTAGTTTCCTTCGTGAATTTCCAAACTCCTCGGCGCTGAAAACACGCATCCAGCCAGCCAGACGGCCCGTCCCACAAACCTCAGACAGACGAGTTGCACTCAACTTTTTTCCCCTACAGAAACTTCGTCTGATGATCGCTTTTCTTCAACCGCTGGACTCGAAAACCGTCCCAGCTACTCCCAAATGTGATTTCTGCATACTGTCCGAAATTAAGTCCTCTACATAGTTTCATTTGGTGAAAAATAGGTGTTTACATGGTAATAAATCTCAGTTTTCCAAAGTTGTTCCAAACTGTCGATAGGACAGGCTACAGCCTTAGAGTCTCATGTGACCAGTGAGAGGCGGGGTTACAAGGTTATTTTTACAGTCTATGGTTAAAGGCTCCCAGCAGAGGGCAATGTCTCCTTTATTTCTTCTTCTTCTTCCACTGGAGTGTAAATCAGTACACCGTGAAACAAAATAAAAAGGAAAACAATTACCCTGCCAACTAACCCTTCACTTATAAATACATTTTAAAAAACACCACCCCATTCCACTACTTTGACCCTTTCTGACCCTTCACCACCAGGCCAACAGCCTGGGATGACTGTACACTACAATTCAACACTCCCTGTCACTCCTCTGCAGTAAAATGCCATAAACCCAAGTACTTCTCTGCAGCTGCCACCACAAAACTATTTTCTGTGATTGATATTCCATTTCTGCGGTACAGTTGATAACCATGGCAATGAATGCAAAAGGTCTACTATTCACTGGGAGCCTCTTAGGATCCCTCACCCTTCCTCTACTTTCTTCACTGCCTCAGCATACAAAACCCTCTGTACTACTCTGACACTGGCAACCTCAACCTGTCTCTCTCTCACCACACCCCAGCAACATGGGCACCCTTACAGTTAACACATTCCGCTTCTTTTGCCAAAACTACACATTCCTTTGTCTCATGCCCTCCTGGAAACTTCTCACATTTAGGAATCTCCCTCCTGTTGCAACATCACCATAAGCTTGGCACCTGAAACAAGGTAGTGGGTTCGGAACAAGAAAGAGAGATCTAGGATATTTCAGGAAAATGGATATATCCTAACAATAGCCTTGTTATTGTTATTTTATTGTGTTGCTTTTTATTTACATTTTGTGACTCTGCTGTTTCACCATGCTCGCCACCGGGCCTAGTCGCACCAGAAGGCAGACGTCACAGACACAGGTAATCTTCAACTTTAGTTGATCCATCTCCACCCTTCCCACCACCACCACAGTAATCACTCCTTTCAATGGTGCCCTGTTTATTTATCTGTTATTTTACCAGGTAAGTTGACTGAGAACACATTCTCATTTACAGCAACAACCTGGGGAATAGTTACAGGGGAGAGGAGGGGGATGAATGAGCCAATTGTAAACTGGGGATTATTAGGTGACCGTGATGGTTTAATGGCCAGATTGGGAATTTAGCCAGGACACCGGGGTTAACACCCCTACTCTTACGATTAGTGCCATGGGATCTTTAATGACCGCAGAGAGTCAGGACACCTGTTTAACGTCCCATCCGAAAGACGGCACCCTACACAGGGCAGTGTCCCCAATCACTGCCCTCGGGCATTGGGATCTTTTTTAGACCAGAGGAAAGAGTGCCTCCTACTGGCCCTCCAACACCACTTCCAGCAGCATCTGGTCTCCCATCCAGGGACTGACCAGGACCAACCCTACTTAGCTTCCTAAGAGCAAAGCAAGTAACAGGTCTTCTCCCCAGTCGTGTGGCACGTAGCGCCCGCTCCCTCTGGGCGGAAGAAACACAAAAAATAATCACAAGTCCACTTTTGGTTACTTTCACTGATTGAACAGTACCCAACTCCTTCTTCACCCCACCCAAAACCACATATGGGTCAACCTAAAGGCGGGGGTCCAATTTCTCCAAAAATGTCACTCCTACTGGACCAGATTAATTGTTATCTTGATCATTGATTTTCACCACACCTGCGACCTCACATACTTCAGAGATCTTCACCACACCTGCCACATCAGGTACTTCATCAGAGATCTTCACCACACCTACCACCTCAGGTACTTCATCAGAGATTTTCACCACACCTACCACATCAGGTACTTCATCAGAGATCTTCACCACACCTACTACCTCAGGTACTTCATCCTCTGGCCCCCTCCCAGTTAGGGGGAGTGATGAGCTCTACAGCAGAGTCTCACAACTCATTCGCTGGTTGAAAACTGTTTTCTGTCCCTCCCAAAATATAGAATTTGTAGATAATTGGCCCTCTTTCTGGGACTCACCCACAAACAGGACCAAGCCTGGCCTGCTGAGGAGTGACGGACTCCATCTCCATCCTAGATGGAGGGGTGCTCTCATCTTATCTACCAACATAGACAGGGCTAACTCCTCTAGCTCCACAATGAAATTGGGTGCAGGCCAGGCAGCAGGCTGTTAGCCAGCCTGCCAGCTTAGTGGAGTCTGCCACTAGCACAGTCAGTGTAGTCAGCTCAGCTATCCCCATTGAGACCGTGTCTGTGCCTCGACCTGGGTTGGGCAAAACTAAACATGGCGGTGTTCGCCTTAGCAATCTCACTAGGATAAAGACCTCTTCCATTCCTGTCATTATTGAAAGAGATCGTGATACCTCACGTCTCAAAATAGAGCTACTTAATGTTAGATCCCTCACTTCAAAGGCAGTTATAGTCAATGAACTAATCACTGATCATAATCTTGATGTGATTGGCCTGACTGAAACATGGCTTAAGCCTGATGAATTTACTGTGTTAAATGAGGCCTCTCCTCCTGGTTATACTAGTGACCATATCCCCCGTGCATCCCACAAAGGCGGAGGTGTTGCTAATATTTACGATAGCAAATTTCAATTTACACACAAAAAATGACGTTTTCGTCTTTTGAGCTTCTAGTCATGAAATGTATGCAACCTACTCAATCACTTTTTATAGCTACTGTTTACAGGCCTCCTGGGCCAAATACAGCGTTCCTCACTGAGTTCCCTGAATTCCTTTCGGACCTTGTAGTCATAGCAGATAATATTCACATTTTTGGTGATTTTAATATTCACATGGAAAAGTCCACAGACCCACTCCAAAAGGCTTTCGGAGCCATCATCAACTCAGTGGGTTTTGTCCAACATGTCTCTGGACCTACTCACTGTCACAGTCATACTCTGGACCTAGTTTTGTCCCATGGAATAAATGTTGTGGATCTTAATATGTTCCTCATAATCCTGGACTATCGGACCACCATTTTATTACGTTTGCAATCACAACAAATAATCTGCTCAGACCCCAACCAAGGAGCATCAAAAGTCATGCTATAAATTCTCAGACAACACAAAGATTCCTTGATGCCCTTCCAGACTCCCTCTGCCTACCCAAGGACGTCAGAGGACAAAAATCAGTTAACCACCTAACTGAGGAACTCAAATCTTGCACAATACCCTAGATGCAGTTGCACCCCTAAAAACTAAAAACATTTGTCATAAGAAACTAGCTCCCTGGTATACAGAAAATACCTGAGCTCTGACGCAAGATTCCAGAAAATTGGTGCCACACCAAACTGAAAGTCTTCCGACGAGCTTGGAAAGACAGTACCGTGCAGTATCGAAGAGCCCTTACTGCTGCTCGATCATCCTATTTTTCCCACTTAATTGAGGAAAATAAGAACAATCCAAAATTGATTTTTTTATACTGTCGCAAAGCTAACTAAAAAGCAGCATTCCCCAAGTGAGGATTGCTTTCACTTCAGCAGTAATAAATTCATGAACTTCTTTGAGGAAAAGATCATGATTATTAGAAAGCAAATTACAGGCTCCTCTTTAAATCAGCGTATTCCTTCAAAGCTCAGTTGTCCTGAGTCTGCACAACTCTGCCAGGACCTAGGATCAAGAGAGACACTCAAGTGTTTTATATCTCTTCACACAATGATGAAAATAATCATGGCCTCTAAACCTTCAAGCTGCATACTGGACCCTATTCCAACTAAACTACTGAAAAAGCTGCTTCCTGTGCTTGGCCCTCCTATGTTGAACATAATAAACGTCTCTCTATCCACCGGATGTGTACCAAACTCACTAAAAGTGGCACTCACAAAAATTTTAGAAAAAGCTGCCTTCCCGAAGACATACAATGTATACGAAATGCTTCAGTCTGGTTTTAGACCCCATCATAACACTGAGACTGCACTTGTGAAGGTGATAAATTACCTTTTAATGGCGTCTGACCGAAGCTCTGCATCTGTCCTCGTGCTCCTAGACCTTAGTGCTGCTTTTGATACCATCGATCACCACATTCTTTTGGAGAGATTAGAAAGCCAAATTGGTCTACATGGACAAGTTCTGGCCTGGTTTAGATCTTATCTGTCGGAAAGATATCAGTTTGTCTCTGTGAACGGTTTGTCCTCTGACTAGTCAACTGTAAATTTCAGTGTTCCTCAAGGTTCCGTTTTAGGACCACTATTGTTTTCACTATATATTTTACCTCTTGGGGATGTCATTCGAGAACATAATCTTAACTTTCACTGCTATGCGGATGACACACAGCTGTACATTTCAATGAAACATGGTGAAGCCCCAAAATTGCCCTTGCTAGAAACCTGTGTTTCAGACATAAGGAAGTGGATGGCTGCAAACTTTCTACTTTTAAACTCGGACAAAACAGAGATGCTTGTTCTAGGTCCCAAGAAACAAAGAGATCTTCTGTTGGATCTGACAATTAATCTTAGTGGTTGTACAGTCGTCTCAAATAAAACTGTGAAGGACCTCGGCGTTACTCTGGACCCTGATCTCTCTTTTGACGAACATATCAAGACTGTTTCAAGGACAGATTTTTTCCATCTACGTAACATTGCAAAAATCAGAAACTTTCTGTCCAAAAATGATGCAGAAAGATTAATCCATGCTTTTGTTACTTCTAGGTTAGACTACCGCAATGCTCTACTTTCTGGCTACGCGAATAAAGCACTAAATAAACTTCAGTTAGTGCTAAATACGGCTGCTAGGATCCTGACTAGAACCAAAAAATGTGATCATATTACTCCAGTGCTAGCCTCCCTACACTGGCTTCCTGTTAAGGCAAGGGCTGATTTCAAGGTTTTACAAAGCATTACATGGGCTTGCTCCTACCTATCTCTCTGATTTGGTCCTGCCGTACATACCTACACGTACGCTACGGTCACAAGACGCAGGCCTCGTAATTGTCCCTAGAATTTCTAAGCAAACAGCTGGAGGCAGGGCTTTCTCCTATAGAGCTCCATTTTTATGGAATGGTCTGCCAACCCATGTGAGAGACGCAGACTCGGTCTCAACCTTTAAGTCTTTACTGAAGACTCATCTCTTCAGTGTGTCATATGATTGAGTGTAGTCTGGCCCAGGAGTGTGAAGATGAACGGAAAGGCTCTGAAGCAACGAACCGCCCTTGCTGTCTCTGCCTGGCCAGTTCCCCTCTCTCCACTTGGATTCTCTGCCTCTAACCCTATTACAGGGGTTGAGTCACTGGCTTACTGGTGCTCTTTCATGCCGTCCCTAGGAGGGGTGCGTCACTTGAGTGGGTTGAGTCACTGACGAGATCTTCCTGTCTGGGTTGGTTCTGATGAACTTCACAGGGTGGTGAAAGTGCAAGATGATGAGCTTGATGCTCCTTTCCAATAAATATTAAGGTCTTATTCTGGTGACATGATCATCGATGTTTGACTGGCGTTAGACAAATCAAAATAATCTTGCTCTTTGTCCATCATAACATCCACACTTTATTTCGAGCTGTTTGTTTTGATCACGCGGACTAGGAAATGTTCTGGGCTCAGAGAATAACATTGATTTATACGCTGACTCTGTGAGTGAGTTTATAAAGAAGAGCATTGGAGATGTTGTACCCACTATTAAAACCTCCCTAACCAGAAACCGTGGACGGATGGCAACATTTGTGCCAAACTGAAAGCATGACTGAGAATATGGCCAAATACAAACAGTGTAGTTATTCCCTCCGTAAGGCAATAAAAAAAGCGAAATATCAGTAGAGGTACAAAGTGGAGTGCAATTCAACGGCTCAGACACTAGACATATGTGGCAGGGTCTACAGGCAATCACGGGCTACAAAAAGAAAACCAGCCACGTCGCGGACACCTTCTTTGCCCACTTTGAGGATAATACAGTGCCACCGACGAGGCCCGCTAACAGGGACTGTGGGCCCCCCCCCTCTCCTTCTCCGTGGCCGGCGTGAGTAAAACATTTAAACGTGTTAACCCTCGCAAGGCTGCTGGCCCAGACGGCATCCCTAGCCACGTCCTCAGAGCATGCGCAGACCAGCTGGCTGGTGTGTTTCTGGACATATTCAATCTCTCCCTATCCCAGTCTGCTGTCCCCACAAGTTTAAAGATGTCCACTATTGTTCCTGTACACAAGAAGGCAAAGATAACTGAGCTTAATGATTATCGCCCTGTAGCACTCACTTCTGTCATTATGAAGTGCTTTTAGAGACTAGTCAAGGTTCATATCACCTCCACCCTACCTGACACCCTAGACCCACTTCAGTTCGAATACCACCCCAACAGGTCCACAGATGATGCAATCGCCATCACACTGCGCACTGCCCTATCCCATCTGGACAAGAGGAATACCTATGTAAGAATGCTGTTCATTGACTACAGCTTAGCATTCAACACCATAGTACCCTCCAAGCTCATCATTAAGCTTGAGGCCCTGGGTCTCAACCCCACCCTGTGCAATTGGGTCCTGGACTTCCTGATGAGCCGCCCCCAGGTGGTGAAGGTAGGAAACAACATCTCCACTTCGCTGACCTTCAACACTGGGGCCCCACAAGGGTGCGTGCTCAGCCCCCTCCTGTACTCCCTGTTCACCCATGATTGTGTGGCCAAGCACACATCCAACTCAATCATCAAGTTTGCAGATGACACAACAGTAGTGGGCTTGATTACCAACAATGACAAGACAGCCTACAGGGAGGAGGTGAGGGCACACGGAGTGTGGTGTCAGGAAAACAACCTTTCACTCAACGTCAACAAGACAAAGGAAATGATCGTGGACTACAGGAAACAGCAGAGGGAGCACCCCCCTATTCACATCGATGGGACATTACTGGAGAAGGTGGAAAGTGGAAAGTTTTAAGTTCCTCTGCGTACACATCACAGACAAACTGAAATGGTCCACCCACACAGACAGTGTGGTGAAGAAGACGCAACAGCGTCTCTTCAACCTCAGGAGGTACAAGAAATTTGGCTTGTCAAAAAAAACCTTTATAGATGCACAATTGAAAGCATCCTGTCTGGTGGTATCACCGCCTGGTACGGAAACTGCACCGACCTCAACCGCAAGGCTCTCCAGAGGGTGGTGTGGTCTGCATAACGCATCACCGGGGGAAAACTACCTGCCCTCCAGGACACCTACAGCACCCGATGTCACAGGGAGTCCAAAAAGATCATCAAGGACAACAACCACCCAAGCCACTGCCTGTTCACCACGCTACCATCCAGAAGGCGAGGTCAGTAAAGGTGCATCAAAACTGGGACCGAGATGCTGAAAAACAGCTTCTATCTCAAGGCCATCAGACTGTTAAACAGCCATTACTAACACAGAGAGGCTGCTGCCTACATGCAGACTCAAATCATTGGCCACTTTAATAAATGGATCACTAGTGACTTTAATAATGCCATTTTAATAATGTTTACATATCTTACATTACTCATCTCTTATGTATACACTGTATTTTATACCATCTATTGCACCTCTGGCCACTTGGCCATCGCTCATCCATATATTTATATGTACATATTCTTATTCCATTCCTTTAGATGTGTGTGTAAGGTAGTTGTTGTGAAATTGTTAGATTACTTGTTAGATATTACTGCACTGTCGGAACTAGAAGCACAAGCATTTTGCTACACTGGCATTAACATCTGCTAACCATGTGTATGTGACCAATAACATTTGATTTGATTTGAGCTGTTGGCTAGAGTGCATGTGTCAATGCCAGTATGGGCAGACTCGCTATATAACACCCCATTTTGGTGAGAAGACCATCTGTTGAGTTGAAAAAGCAATGGAAACCCATTTAACTAAATGTTTTATTCTGTATTTTCATGTGCACTTTGTCATCACTCACAGCCTTTTAAGTCAATTTGATGGAAATATCTCTGGTGGGAAAATGCGCATATTGTTTTCTGCAGATTTTAGAATATTTGCTTGAAAATCTGTCGCCAACTGAATGGAACCCTAACTACTGTCACTGTCGGACTCCTTGTTCCTCGTGTCTCCATCCTTCTCCACTACTACTTTTCCTTTGCGTCAGACTGACGTCTGGATCCCTGTCTGATGCTCGTTGCTCCTACTTTTCTTGTTCCTCTTTGACTCCTAATTTAATGCCTTTTAACCGTTGCAAGAGCTGAGCGTTGCTCTCTAGCTAGCCTTTTTCGAGAGAGGCTTTGCTCATGCACACACACACCCTCAATGTCAAAGCTCGAGCCTTCTCGTACAAACCCTTCTGTATTAAATGGGCTTTGGTGGTCGAGATGTGTTGGTATCTGTACTGATGGCGCAAAAGCTATGACAGGGAGACATAGTGGAGTGATAACGCGCATGCAAGCAGTTTCTCCCGACGCCACCTTGATACACTGCAGCATCCACAGAGAGGCTCTTGCTGCCAAGGGAATGCCTGACCACTTTAAAGACATTTTGGACACTACAGTGAAAATGGTTAACTTTGTTAAAGCAAGGCCCCTGAACTCTCCTGTATTTTCTGCACTATGCAATGATATGAGCAGCGACCACGTAACGCTTTTATAACATACAGAAAGAAGTGCACTGGTTATCAAGGGACAAAGTATTGACACGTTGTTTTAAATTGAGAGACAAGCTTAAAGTTTTCTTTACTGACCATGACTTTCACTTATCTGTCCGCTTGCATGATGACGAGTTTCTCACACGACTGGTCTATCTGGGTGATGTTTTTTCTCGCCTGAATGATCTGAATCTAGGATTACAGGGACTCTCCACAACCATATTCAATGTGCTTGACAAAATTGAGGCTATGATTAAGAAGTTGGAGCTCTTCTCTGTCTGCATTAACAAGGACAACACACAGGTCTTTCCATCATTGTATGATATTTTGTGTGCAAATGAACTCAAGCTTACAGACAATGTCAAATGTGATATAGCGAAGCACCTCAGTGAGTTGTGTGTGCAATTATGCAGGTACTTTCCTGAAACGGATGACACAAACAACTGGATTCGTTATCCCTTTCATGCCCAGTCCACTTACCGATATCTGAACAAGAGAGCCTCATCAAAATTGCAACAAGTGGTTCTGTGAAAATAGAATTTAATCAGAAGCCTTGCCAGATTTCTGGATTAGGCTTCGCTCAGAGTATCCTGCCTTGGCAAATCGCACTGATTATTTGTGCCCTGGTCCTATAAGAGCTCTTTGTCACTTCTCAAGAACCGGGTTGTGACAAAAACTCACACTCATTCTTATGTTTAATGAATGTATTGTATAGTGTGTGTGTGTGGCAGGCTTACAATGATGGCAAAAAACAACATTTGAGAGTGCGCTGACCTGGTGCTAGAGGGGGTACAGCTGGAGGTTGAATGTTTGAAGGGGTCTGGACTATAATAAGTTTGGGAACCACGGTCTGATACACACCGCTCTAGCTCTGTCACCTTTCACCACAGATGGGATGTCTCATGGTCTGTCAAACAGCATTCTAACTCTGTCACCTTTCACCACAGATGGGATGTCTCATGGTGATACACACCGCTCAAACTCTGTCACCTTTCACCACAGATGGGATGTCTCATGGTGTGATACACACCGCTCAAACTCTGTCACCTTTCACCACAGATGGGATGTCTCATGGTCTGATACACACCGCTCAAACTCTGTCACCTTTCACCACAGATGGGATGTCTCATGGTGTGATACACACCGCTCAAACTCTGTCACCTTTCACCACAGATGGGATGTCTCATGGTGTGATACACACCGCTCAAACTCTGTCACCTTTCACCACAGGTGGGATGTCTCATGGTCTGATACACACCGCTCTAACTCTGTCACCTTTCACCACAGACGCGGAAGGGCGATCTCTAGTTTAAACAGACACATTTTGATGGAGATGTTTTTATTATGTTAATTCGATTTCCGCGGGGCCACAGAAATTGTAGGCACTTTATGTGCAAAGTAAAACTTAATCCACAGTTATTAATACCTTCCTAATATTGAGTTGTACCCCCTTTTTTCCTCAGAACAGTCAATCAATCAAATGTATTTATAATGCCCTTTCACAAAGTGCTGTACAGAAAGACAGCCTAAAACCCCAAACAGCAAGCAATGCAGATGTAGAAGCATAGTGGCTAGGAAAAACTTCCAAGAAGGCAGGAACCTAAGAAGAAACCTAGAGAGGAACCATGCTCTTCTGGCTGTCCAGTCCTCTTCTGGCTGTGCCGGGTTTCGATTATAACAGTACATGGCCAAGATGTTCAAACGTTCATAGATGACCAGCAGAGTGAAATAATAATAATCACAGTGGTTGTCGGGAGTGCTAAGGTCAGTTAGCTTTTCATAGCCGAGCATTCAGAGTTTGAGACAGCAGGTGCGGTAGAGAGAGAGTCGAAAACAGCAGGTTCGAGACAAAGTAGCACGTCCGGTGAACAGGTCAGGGTTCCATAGCCGCAGGCAGAACAGTTGAAACTGGAGTAGCAGCATGACCAGGTGGACTGGGGACAGCAAGGAGTCAACAGGCCAGGTAGTCCTGAGAGAATTAGAGGGAACATACTTATTATACTATATTATAGAAGAGGCGTCACTACAGACCCTGGTTCGATTCCAGGCTGTATCACAACCGGCCGTGATTGGGAGTCCCATAGGGCGGCGCACAATTGGCCCAGCGTCATCTGGGTTAGGGATTGGCCGGGGTAGGCCGTCATTGTAAATAAAAATATGTTCTTAACTGACTTGCCTAGATAAATAAAGATTAAAAAATGACTGGTATATCAATCCAATCCAAAGTGACATCCTAACTAGCTGTAAAGTTCTCTCTCTCAGCAGGGTCAGTGGAGAGGAGAGTCATAGATATATAGACATTATATACAAATAAAATCATTGATAGAAATAACATTTTCAAAACAATGATTTTATTGATAAACACAAAAGGACAAGACCATCAATAGTGTGTAGAGTTGCATTACATCTGGAGTATTGGAACAGTCAGACAGTAGTTGTAGACGGAACAGTCAGACAGTAGCTGTAGACGGAACAGTCCGACTGTAGTTGTAGACGGAACAGTCCGACTGAACAGAACAGTCCGACTGTGTTGTCCGACTGTAGTTGTAGACGGAACAGTCCGACTGTAGTTGTACAGTCAGAGAGAACAGTCAGTTGTCTGAGAGTAGTTGTAGACAGAACAGTCTGAGAGTAGTTGTAGACGACTGTAGTTGAACAGTCTGAGACAGAACAGTCTGAACAGTAGTTGTAGACGGAACAGTCCAACTGTAGCTGTAGACGGAACAGTCCGACTGTAGTTGTAGAACAGTCGGAACAGTCAGAGACGGAACAGTCTGAGTAGACTCTGAGAGTAGTAGACAGCAACAGTCAGACAGTAGCTGTAGACGGAACAGTCCGACTGTAGTTGTAGACGGAACAGTCCGACTGTAGTTGTAGACGGAACAGTCAGAGAGTAGTTGTAGACGGAACAGTCCGACTGTAGTTGTAGACGGAACAGTCCGACTGTAGTTGTAGACGGAACAGTCAGAGAGTAGTTGTAGACGGAACAGTCTGAGAGTAGTTGTAGACAGAACAGTCTGAGAGTAGTTGTAGACGGAACAGTCCAACTGTAGCTGTAGACGGAACAGTCCGACTGTAGTTGTAGACGGAACAGTCCGACAGTAGCTGTAGACGCAACAGTCCGACAGTAGTTGTAGACGGAACAGTCCGACAGTAGCTGTAGACGCAACAGTCAGACAGTAGTTGTCGACGGAACAGTCCGACAGTAGTTGTAGACGGAACAGTCAGACAGTAGTTGTCGACGGAACAGTCCGACAGTAGTTGTAGACGGAACAGTCCATCCTAGCAGGCCACTTACTGAGACAATCGACCAACTCAGCTTCTCCTCATTCTCCCTGAAGTAGGAACTCATTCACTCCCCCTACCAGATTGTCCAAAACATTGGATTGGTGTGTGTGTATGTTACAGTGTGAAGGCGCCTACTCCATAACAGTGGTAGAACACATAGACATGTCTTCTGAAGGGGTCCACTATGAGGTAGGAGAATGACTGATCCTCTTCTTCTCTGGCTGGGTAACACACACCGGATGCATCCTAAAGAGAACACAGGATAAGATACGGCTGAGAGTCTCTCTCTCCCAATTTCAATATAATTTCAATTTAAGGGCTTTATTGGCATGGGAAACATATGTTTACATTGCCAAAGCAAGTGAAATAGATAATGAACAAAAGGGAAATAAACAATAAAAACTGAACAGTAAACATTACACTCATTACACAAAAGAATAGAGACATTTCAAATGTGTTATATGTCTATATTTATTTTTTTACCTTTATTTTACTAGGCAAGTCAGTTAACAACAAACTCTTATTTTCAATGACGGCCTAGGAACAGTGAACTGCCTGTTCAGGGGCAGAACGACAGATTTGTACCTTGTCAGCTCGGGGATTCGAACTTCCAACCTTTCGGTCCAACCTTTCAGTTACTAGTCCAACACTCTAACCACTAGGCTACCCTGCCGCCCCAGTGTTTTAATGATGTGCAAATAGTTAAAGTACAAAAGGGAAAATAAATCAACATTAATATATAGGTTGCATTTACAATGGTGTTTGATAATAATTATATTTCAATAGCAGTAATAATAATATAATGTTACCAAAGCAGAGACTTTGATGACAGTGGAAACCACACTGATCTCCTTGCTCTCTGGATTCTTCTGAACACTGGAACACAAAGCATCACAGACACCATCTACTAGTGCAGGGGTGTATGGTGTGGTGTGTGTGTGTATAGTGCAGTGTATGTGTGTGTATGGTGTGTGTTTAGGGTGTGTTTGTGTATATATATGGTGTGTGTATGTGTGTGTGTTTGTGTGCTGTACGGTGTATGTTTATGGTATGGTGTGAGTGTGGGTGTATGGTATGGTGTGTGTGTGTGGTGTATGTTTATGGTGTGGTGTGTGTATGGTGTGGTGTATGGAATGGTGTATGGTATACGTTGTGGTGTGTATGGTGTGGTATATTGGTATACAGTGTGGTGTGGTGTATGGCATGGTGGATGGTATACGGTATGGTGTGTATTTATGCTGTGGTGTACGGTATATGGTATGGTGTGTGTGCGTAGTGTATGGTGTGTGTTTAAGGTATGGTGTATGGTGTGGTGTATGGTGCATGTGTACGGTGTATGGTGTGGTGTACGGTGTGGTATATTAGTATACAGTGTGGTGTGTTTATGCTGTGGTGTATGGTATACGGTATGGTGTGTATGGTGTGGTGAGTATGGTGTGGTGTATGATGTGTGGGTATATGGTGTGGTGTACGGTGTGTGAGTATGGTGTGGTGTATGATGTGTGGGTGTATGGTGTGGTGTACAGTGTGGTGTATGGTGTGGGTGTATGGTGTGGTGTACAGTGTGGTGTATGGTGTGGGTGTATGGTGTGGTGTACAGTGTGGTGTATGGTGTGGGTGTATGTGTGTGTATGGTGTGGTGTACAGTGTGGTGTGATGGTGTGGTGTACGGTGTGTGGGTGTATGTGTGGTGTATGGTGTGGTGTACGGTGTGGTGCACGGTGTGTGAGTACATTGTGTTGTACGTTGTGGGTTTATGGTATGGTGTACGGTGTGGTGTATGGTGTGGGTGTAGGGTGTGGTGTACGGTGTTTGAGTATGGTGTGGTGTACGGTGTTTGAGTACGGTGTGGTGTATGGCATGGTGTACGGAGTGGTGTACGGTGTGTGAGTATGGTGTGGTGTATGGTGTGGTGTACAGTGTGGTGTATTGTGTGGGTGTATGGTATGTGTGGTGCATGGTGTATGTGTGGTGTATGTTGGGGTGTATGTTGTAGTGTATGTTGGGGTGTATGGTGTGAGTATGGTGTGGTGTACTGTGTCTGCATACCTGACCAGATCCCTATAAATGGTTCTGGTGGTGTCTATGTAGGGGTTGATGGTATCTTCATACTGACACAGCTCTCCTCCCAGAGTCATGTGTTTAAACACTAGGAACAGGAACTCTCTCCTCTCCATCACTCCATACTCCTCACTGCCATCCTCCTGCAACATCTACACACACACACACACACACACACACACACACACACACACACACACACACACACACACACACACACACACACACACACACACACACACACACACGACATTATGATAGCATAATAGGAGCATAAAGACTATTAAGTTGCATAAATAGCGTTAATGTGTGTGTGTGTTTGTGAAGGTGTGTGTGTATTGTGTGCATATGTTACCTGTCTCAGTAGGTCGTAGTCAGGGTGTGTGTCATGGAAACATTTGGTGATGTGTCCAGAGGATGTGATGATTCCACTGGAGTAGAGAGGGTCAAACATCTCCATACTGACCTTACTGCACGGCACTACCTCTGCCTGTACACACACCACCTCACCCTCTGGAACACACACACACACTGTACTGATGGAAGACGGGCTCCTGACCAATTCTGCTATTTCGTGTTTTTTTTACACTGATCTTAACTTTTTTTACATAACGTCTCTGCCATCATTACCTATGACTGAAAACAGCTTCTGGACATCAGAACAGCGATCACTAACCTCAATTTAGATGAAGATTTCTGCTTCAATAAGTTGGCAGCTCTGGCCGTTCGGCTTACCCCGGACTCCAAAGAGGCAAGAAGGGCCACGACAAGACAAGACTACGTCCATCTACCCCACCACTGTTTTGTTGGCAAATGTGCAGTCACTGGAGAACAAACTGGGTGAGCTCCGTTCCAGACTATCTTATCAACGACACCTGAAAAACGGTAATATCCTCCGTTTCTTGGAGCCGTGGCTGAACGAGGGCATGGATGTACAACTTGATAGTTTTTCTATGCATCATCAAGATCGTCAAGACCAGACGGCAGACTCGGGTAAGGCTAGAAAGGGAGGGGTGTGTCTTTGTTAACAATAGCTAATGTTAAGAAAGTCTCAAGATTTTGCTCGTCTGAGTTAGAATACCTCATGATAAGCTGCAGACCATACTATTTACCGAGAGAGTTCAGATATATTTTTCATAGTGGTCTATTTACTACCAAAAACTGATGCTGGCACTAAGTCAGGACTCAATGAGCTGTACAGGGCCATAAGCAAACAAGGAAATACACATTCAGATGCAGCATTTCTCATGGCCAGTGATTTTATTGCAGAACACTGAAATCTGTTTTACCTCATTTTTACCAGCATGTAACCTGTGCAACTGGAAGCGAAAAAACATGTGACGATTCTCTTCAGGGTTAGGAGAGTTTGTAAACAAATTAAGTGGAAGGCCGACAACAAGATCACACCAGAGAGAGCTCTTTCGAACAGGACAGTGCCCGAATGTTTGTTTCTAGAACCCCCAGGCCGCAGGCGTGGTCGAGGACAGCAGGGTTCGGTACACAAATCGGGTTCTCGGTAGATCAGGGTCCAAAACCGCCAACAGGTAAGTCCAAACAGTCCAGGTCATACACGGTAAATCCATCAGATATATTATCACTTCCTCTTTCTCAATGGTTCACAGGTCCACAGCTCCTTGCTCTCTCTCTCTTCCTGGTGTGGCTTGACCCGTAATATGTGGGTCTGCCCCACCTTGCTAGCGTTCCCTTTGCTTCTGGGTATTGACGTTTTTGGCGGTCGACTAGTTTGGGATCTGTAGTTCTTGTAGGGGTGGCCATTTTATGCTTTGTAGTTCACCATCTGGCCATCCCTTAGTGAGAGGTCAGAGCCTGTGTATTAGTTCTGCCCTCACATATCTGCCATTTATCACTCGGCCCCCTTCTTTGCCATTAACTCTAGATCACCTTTACTCCACACACAGAAACGCATACAAGGCCCTCCCTCGCCTTCCCTTTAGCAAATCAGACCCTAACGCTATCCTCCTGATTCCTGCTTACAAGCAAAAACTCAAACAGGATGTACCGGAAGTGGCCCGATGAAGCGGTTGCTAAGCTACAGGACTGTTTTGCTAGCACAGACTGGAATATGTTCCAGAATTCATCCGATAATATTTACACCAGTCTCCTTCATTAATAAGTTCATCGACAACATTGTCTCCACAACAACCGTACATACATACCCCAACCAGAAGCCATGGATTGCAGGCAGCATCCGCACTGACCAATCGGTTAGAGCTGCCGCTTTCAAGGAGCGGGACAATTATAAGAAATTACACTACGACCTCTGACGAGCCATCAAACAGGCAAGGCATCAGCAATAGTCTTGGTAGCCATTTTTCATAGATTAGGGCCTAATTGATTTCAATTGCCCTATTTCCTTATATGAACTGTAAGTCATGAAATTGTTGAAATTGTCATGTTGAGTTTATATTTTTGTTCAGTATAGATGCCTAAAGGCTATCTAAGTTAACTTATTTTCTTTGATCTGCATGTTTCTGTACTTGATTTAGTTTTATTATATTTACAATGTCACTTTGATTCCTTTACTATGTCACTTTTGTTGCCATTTTACTGTGTGAGAAGCCTGTCAATAAAACATTTAATTTGATTTGACTATTTATTTTTGTCACCTGTTGATCCAGGTAACCAGGACTGGCCCTCACTATCTGATATTTTACACACACACACACAGACACACACACAGACACACACACACACACTAATTTACAGTATTTATAAATACTTATAGGAAATCCCCAACTGTTTTTCAAATGAACATGGCATCCAACGTATCTTAAATAATACAAATAGATCCAAATAAGTGGTGACAGGGAGTATGCACGCCACTGGCTTGACGCTGAAAAAGCATCTTGCCCCCGATTGGCAGCTGTAGTGTAGCGGGTTGGGAGAGGGACGGTAGGCTGCATGAGGAAAACGGCACGTGACTGGCAGGAGCAAGGCTGCTGCTTGACAAAGTGTCATATCACCCCATGAATGAGGCAATTGGCAAAAAAAACTATTGCACAGCCTGCGACCACTCTGGAGGGACACAGGCCTTCGGATTGCTAACTGGGTAGAGGTGATAGAGGTGACATGACATACCCAGAGTAACCCAGGCTCCAGCCTCCATCTTCCTGAGGTTGGTCAGCACACAGGGGTCTCTGAAGAAACTCTGACACACACACACACACACAGACATTACTATTGGAACTTTACAAGGTGCAGTGCCTGGAAACAAACGTGTGTGTGTGTGTACGTTAACTCACCAGAGTAAAGTCGTGGCTGTTGTATGGGTAGAAGTTCTGGTCAAAGCTGAAGGCCTGGGCTGAGATGCGCCCTAGCATGGACCTGACACACACACACACAAATCCATTAGCTGGTTTCACTAGAGAACTGACACACTGATATACCTAGCTAGTTTGTCTTGTCTACATAGCTGGTCGGCTAACGTTAGTAACAGTAGCTAGCTAGGATGATGTTGATAACTATAGCTAACTAGCTATAAACATAGATAAATAAATGACACAAAACCATAAGATCTATAACGTAACCATTTCATGAGTAGTTGTAGCGTGCTTTTGTCCTGAAGGAAGGAAAATGTCTTGGTTGGGAGGAGGTTGAAGGAAAACTTAGTCTCAGATGCCATGTCGACCGTCGTGTTGTTGATGTCTATTGGTCACCATGGCGACGGAACCCCGCTCAACCAAAAGGCGCGTTCGTAAATTCTCTGGCGCTATGGAAAGCCAAAATGTTCAGATCGTCCTACATGGAATTCGTCTTAACACTTGTAATTAACATTTTTCAAAATGTAATTTTTACATGTGTTCATTACACCTGCCCAGTGTGCATTTACAGGTGATTAGAACGCTTGTTATGGTCATTTTTACATATATTCATTACACCTGTCCAGTGTGTATTTACAGGTGATTAGAACGCTTGTTATGGTCATTGTTACATGTGTTCATTACATCTGTCCAGTGTGCAATTACAGGTGACATTAACTCTCTAACCCAGTTACTGTGTGGGCTGAAGGGGGAGGGGAGGGGGGTACCAGGGGGCGCATCTACAGCCAGCCAGCTCCCAACCCCAGTGATATGGGGGAGAGGGCCAGAGAGGGCTGAGGCTGACCCAGAGGAAAAGGGTGCCTAACCCCGCCCATGGCCACAAGTCCGGCTAGTCGAAAACCTATCAACTAGACTCTGTAACATCATCCTTTTCAATAGAAAGTGCAAACATAACGGCTTAACATTATGTTCTTAACAGTCAAGTTATAACAATTGAAAAAGCATGACATTTTCTTTTTACTTCAGTTGTAGGGTTAGGGTTAGGGTCATCTTCCTTTTATTTATTTTTTAAATTAACAGAGCACAAGTTAACAATCTCTTGCTTACAGAGTAAGCCTGTCCGGTGGCTTGCACAGCCGGCCCACCCGTGAGTAAGTATTGGCTCTGACAGGAGTAGGATTAGGGCCACGAGCTGGAGAGCTTGGTGGGGTAGAAGCCTCACCTTCAGTTGGCTCATGTCTCAATTCTGCACCCCTTACCCTTTGGCCTGGACTGTGATCCAGCTCATCTAGGTGAGTGTATGGCGTGTTCTGGTTTGTCTGCTCTGCTACGCGCAGATCCACCTGATTGCGACGATAGAGGGAGCCACCAACATCCACCAGGTAAGAACGTGGTGCAACTCTCTGCTGGCATGTGCCCAGCCTCCAAAGTCCTGTGTGGTCTCCCGGCAGCGGTTTCATCCTTATCGTTTCACCCACATCCAGCTCTGGTAGGTCTCGAGCAGTCCGGTAGAAGCACTGAGCTGCTTTCTGTGGCGCAGTTTGTCCGTGATGCCAACCATGACGCAGGGCTCAAGTAGCTTGTTAGCTACGGGGATGGTAGTCTTCAGACGTCTGGACAGAAGGCGTTGTGCTGGGCTGCTGTCCATGTTTTAAGTGGGTGTGTTCCTCCACTGTAAGATCGCTTTCCATGGGTCGTTGCTGTCACGCAAGGCCCTGCTTAACAGGTTTTTTGCAATCTTGACAGCTGACTCTGCCTTGCCATTTGCTTTTGTGTGTCTTGGAGAGGAGGTCACGTGGTCAAACTCCCATTCTGAGGCAAAACGCTTGAACTGTGCAGTGAATTGTGGGCCATTGTCAAATCAAATCAAATCAAATGTATTTATATATTCCTTCGTACATCAGCTGATATCTCAAAGTGCTGTACAGAAACCCAGCCTAAAACTCCAAACAGCAAGCAATGCAGGTGTAGAAGCACGGTGGCTAGGAAAAACTCCCTAGAAAGGCCAAAACCTAGGAAGAAACCTAGAGAGGAACCAGGCTATGTGGGGTGGCCAGTCCTCTTCGGGCTGTGCCGGGTGGAGATTATAACAGAACATGGCCAAGATGTTCAAATGTTCATAAATGACCAGCATGGTCGTATAATAATAAGGCAGAACAGTTGAAACTGGAGCAGCAGCACGGCCAGGTGGACTGGGGACAGCAAGGAGTCATCATGTCAGGTAGTCCTGGGGCATGGTCCTAGGGCTCAGGTCCTCCGAGAGAGAGAGAGAGAGAGAGAGAGAGAGAGAGAGAGAGAGAGAGAGAAAGGGAGAATTAGAGAACGCACACTTAGATTCACACAGGACACCGAATAGGACAGGAGAGGTACTCCAGATATAACAAACTGACCCTAGCCCCCCGACACATTAACTACTGCAGCATAAATACTGGAGGCTGAGACAGGAGGGGTCAGGAGACACTGTGGCCCCATCCGAGGACACCCCCAGACAGGGCCAAACAGGAAGGATATAACCCCACCCACTTTGCCAAAGCACAGCCCCCACACCACTAGAGGGATTGTCCGTGATTACCTTGTCAGGCTGACCTTGCCTTGCAAACTGCGCCTTGCAGCGCTTTATGACCATCTCTGCAGACAAGTCAGGGAGCAGTTCAATTTCCCAAAAGTCAAAGTAGTGATCAACGATGAGCAGATAGTCCTTTTGTCTATGGCTGAATAAGTCCATGCTGACGATTTGCCAGGCCCTTGTGGGCAGTTCGTGTGACATCATGGTTTCCTTTTGCTGTTCATGAGCGTACTCGTTGCATGTGGTACAGTTGCTGACAAAGTCTTTAATTTCTGCTTGCATGTTTGGCCAGTATAATGTTTCACGAGCCTGGCGGTAGCATGCGTCACCTCCAACGTGACTGGAGTGTATGCGGGTAAGCACCTCTGGACGTAGTGATTTGGGAATAATGACCTTCTGACCTCTGAACAAGACGCCATTTTGCACACTGATGTCATTTCGAAAGGTCCAGTATTCTCTCACTGTGAAAGGTGTCTCCTCTTTCACGGAGTGGCCAACCTGCGAGAGCCATGGACTTCAGTGACTGTAGGTGTTCGTCCTTGTCAGTGTGTTGCCTGATCTGGGCTAGGCGGTTGTCTGTGACGTTTAAGTAGTCTGCCTGATTGATCTGTTGAACATCTTGTTGTTCCTGCTGTAGCGAACAGATGGCCTGCCACTGATAGACAGTGCCTCTGCCTGTACATTGTGCTGTTGCCCTGCTCAGTGTGTCGCTGATGTACATCTCTGGTCCTGGCTTGTAAATTACCTTCAGGCTGTAGTTTTGCAGATTCAGGAGCATGCTTTGAAGCCTCTTGGGCGCGTTGAGGAGAGGTTTACTGAATATGGCAATGAATGGTTTGTGGTCAGTTTCAGCGGTGACCAGCTCTCGACCATATAAGTAGTGATGGAATCGCTGGCAGGAGAAAATGATGCTGAGGCACTCTTTCTCAATTTGTACACAGTTTTGTTCCGTGGGGGTGAGCGTTCTCGAGGCAAACGCGACGGGCTGGCCTTCCTGCATAAGGCAACATCCAAGTCCCCTTTGGCTGGAGTCGCCCTGGATTGTGACAGGCTTCGTGATGTCGTAGTAGCGCAACACTGGCATGGATGAAGCCAGAGATTTCATCTCCTGCACTGCGGCCTCGTGCTTGGGTAGCCAGTGCCATGGTGTGTCTTTGTCCAGCCATGGTGTGTCTTTGGGTCTGGCTTCAGGCCTTTTTCAGAGAGAATGTGGCCATGGAAGTGGACGTCTTTCACCTTGAACTGCAGCTTCTTCAGGCCAAGAAGAAGCTTAACTGATCGGCAGCGCTCCATCAGTGCCAGGAGCTTCACATCATGGTCGCGTTCTGCTTCTTCATCTGTGTCACCACAGCCTACGATAAGGACATCATCGGCGATGGGTTCAATGCCCTTGAGCCCAGCCAGTAACTCGTGCTGCTTGCGTTGGTCTACCTCAGGTGCCACTGAGACACCAAACGGGAGCTTGAGCCAGCGTTTCCGACCCCAGGGGGTCCAGAAGGTAGTCATGAAGCTGCTTTCTTCGTCCAGCTTGCATTGAAGGAATGCATCTCGGGCATCCACCAAGGGGAAAATCCTGGTCTTGGGAAGCTTATAGAGGACATCCTCTAGTGTCGGCATGATGTAGTGGGATCGTTTCAGTGCTTGGTTCAGATGCTTTGGGTCGATGCAGACCCTCAGGTTCTCTGTTTTTTTCACTATGACCATATTGCTGATCCAGTCCGTTTGTTCAGTCACAGATGTCATGTGGCCATTGGCCTCATACTTGTCCAGCTGGGCCTTCACAGCCACTTTCATTGCGCAGGGCACATTGCGAGGAGCACACTGGACTGGAGTGATGCTCTCATCCACTTCAAAGTTTACCTCCCCAGGCACTGATTCAACGGGCATGTTGAATACATCGTCATATCTGCTGAGTAGTTGTTCTTTGGACAGGGGTCCATGCTGGACATGATCCACAATTTGCAGGTCATTTGATACAGTGAACTGGATCAGTCCCAGGCGTTCGCATGTAGAGCCTGAGAGGAGAGGATGTTGACTGGTTTTTACAATCTCAAACTCCAGCTTGTGTTTGTGTCCCCGAATAACACATTCGGTCTCAAAGGTGCCCATAGAGCTCATTAGCTCTCTTGAGTACAGCTTTAGTCTAGTATCACTGGGCAATAGATGTGTGTCTGGTGCCAGATTGATTTTGTCTTTGTAGCTCATTACGTTGCATGTAGCACCGGAATCCAGTTGACATTGTTGTTGCTTGTTGTGTAATCGTAGTGTCACAAACCATTTCTTCCCTCTTGAGTGTACAGCCCCAATGGATTCATGCATGTAAATGTCACTTTCACTGTTCAGTTCTGAACATTGAGTGACATCATCAACACAGTGAATCTTGCCCTCACTCACCCTTCTTTTGCTTTTGAGACACACTTTTGCAAAGTGATTATTAGTTCCACAAGCTCTACATGGTTTTCCGTAGGCAGGGTAGTGCTCTTTGCCACGTGTGTGTGTATTCCCACAGTATTTACATGCTACGGGGCTCTCTGTGTTCACCGTTCGTGGTGAATTACTCTGCCTCGATTGGTTTTGTCTGAATGTCTGCCTAGCAACAACGTGAACAGTATCAACATCGGAGTGTGGGGTTTCGATTTCAATTGCTCTCATTCTCATGTCAGTGACTTCAGCAGTGCGCCACATTTCAATGGCAGTTACTAATGTTAAGCCTCTCTCTCTCAGTAGACGCCGGCGCGTTTCCTCATTTGCAATTCCCAGTACTATTTTGTTACGAATCAATTCATCTTTAAATCCCCCGTATTCACAAGTGGCGGATTTTTCTCTCAAACGGGTTACAAAGTTGTGTACTGACTCACCCTCTTCCTGTTTGCAGCTTCCGAAAACGAACCGCTCGTAAATGACGTTTCTGGCGGGTTTGAAGTAATTCTCCAATGCATCCAATATAGCCTTTGCTGTGAGGGTGAGATTGTGCCGGTAGATATGCCTGCATTCGCTGCCCATTAAACTCCTCAGAGTTGCCGCTTGTACCTCGTTGGGTTTCTCATGTAGACCGGTTGCCAGCGCACAGTCCTCGAATTCATCCCTGAAGTTGTCCCAATTAGTATTCCAGTCCCCTGCGAGAACCATGGGATTTGGTGGTGGAATGTTCGCTGCCATGGCAATGGAATTGGAGATTTCTTTGCCTTCAGTCATCGAGGTAGGTAGTGATGCTAGCTAGCCAGCTAACAACGAGTTGATCAGTGTTGTGACTAGCAGTAGGAAACGGTGTGTGTTTTCATATGGAACGTAACTGTGCCTATATAAATATTAGAAATTACTTGTTAGATATTACTGCACTGTCAGAGCTAAAAGCACAAGCATTTCGCTACACCCGCAAAAACATCTGCTCAACACTTGTATGTGACCAATAAAATTTGATTTGATTTGAGACTCAAAATTGAGCTCAGGTGCATCCTGTTTGCATTGATCATCTTTGAGATGTTTCTACATCTTGATTGGCATCCACCTGTGTTAAATTCAATTGATTGGACATGATTTGGAAAGATATATAATGCCAATCCAGCCTGATATATAACACTGTCTATATAATGCCCACAGTTAGCACATGTCAGAGCAAATACCAAGCCATGAGGTCGTAGGAATTGTCCGTAGAGCTCCAAGAAAGGATTGTGTCGATGCACAGATCTGGGAAAGGGTACGAAAAAATGTCTGCAGCATTGAAGGTCCCCAAGAACACAGTGGCCTCCATAATTCTTAAATGGAAGAAGTTTGGAACCACCAAAACGTTTCCTAGAGCTGGCCATCCGGCCAAACTGAGCAATCGGGGGAGGAGGGCCTTGATCAGGTAGGGGACAAAGAACCCGATGGTCATTCTGACAGAGCTCCAGAGTTCCTCTGTGGAGATGGGAGAACCTTCCAGAAGGACAACCATCTCTGCAGCACTCCACCAATCAGGCCTTTATGGTAGAGTGGCCAGACGGAAGCCACTCTTCAGTAAAAGGAACATGACAGCCCGCTTGGAGTATGCCAAAAGGCACCTAAAGACTGTCAGACCATGACCATAAGGATGGTCTGATGAAACCAAGATTGAACTCGCTGGCCTGAATGTCATGCTTCACGTCTGGAGGAAACCTGGCACCATCCCTATGGTGAAGCATGGTGGTGGCAGCATCATGCTGTGGGGATGTTTTTCAGCGGCAGGGACTGGGAGACTCGTCAGGATGGAGGGAATGATTAACGGCACAAAGCACAGAGAAACCTGCTCCAGAGTGCTCAGGACCTCAGACTGGGGCGAAGGTTCACCTTCCAACGGGATAACGACCCTAAGCACACAGCCAAGACAACGCTGGAGTGGTTTTGGGACAAGTCTCTGAATGTCCTTGAGTGGCCCAGCGAGAGCCTGGACTTGAACCCGATCGAACATTTCTGGAGAGACTGTGCAGCAACGCTCCCCATCCAAACTGACAAAGCTTGACAGGATCTGCAGAGAAGAATGGGAGAAACTCCCCATATACAGGTATGCCAAGCTTGTAGCGTCATACCCAAGAAGTAATCACTGCCAAAGGTGCTTCATCAAAGTACTGAGTGAAGGGTCTGAATATCTAAAAACCTGTTTTTGCTTTGTCATTATGGGGAATTGTGTGCAGATTGGAAAATAAATGATTTAATCCATTTTAGAATAAGGCTGTAACCTAACAAAATGTGTAAAAAGTCAAGGGGTCTGAATTCTTTCCCAAAATCACTGTAATATATGGCACTTAGCAGATTATTTTATCTTTAGCAATGTATAGTCATTCTTTTATACATTTTATGGGTGGTCCCGGGATTTGAACCCACTACCTTGGCGTTACAAGCTTTACCAACTGAGCTACAAAGGACCTTTAAAACCCAGGGGTGTGTTGAGCATGTGTGTGTGTCTGCTCAGTGTCAGGGTGTTGACAGTGCTGAGTGTCTCTCTGGGTGGTCTATTGTGTGTATGACTGGACTGATGGATGGATCTCCACACACAGAGTCAATATGTTAACACTCCAGTAGAATGTGTGTTGTTACCAGCCAAGAGAAAGCAGAGAGATGCTTGACATAACTGTGTATAAAAGGACATTTAGCCTGGCATTCAATCCAATCGTGGTGTGACTGCTAGGAGCCATTTAAAGTTTGGGACAGTCAGACAGACAACACTGCAGCATAGCGTACTTCAACAAGTGCAATTCACAAGAGTGAGCAGTGAATTTGATATACTACTTTTCACAGAGTCTTTGTGTGAATATGTGTGTGTGGGGGGTGTGTTTGTGTGACACAGCAGTGTTTATATTTAGATTGCAGGGTTTGTTCTGTTCTGAGGAAGACTAAACAGAATTACAGCTGGCATGACATCAACCCCCCCCCTCTCCACTCTGCCCTCCCTCCACCCTATCCTCCCTCCATTCCTTCCTCATAACTATTATCAACCGTTACCAAAACCATGGCTAAAAATACATCACTCACCAACTAACTGGGTAAGCAGTAACTAGTTAGCTATGACAGGTTAGCAGTAGCTATCTAGCTATGATGAGTTACTAGCTAGCTACCATGGGATAGCAGTCACTAGCTAACACTTGCTAGCTTCAATGGTGGGTTAGCGCTCAGTAGCTAGATTGGTTAGCAGTGACTAGCACTCATTAGCTTGCTACGATGGGTCAAATCCCACTAGCACTCACTAGCTAGCTTTGCTGGGTATGATGTGTTAGCGTTCACTAGCTAGCTACGATGGGTATGATGGGTTAGTGCTCACTATGATAGCTCTGTGTGAAACAAGTGAGAGCAGCAGAGAATACCTTTAAGGGCACTGGAGTACAAACCTAGGCCACTGGATAAGGCTACAAATACTGCCTGACTCTGTTGCTGTGTGTGTATAAACAGACATGAGGAGAAACTGTCTTCCCATGACCCTCTCTGGCTTACCTTGACCCCCAACTAGCCTCATGTCTCTCTCTCTCACTCAGACACACACACTGACTGTTACTGTATGAAACAAAAATTAAGAGTAACTATTTGTGAGTCTGGAATAGGGGTGCTGTGTGTGTGTGTGTGTGTGTGTTATAGTGTGTGTGTGTGTGTGTGTGTGTGTGTCTGTTATAGGGGTGCGTGTGTGTGTGTGTGTGTGTGTGTGTGTGTGTGCAGCAGTTTTCCCACAGTGGAAAGGGATCATTGGAGCGGAGCAGGAAGCACAGTCTTCTGGGAAAACAGACCCTGAGGAATCTCATCTGCTGTTCATCACACACACACACACACACACACACACACACACACACACACACACACACACACACACACACACACACACACACACACACACACACACACACACAGAGAGCAGGTTTAATAGTTTGAGGCCTGGCCACTGGAGGAGTTAAAGTGTTGTGACAGACGGGTTAGAGTTAGCGATATTCCCATGAGGCTTCAGGACGAATGACCAGCAACTACTGAATGTTGTATTAACAGTGATATCCATCACTGAACTGTACGTTGTATTAACAGAGTAATTAACCCGGGCTCCCGAGTGGCGCAGCGATCTAAGGCACTGCATCTCAGTGCTAGAGGCGTCACTACAGATCCTGGTTTGATTCCAGGCTGTATCACAACCGGCCGTGATTGGGTTGTCAAATAGGGCGGCGCACAATTGGCCCAGCATCGTCTGGATTAGGCTTTGGCGTCATTGTATATAAGAATTTGTTCTTAACTTCAAATCAAATCAAATCAAATTTTATTTGTCACATACACATGGTTAGCAGATGTTAATGCGAGTGTAGCGAAATGCTTGTGCTTCTAGTTCCGACAATGCAGTAATAACGAGCAAGTAATCTAACTAACAATTCCAAAAAAAACTACTGTCATACACAGTGTAAGGGGATAAAGAATATGTACATAAGGATATATGAATGAGTGATGGTACAGAGCAGCATAGGCAAGATACAGTAGATGATATCGAGTACAGTATATACATATGAGATAAGTATGTAAACCAAGTGGCATAGTTAAAGTGGCTAGTGATACATGTATTACATAAGGATGCAGTCGATGATATAGAGTACAGTATCAACGTATGCATATGAGATGAACAATGTAGGGTAAGTAACATTATATAAGGTAGCATTGTTTAAAGTGGCTAGTGATATATTTACATCATTTCCCATCAATTCCCATGATTAAAGTGGCTGGAGTAGAGTCAGTGTCATTGACAGTGTGTTGGCAGTAGCCACTCAATGTTAGTGGTGGCTGTTTAACAGTCTGATGGCCTTGAGATAGAAGCTGTTTTTCAGTCTCTTGGTCCCAGCTTTGATGCACCTGTACTGACCTCGCCTTCTGGATGGCAGCGGGGTGAACAGGCAGTGGCTCGGGTGTCCTTGATGATCTTTATGGCCTTCCTGTAGCATCGGGTGGTGTAGGTGTCCTGGAGGGCAGGTAGTTTGCCCCCGGTGATGCGTTGTGCAGACCTCACTACCCTCTGGAGAGCCTTACGGTTGAGGGCGGTGCAGTTGCCATACCAGGCGGTGATACAGCCCGCCAGGATGCTCTCGATTGTGCATCTGTAGAAGTTTGTGAGTGCTTTTGGTGATAAGCCGAATTTCTTCAGCCTCCTGAGGTTGAAGAGGCGCTGCTGCGCCTTCCTCACGATGCTGTCTGTGTGAGTGGACCAATTCAGTTTGTCTGTGATGTGTATGCCGAGGAACTTAAAACTTGCTACCCTCTCCACTACTGTTCCATCGATGTGGATGGGGGGGTGTTCCCTCTGCTGTTTCCTGAAGTCCACAATCATCTCCTTAGTTTTGTTGACGTTGAGTGTGAGGTTATTTTCCTGACGCCACACTCCGAGGGCCCTCACCTCCTCCCTGTAGGCCGTCTCGTCGTTGTTGGTAATCAAGCCTACCACTGTTGTGTCGTCCGCAAACTTGATGATTGAGTTGGAGGCGTGCATGGCCACGCAGTCGTGGGTGAACAGGGAGTACAGGAGAGGGCTCAGAACGCACCCTTGTGGGGTCCCAGTGTTGAGGATCAGCGGGGAGGAGATGTTGTTGCCTACCCTCACCACCTGGGGGCGGCCCGTCAGGAAGTCCAGTACCCAGTTGCACAGGGCGGGGTCGAGACCCAGGGTCTCGAGCTTGATGACGAGCTTGGAGGGTACTATGGTGTTGAATGCCGAGCTGTAGTCGATGAACAGCATTCTCACATAGGTATTCCTCTTGTCCAGATGGGTTAGGGCAGTGTGCAGTGTGGTTGAGATTGCATCGTCTGTGGACCTATTTGGGCGGTAAGCAAATTGGAGTGGGTCAAGTGTGTCAGGTAGGGTGGAGGTGATATGGTCCTTGACTAGTCTCTCAAAGCACTTCATGATGACGGATGTGAGTGCTAAGGGGCGGTAGTCGTTTAGCTCAGTTACCTTAGCTTTCTTGGGAACAGGAACAATGGTGGCCCTCTTGAAGCATGTGGGAACAGCAGACTGGTATAGGGATTGATTGAATATGTCCGTAAACACACCGGCCAGCTGGTCTGCGCATGCTCTGAGGGCGCGGCTGGGGATGCCGTCTGGGCCTGCAGCCTTGCGAGGGTTAACACGTTTAAATGTCTTACTCACTTCGGCTGCAGTGAAGGAGAGACCGCATGTTTCCGTTGCAGGCCGTGTCAGTGGCACTGTATTGTCCTCAAAGCGGGCAAAAAAGTTATTTAGTCTGCCTGGGAGCAAGACATCCTGGTCCGTGACTGGGCTGGGTTTCTTCCTGTAGTCCGTGATTGACTGTAGACCCTGCCACATACCTCTTGTGTCTGAGCCGTTGAATTGAGATTCTACTTTGTCTCTGTACTGGCGCTTAGCTTGTTTGATAGCCTTGCGGAGGGAATAGCTGCACTGTTTGTATTCAGTCATGTTACCAGACACCTTGCCCTGATTAAAAGCAGTGGTTTGTGCCTTCAGTTTCACACGAATGCTGCCATCAATCCACGGTTTCTGGTTAGGGAATGTTTTAATCGTTGCTATGGGAACGACATCTTCAACGCACGTTCTAATGAACTCGCACACCGTATCAGCGTATTCATCAATTTTGTTGTCTGAAGCAATACGAAACATCTCCCAGTCCACGTGATGGAAGCAGTCTTGGAGTGTGGAGTCAGCTTGGTCGGACCAGCGTTGGACAGACCTCAGCGTGGGAGCTTCGTGTTTTAGTTTCTGTCTGTAGGCAGGGATCAACAAAATGGAGTCGTGGTCAGCTTTTCCGAAAGGGGGCGGGGCAGGGCCTTATATGCGTCGCGGAAGTTAGAGTAACAATGATCCAGGGTCTTTCCACCCCTGGTTGCGCAATCGATATGCTGATAAAATTTAGGGAGTCTTGTTTTCAGATTAGCCTTGTTAAAATCCCCAGCTACAATGAATGCAGCCTCCGGATAAATCGTTTCCAGTTTGCAGAGAGTTAAATAAAGTTCGTTCAGAGCCATCGATGTGTCTGCTTGGGGGGGGTATATACGGCTGTGATTATAATCGTAGAGAATTCTCTTGGTAGATAATGCGGTCTACATTTGATTGTGAGGAATTCTAAATCAGGTGAACAGAAGGATTTGAGTTCCTGTATGTTTCTTTCATCACACCATGTCACGTTGGCCATAAGACATACGCCCCCGCCCGTCTTCTTACCAGAAAGATGTTTGTTTCTGTCGGCGCGATGCGTGGAGAAACCCGCTGGCTGCACCGCTTCGGATTGCGTCTCTCCAGTTAGCCATGTTTCCGTGAAGCAAAGAATGTTACAGTCTCTGATGTCCCTCTGGAATGCTACCCTTGCTCGGATTTCATCAACCTTGTTGTCAAGAGACTGGACATTGGCAAGAAGAATGCTAGGGAGTGGTGCACGATGTGCCCGTCTCCGGAGTCTGACCAGAAGACCGCTTCGTTTCCCTCTTTTTCTGAGTCGTTTTTTTTTTTGGTCGCTGCATGTGATCCACTCGGTTACACTGGTTGTAAGGCAGAACACAGGATCCGCATCGCGAAAAACATATTCTTAGGGCTAGGCGAAAAACATACTTAGGGCTAGGCGTCCCGCCAGCGGGACATCTTTTTGACAACTTCCGGTGAAATTGGAGTGAGCTTGTAGCAAATAAATAATCATAAAAATGACGGATATTAAACATTTAGGTACATACAAGTGTTTTATATAAATTAAACGCTTAAATTCTTGTTCATCAAACTAAAACTCAAAATTCTTCCTCGTTTGGGAAGATACAAGCCTGAAACCGTGAAAAAAGACTGTTGACATCTGGTGGAAGCCATAGGAATTGCAATCTGGGAGCTGGATTTGGATATGACCCTAAACCTTCCATTGTAAGACCATGGGATCTTTAAAAAAAATCTGGTTGGTTTTTCTTTAGATTTACTCCAACCATATCTATTATAATCTCATACATTATTTTAACATATCTACAAACGTCAAAGTGTTTTCTATCCAATGATACCAATTATTTGCATGTCCTGGCTTCTGGGCCTGAGTAACAGGCAGTTTACTTTG
This sequence comes from Oncorhynchus tshawytscha, assembly GCF_018296145.1. Taxonomy (NCBI): domain Eukaryota; kingdom Metazoa; phylum Chordata; class Actinopteri; order Salmoniformes; family Salmonidae; genus Oncorhynchus; species Oncorhynchus tshawytscha. Next base: position 52,656,483 of record NC_056458.1, on the reverse strand, counting down.
GGCACGTCAGTCAGGGAGAAATTCAGGAAAAAGGACCCTAGCCTGAAGAGGTTTTTAACAGACTTGCCTAGTTATCAGTAAACTGGACTGAATGTTGTATTAAGATTTATTAATTACTAAACTGTACTGAATGTTGTATTAACAATGGTATTAGTTACAGAACTGTACTGAATGTTGTATTAACAATGGTATTAGTTACAGAACTGTGTACTGAATGTTGTATTAACAGAGTTACTAATTACTAAACTGTACTGTATGTTGTATTAACTGTTATTAATGACTAAACTGTACTGAATGTTGAATTAACAGAGTTACTAATTACTAAACTGTACTGAATGTTGTATTAAGATTTATTAATTACTAAACTGTACTGAATGTTGTATTAACTGTTATTAATGACTAAACTATACTGAATGTTGTATTAAGATTTATTAATTACTAAACTGTACTGAATGTTGAATTAACGGAGTTACTAATTACTAAACTGTACTGAATGTTGTATTAAGATTTATTAATTACTAAACTGTACTGAATGTTGTATTAAAAGTTATTATTACTAAACTGTACTGAATTTTGTATTAACAGAGTTATTAATTACACAACTGAACTGAATGTTGTGTTAACAGTAGTATTCATCACTAAACTGTACTGTATGTTGTATAAACAGTGTTATTGAGACGTCCCTCCCACTGTTTTCTCAGATCTCCTGTTTGGTAGTCTGCTTGTTGCAGGAGGCCAGTGGGCAGAAATGGGAGGATTGTAAGCTGATGTGGAGCACCTGGGCAGGCTTCGCTGGCAGGCTATAAAGGGTTACCACAAATGCCAATACTTTCTTTTCACCATACAACACTGTCTCTCTTCCCTGACTGGCAGGCTGGCTTCCTCCACTTTTTGGTTATTGGTCTGTTTCCACCATACAACACTGTCTCTCTTCTCTGACTGGCAGGCTGGCTTCCTCCACCTTTTGGTTGTTGGTCTGTTTCCACCAGACAACACTCTCTCCACTCATCTACACACTGCATATACTAATGATCGTATAGACGTCCACAGCTTATGTTACATTTTTGTGTTTATTATTTAGTTTAATAAATGCATTCCATTTAAGTCATGTGTGGTCTCCCCCTTGTTGTTATGAACTATGAGCCAGGTCGTAACACAGTGGGGGCTCATCCTATTGGGGATTTTGGTTATATGGTAGTTTTGGTAGCATGTTATTTGTAAATTTGGCTGTTTTGTTAGGTTGACATTGGTTTAGACTCTCTGTTCTGTGGTCAGATTGGAGCACCATGTAGGGGTAGTAATTGGTGCCAAATTGGGTTCAGCTGTGTTGCTGCAGTTCTTAGAATGCAATGAGGTACTATATGTTTGGCAGTCTTCGTTAAAGCCAAACTTTGGGAGTGTCACGCATACTTTTTTCCCAGGGTTTATCCTTGGAGGCTTTAGGGGGTTTTGTTTTGGTGAATTCTGTAAGGGAAGAACTTTTCTCCCCTATCTGTTGGTCTACAAAGCCATTTGTTTGTGCCTATTTCCTCATCATTGGAGTTTTAGGTGCTGGTTCATGTGTTACATTGATTTGGTAAAGGATAACCACTTGAGTTGGTAGGAACCACATATGTGACCGACCGACTTGATTCGGTCTTATGTATCAACATTTGAAATTGTTTTTAAAATTTGTTTACATTGAATAAGTAGAGACTAGAAAATGGTATATCATACACTAGTGTTGAGGAACAATGGGAAAGTAATTCTGCTTTGAAAGTTGATACACTTGTAACCTCACTTGAGAAAATGGCTCTTGAATGTTTTGGTAAACCTACTGGAGAGCTCTTCTTTGTCAACACCCATTCAACATAGTTCACACCCTTTTAAGCCTTAGGCCATATCTTTAAGGATTCACATGTGAGGCCATGTGCTAAACAACCAAAGATTTCAAGACTAAAGGCTGGTTTATACTATGGGTGTATTCTTAAATTCATTCTGGAGTGCCAGAGTGAGCTCTGGGTGTTCGTAAACTCAGAGCGTCCGTAAACTCAGAGCTTTGTAAGATTGTCTGTTCTTAAATTCAGAGCGTTTTGCTCTCGGAGCATTCAGAGCATTCAGACCTAACAACAGCAGTCAAGCACCCAAGCTAACTGTCTAACATTGGCTAGCTACTTCCAGACACAAATGAGAGAACAGCTCACTTTGACCATTTTACTCTTCCTAGCAGAGCAGGTTAGGCTGTTTTTATGTTATCCAGAGCGTTGGTGACTCTAACTGTGCTGCTGCCAACATTTGAATTACGCTTTTCCCCCAATGTTTACTGACACCGGCAATATTCAATGGGTGTTGAGCATTTGTAAATTCATCAGTTATTCTACTCTCTGGCACACAGACGAGAGTGCTCTGAAATCGGAGTAGATAGCCAGAGGGAATTTACCAGATACATCTATCGACAGTTGTTGCAGTGACATCATGAACAGTCTATTGAAATGGTTACTTGCATAGTTGAGTCTTTTGTTAAGACATGTAGCTAGCTAGCTAAACAATGAACCATAATCTCAACTCATAACGTTACTACCCTTCATGATTCTGCTGGTAGCTAACCAGCCAGGTTCAATGTTAGCCAGGCTATAACTAGCAATGCAAATGGCTCTGAGATATGAATGTTTTACTACACAGATCATGCCAGCTAACTTTAGCTAGCTAGTTAACAGTACGTTTTAACTTGAAATGAAAACAACTTAGAAAAATTATAAACGTATAATATCTTAAAATGTAGCTAGCTAGACTATCTTACCCATATACAGTGGGGAGAACAATTATTTGATACACTGCCGATTTTGCAGGTTTTCCTACTTAAAAAGCATTTAGAGGTCTGTATTTTTTTTAAATCATAGGTACACTTCAACTGTGAGAGACGGAATCTCAAACAAAAATCCAGAAAATCACATTGTATGATTGTGATAAATTGCCACAGGATTCAGATCAGTCACCGGATTTCATGTTACCTTTCTGTTTCCGATGGAACCAGTGCATAACACCCCCTGCCAGTATCTGCACAAAGACTAGGGATTAGACTAGTTAGTTAGTTAGATAGTTGTATTAGTTAGAGGGAGGTTCCATTTAGTCTTGGTTGTCCTTCATGTTGTCGTTGTACACTATGTACCAACACTAGTTGTGTAGGCATTTGTCTTTGGTTTCCGTCTATGTGGGTGATTTAGTTGAGTTTATCATGGATAGTAATGTAGACAAGTTTATTGAGTGTCCGTCTGAAGCACTTTTGGAGCAGTGCACTAAAAAGCAGATAGCACAGATTTCTGAGTACTACAACAATGGAAAGACATTATGAAGGTCAGTCTAAAAGCAGGCCTTTCGAATCGACCTCATCCTGTCAGTAGAGGATGCCTGGTTATTCTTTAAAAGTGCCTTCCTCACTCACCTCTTTGGGCTAGGGGGCAGTATTTTCACTTTCGGATGAAAAGCATGCCCAGAGTGAACTGCCTGCTACTCAGTCCCAGAAGCTAATATATGCATATTATTAGTAGATTTGGATAGAAACCACTCTTAAGTTTCTAAAACTGTTTGAATGATGTCTGTGAGTATAACAGAACTCATATGGCAGGTGAAAACCTGAGAAATATCCAACCAGGAAGTGGGAGATCTGAGGTTTGTAGTTTTTCAAGTGATTGCCTGTCCAATATACAGTGTAAATTTGGTCAGATTGCACTTCCTAAGGCTTCCGCTAGATGTCAACAGTTTTAGAACATTGTTTCAGGCTTCTATTGTGAAAGGGGAGCGAATAAGACCAATCACAGTAGTGGCTCAGCTGAAAGCCTTGAGTTTAGTCACGCGCACGGCCGTGAGAACAAGCTCAGTTCCCTTTCCTTTCTAAAGACAAAGGAATTGTCAGGTTGGAATATTATTGAAGATTTATGATAAAAACGTTCTAAAGATTGATTCTATACATCGTTTGACATGTTTCTACAAACTGTAATGAAACTTTTTGGACTTTTCGTCTGGACTTAGTGCCCGCGCCATGTGCATTTGTATTAGTGTACTAAACGCACAAACAAAAAGGAGATATTTGGACATAAATATGGACTTGATCGAACAAAACATTCCACATTTATTGTGGAACTGGGATTCCTAGGAGTGCATTCCGATGAAGATCATCAAAGGTAAGTGAATATTTTAATGCAATTTCTGACTTCTGTACTCCACAACATGGTGGGTATCTGTATGGCTTGTTTTGGTGGCTGAGCGCTGTACTCAGATTATTGCATGGTGTGCTGTCGTTGTACAGCTGTAAAAATCTGACACAGTGGTTGCATTAAGGAGAAGTACATTTTAATTCTATGCCAAACACTTGTATCTTTCATCAACTTTTATGATGAGTATTTCTGTAAATTGATGTGGCTCTCTGAAAAATCACCAGATGTTTTGAAAGCAAAACATTACTGAACATAACGCGACCAATGTAAACTGAGGTTTTTGGATATAAATATGAACTTTATCGAACAAAACATACATGTACTGTGTAACATGAAGTCCTATGTGTGCCATCTGATGAAGATCACCAAAGGTTAGTGATTCATTTTATCTCTATTTGTGCTTTTTGTGACTCCTCTTTGGCTGGAAAATGTATGTATTTTTTCTGTGACTAGGCGCTGACCTAACATAATCACATGGTATGCTTTCACTGTAAAGCCTTTTTGAAATCGGACACTGCGGCTGGATTAACGGTTATCTTTAATCCTATGTATAATATTTGTATTTTTCATCAATGTTTATTAAGTATTTAAATATTTCTGTAATTTGGTGTGGCCCTGAAATTTCACCGGATGTTTGTTTGAGACAATGATTACTGTACATAACTCAACTGAGGTTTTTGGACATGAAGATAAACTTTATCGAACAAAACACACATTTATTGTGTAACATGAAGTCCTGTGAGTGCCATCTGATGAAGATCATCAAAGATTAGTGATTAATTTAATCGCTATTTCTGACTTTTGTGAGCCCTCTCCTTGGCTGGAAAATGGCTGTATGGTTTTCTGTGACTAGGCGGTGACCTAACATAATCGTTTGGTGTGCTTTTTGCCGTAAAGCCTTTTTGAAATCGGACACTGTGGTTGGATTTACAAGAAGTGTATCTTTAAAATGGTGTACAATACTTGTGTGTTTGAGGAATTTCAATTATGGGATTTCTGTTGTTTTGAATTTGGCGCCTTGCAATTTCACTTGCTGTTGTCGCGGTGGGATGCTACCGTCCCACTGGTGCCATGCCAGACAGGTTGACAAACAGATTACCGACCATTTCGAATCCCACCGTACCTTCTCCGCTATGCAATCTGGTTTCAGAGCTGGTCATGGGTGCACCTCAGCCACACTCAAGGTCCTAAACTATATAATAACCGCCATCGATAAGAGACATTACTGTGCAGCCGTATTCAGGCTTTCAACTCTGTCAATCCCAACATTCTTATTGGCAGACTCAACTCCCTTGGTTTCTCAAATAATTGCCTCACCTGGTTCACCAACTACTTCTCTGATAGAGTTCAGTATGTCAAATCGGAGGGCCTGTTGTCCGGACCTCTGGCAGTCTTTATGGGGGTGCCTCAGGGTTCAATTCTCGGGCCGACTCTCTTCTCTGTATACATCAATGATGTCAGTCTTGCTGCTGGTGATTCTTTTTACCACCTCTATGCAGACGACCCCATTCTGTATACCTCTGGCCCTTCTTTGGACACTGTGATAACTAACCTCCAGATGAGCTTCAATGCATACAACTCTCCTTCCGTGGCCTCCAACTGCTCTTAAATGCAAGTAAAACTAAATACATGCTCTTCAACCGATCGCTGCCCGCACCTGCCCACCCGTATAGCATCACTACTCTGGACGGTTCTGACTTAGAATATGTGGACAACTACAAATACCTAGGTGTCTGGTTAGACTGTAAACTCTCCTTCCAGACTCACATTAAACATCTCCAATCCAAAATTAATCCTAGAATCGGCTTCCTATTTTGCAACAAAGCCTCCATCACTCACGCTGCCAAACATCCAACAAATTGGATGCAGTCTATCACAGTGCCATCCGTTTTGTCACCAAAGCCCCATATACTACCCACCACTGCGACCTGTACACTCTCGTTGGCTGGCCCTCACTTCATACTTGTCGCCAAACCCACTGGCTCCAGGTCATCTATAAGTCTCTGCTAGGTAAAGCCCCGCCTTATCTCAGCTCACTTGGCACCATAGCAGCACCCACCCATAGCACGCGCTCCAGCAGGTATATCTCACTCGTCACCCCCAATGCCAGTTCTTCCTTTGGCCGCCTCTACTTCCAGTTTTCTGCTGCCAATGACTGGAACGAACTGCAATAATCACTAAAGCTGGAGACTCTTACCTCCCTCACTAGCCTTAAGCACCAGCTGTCAGAGCAGCTCACAGATGACTGCACCTGTACATAGCTCGTCTGTAAATAGCCCATACAATCTACCTCATCCCCATACGGTATTTATTTATCTTGCTCCTTTGCACCCCAGTACCTCTACTTGCACATTCATCTTCTGCACATTCTATCATTCCAGTGTTTAGTTGCTTTGTTGTAAATACTTCGCCACCATGGCCTATTTATTGCCTTACCTCTCTTATCCTATCTTATTTGCATTCACTGTATATAGATTTTTCTACTGTATTATTGATTGTATGTTTGTTTATTCCATGTGTAACTCTGTGTTGTTGTATGTGTCGCACTGCTTTGCTTTATCTTGGCCAGGTTGCAGTTGCAAATGACAACTTGTTCTCAACTAGCCTACCTGGTTAAATAAAGGTGAAATAAAAAATAAAAAGCTGAACTAGTTGAGGAAGGAACCCTAACTGTTCGAGAGCCACAGTTTGGTATTCCAGTTGCGTTATGAAGGTGTTGCTGAGCAACAAAAGTTTTAATGCTACAACTAGAAAAAGAGCAGATAAAACAACAAACTGAGTTCCAGATGGAACAGAATAAGACCTAATCAGAGAAGGTAAGCTTAGACAAGAGAATAAACTACTCCTAATCAGAGAGTGTAAGCTTAGACAACAGAATAAACTACTCCTAATCAGAGAGGGTAATCTTAGACAACATAATAAACTACTCCTAATCAGAGAGGGTAAGCTTAGACAACATAATAAACTACTCCTAAACAGAGAGGGTAAGCTTAGACAACATAATAAACTACTCCTAATCAGAGAGGGTAAGCTTAGACAACAGAATAAACTACTCCTAATCAGAGAGGGTAATCTTAGACAACATAATAAACTACTCCTAATCAGAGAGGGTAAGCTTAGACAACATAATAAACTACTCCTAAACAGAGAGGGTAAGCTTAGACAACATAATAAACTACTCCTAAACAGAGAGGGTAAGCTTAGACAACATAATAAACTACTCCCAATCAGAGAGGGTAAGCTTAGACAACATAATCAACTACTACTAATCAGAGAGGGTAAGCTTAGAGACATTGCCTTGAGGGGGCTTAACACCATTTTCTCATCTGGACCTACCACCCCAATATGTAGTATATCCGGGCGGCGAGGAGACTGATCCCTCGCCAGGCAAGGTGTGCCATGATCTTTACCCGTTTTGTTTTCACTTTGTCCTACAGACCAGGTTCCCAGAACGCTAAGGCAGACACACTGTCCCGGATGTATGACACAGAGGAGCGGTCCATGGATCACACTCCCATACTTCCGGCCTCTTGCCTGGTGGCACCGGTGGTGTGGGAGCTGGACGCGGACATCGAGCGGGCATTACGCACAGAGCCCACTCCCCCCAGTGTCCAGCTGGGCACCTGTATGTTCCACCTGCTGTCCACGACCGTTTGATCTATTGGGCCCACACATCACCCTCCTCTGGTCATCCTGGTTTCGGGCGGACGGTGCGTTGACTTAGTGGGAAGTACTGGTGGTCCACCTTGGCCAAGGATGTGAGGGTTTATGTTTCCTCTTGCTGGGTGTGCACCCAGTGCAATGCTCCCAATCACCTGCCCAGAGGCAAGTTACAACACCTACCCGTTCCACAACGGCCGTGGTCGCACCTGTCGGTGGACTTCCTGACAGATCTTCCTCCCTCACAGGGGAACACCACGATCCTGGCCGTTGTGGATCGGTTTTCTAAGTCCTGCCGTCTCCTCCCTTTGCCCGGTCTCCCTACGGCCCTACAGACTGCGGAGGCCCTGTTCACTCACGTCTTGCGGCACAACGGGGTGCCTGAATATATAGTCTCTGATCGGGGTCCCCAGTTCACGTCCAGGGTCTGGAGAGCGTTCATGGAACGTCTGGGGGTCTCGGTCAACCTCAAATCAGGTTTTCACCCTGAGAGTAAAGGGCAGGTGGAGAGAGTAAACCAGGATGTGGGTAGGTTTCTGCGGTCATATTGCCAGGACCGGCCGGGGGAGTGGGTGGCATTCATCCCCTGGGCAGAGATGGCCCAAAACTCACTCCGTCACTCCTCCACTAACCTCTCTCCCTTCCAGTGCATACTGGGCTATCAGCCGGTTCTGGCACCTTGGCATCAGAGCCAGATCGAAGCTCCTGCGGTGGACGAATGGTTTAAGTGCTCGGAGGAGACCTGGGACGCCGACTGCGCCGACTGTCACCGCAGTGAGGCCCCGGTGTTCGCACCGGGGGACCGGGTCTGACTCTCGACCCGAAACCTGCCCCTCTGCCTGCCCTGCCGGAAGCTGCCGGAAGCAAAGTCCTGAGGAGACTGAATGAGGTATGCTACAGGTTACAACTCCCCCCCCCAATTACTGTATTAACCCCTCGTTTCATGTGTCTCTCCTCAGGCCGGTGGTGGCTGGTCCACTCCAGGAATCTGAGGTGCGGGAGGTTCCTCCGCCCCCCTCTGGACATCGAGGGGACCCCGGCATATGCTGTTCGAGCCATCCTGGACTCGAGGCGTTGGGCAAGTGGCCTTCAGTACCTCGTGGAGTGGGAGGGGCACGGTCCGGAAGAAAAATGCTGGGTGTCGGTGGAGGACATCCTGGACACTTTGTTGCTGCGGGACTTCCACTGTCTCCACCCGGGTCGCCCTGTGCATGCTGCTGGAGCCGCGCGTCAAGGGGGGGGGATACTGTCACAACTTCCACTGAAGTCGGTCCCTCCTTGTTCGGGTGGAGTTCGTCGGTCGACGTCACCGGCCTTCTAGCCATCGCCGATCCACTTTTCATTTTCCGTTTTTCACACCTGGTTTCAATCCCCCAATTACTTGTTCATTATCTAACTCTCTGTTCCCCATGTTTTTTTGTGAGTGATTGTTTTGTACGTAGTGAGGTCCGTTTATGTGTGCTCTCTTTTGTATTGCATTTGATTTATGTTGAATAAAGTATGTTTATTTACTCATATCTGCTGTCCTGCTTCTGACTCCTAACCAGCTACACACAGACTGCATTACAAAGACCTAATCAGAGAGGGTAAGCTTAGACAACATAATAAACTACTCCTAATCAGAGAGGGTAAGTTTAGACAACAGTATAAGACCTAATCAGAGAGGGTAAGCTTAGACAACAATATAAACTACTCCTAATCAGAGAGGGTAAGCTTAGACAACAGTATACGACCTAATCAGAGAGGGTAAGCTTAGACAACAGTATAAACCACTCCTAATCAGAGAGGGTAAGCTTAGACAACAGAATAAACTACTCCTAAACAGAGAGGGTAAGCTTAGACAACAGTATACGACCTAATCAGAGAGGGTAAGCTTAGACAACAGTATAAACCACTCCTAATCAGAGAGGGTAAGCTTAGACAACAGAATAAACTACTCCTAATCAGAGAGGGTAAGCTTAGTCAACTGTATAAACTATTCCTAATCAGAGAGGGTAAGCTTAGACAACAGAATAAACTTATCCTAATCAGAGAGGGTAAGCTTAGACAAGAGTCATCAGTTTTGCCTGTAACAAACTTGCCTGTATCCAACTGAAGTTTAACAAAAAGGACCCAGAAACATTTTTCTATTTGTTTGAGCGAGTAGCAGAATTTAGAGATTGGTCTGATGCAGATCGTACTTTACTGCTACAGTGTGTTAACTGGTAAAGCTCAAGAGGCATATTCAGCGTTAAGTTTAGCTGAGAGTCAGGTCTATGAAATAAAAAAATATATACATATTTCACCTTTATTTAGCAAGGTACGCTAGTTGAGAACAAGTTCTCATTTACAACTGCGACCTGGCCAACTTAAAGCAAAGCAGTGCGACACAAACAACAACACAGAGTTACACATGGAATAAACAAGCGTACAGTCAATAACACAATTGAAAAATGAAGGCAATAAGGCAATAAATAGGCCATGGTAGCGAAGTAATTACAATTTAGCATATTAACACTGGAGTGATAGATGAGCAGATGATGATGTGCAAGTAGTGTTACTGGTGTGCAAAAGAGCAGAAAAGTAAATAAAAACAATATGGGGATGAGGTAGGTAGATTGGGTGGGCTATTTACAGATGGTTTATGTACAGCCGACTACTTTGTCTAGCCCAGCTCATTCGTACGGTCCAGGTTTTGCAGCTTTTTCAGAACATCTGTTATCTGGATTTGGGTAAAGGATAAGCTGGAGAGGCTCGGGAATGTAGCTGCGGGGGGTGCGGAGCTGTTGGCCGGGGAAGGGGGTAGCCAGGAGGAAAGCATGGCCAGCCGTAGAGAAATGCTTATTGAAATTTTTGATTGTCATCGATTTATCGGTGGTGATAGTGTTTTCTAGCCTCAGTGCAGTGGGCAGCTGGGAGGAGGTGCTCTTGTTCTCCATGGACTTTACAGTGTCCCAGAACTTTTTGGAGTTAGATCTACAGGATGAAAATTTCTGTTTGAAAAAGCTAGCCTTTGCTTTCCTGACTGACTGCGTGTATTGGGTCCTGACTTCCCTGAACAGCTGCATATCGCGGGGACTATTCGATGCTATTGCTGTCCGCCACAGGATGTTTTTGTGCTGGTCAAGGGCAGTCAGGTGTGGAGTGAACCAAGGGCTACAGTGGGGCAAAAAAGTATTTAGTCAGCCACCAATTGTGCAAGTTCTCCCACTTAAAAAGATGAGAGATGCCTGTAATTTTCATCATAGGTACACTTCAACTATGACAGACAAAATGAGAAAAAAAATCCAGAAAATCACATTGTAGGATTTTTAATTAATTAATTTGCAAATTATGGTGGAAAATAAGTATTTGGTCAATAACAAAAGTTTATCTCAATACTTTGTTATATACCCTTTGTTGGCAATGACAGAGGTCAAACGTTTTCTGTAAGTCTTCACAAGGTTTTCACACACTGTTGCTGGTATTTTGGCCCATTCCTCCAAGCAGATCTCCTCTAGAGCAGTGATGTTTTGGGGCTGTTGCTGGGCAACACGGACTTTCAACTCCCTCCAAAGATTTTCTATGGGGTTGAGATCTGGAGACTGGCTAGGCCACTCCAGGACCTTGAAATGCTTCTTACGAAGCCACTCCTTCGTTGCCCGGGCGGTGTGTTGGGGATCATTGTCATGCTGAAAGACCCAGCCATGTTTCATCTCCAATGCCCTTGCTGATGGTAGGCTTTGTTACTTTGGTCCCAGCTCTCTGCAGGTCATTCACTAGGTCCCCCCGTGTGGTTCTGGGATTTTTGCTCACCGTTCTTGTGATCATTTTGACCCCACGGGGTGAGATCTTGCGTGGAGCCCCAGATCGAGGGAGGTTATCAGTGGTCTTGTATGTCTGTCATTTCCTAATAATTGCTCCCACAATTGATTTATTCAAACCAAGCTGTTTACCTATTGCAGATTCAGTCTTCCCAGCCTGGTGCAGGTCTACAATTTTGTTTCTGGTGTCCTTTGACAGCTCTTTGGTCTTGGCCATAGTGGAGTTTGGAGTGTGACTGTTTGAGGTTGTGGACAGGTGTCTTTTATACTGATAACAAGTTCAAACAGGTGCCATTAATACAGGTAACAAGTGGAGGACAGAGGAGCCTCTTAAAGAAGAAGTTACAGGTCTGTGAGAGCCAGAAATCTTGCTTGTTTTAGGTGACCAAATACTTATTTTCCACCATAATTTGCCAATAAATACATTAAAAATCCTACAATGTGATTTTCTGGATTTTTGCTGTCATAGTTGAAGTGTACCTATGATGAAAATTTACAGGCCTCTCTCATCTTTTTAAGTGGGAGAACTGCACAATTGGTGGCTGACTAAATAGGTTTTTGCCCCACTGTATATCTGTTCTTAGTTCTACATTTTTTGAAAGGGGCATGCTTATTTAAGTTGGTGAGGAAAGCACTTTTAAAGTGAAATTGTGAAATGGTGAAAACGACAGTGGTCCCAGAGGCTTATAGGCAGCGTTTTCACAATTGGAAAAGTGACAAGAAAAACAATGTAGAATTTGCACGTAATTTAGTGTCTCAGTTTAATCATTGGTGTTCTGCCTCAGAGGTAGATACATTGGAGGAATTTTCTGATCTGGTGGTACTTGAGCAGTTTAAGAATTAAGTACGTGTTAACTTTCAGTGCATTCGGAAAGTATTCAGCTCCCTTAAGCTTTTTCAACATTTTGTTACGTTACAGCTTTATTCTAAAATGGATTAAATTGTTTTTTTTCAATCTCATCTTCATCAGACCAGATAATCTTGTATCTCACGGTCTGAGAGTCCATTAGCTGCCTTTTTGCTAACTCCAAGCGGGCTGTCATGTGCCTTTTACTGAGGAGTGGCTTCCGTCTGGCCACTCTACCATAACGGCCTGATTGGTGGAGTGCTGCAGTGATGGTTGCCCTTCTGGAAAGTTCTCCCATCCCCACAGAGGAACTCTGGAGCTCTGCCAGTGTGACCATCGGGTTCATGGTCACCTCCCGGACCAAGGCCCTCCTCCCCCGATTGCTCAGTTTGGCTGGACAGCCAGCTCTAGGAAGAATCAAGGTGGTTCTAAACTTCTTCCATTAAAAAAATGGAGGCCACTGTGTTCTTGGGGACCTACAATAGTGCAGAAATGTTTTGGTACCTTTCCTGTGCCTCCACACAATCCTGTCTTGGAGCTCTATGGACAATTCCTTCAACCTCATGGCTAGGTTTACTTATATAGACTGGTGTGTGCCTTTCAAAATCATGTCCAATCAATTTCATTTACCTCAGGTGGACTCCAATCAAGTTGTAGAAACATCTCAAGGATGATCAATGGAAACAGGATGCACCTGAGCTCAATTTTGAGTCTCATAGCAAAGGGTCTGAATATGTATGTAAATAAGGTACTTCTATGTGTAGATTGAGGAACATTTTTTATTTATTTCATGTTAGAATATCCTTTTACATCAACATTAGCCATTTATGTTATTAGTAACTACTGTTGTTGGTTTGGTGTCAAATAAGCCTCTCTTTATCTGTTATTTGCTGAATCTCAGTTTTCCATGTGGGTTTTATGCCAAAGTTCCCTCTTTGAAGTTGGTAGCTAACTGGAAAATGCATCTTCTTTAGGAGTGCTATTTCTATCCTGTCACTACTGACCATTCATCCATACTCTGTGTGTCCCACGATTGCAGGTAATGTATGACAAATGTATAAAGTATATGTTTTATACATTTATGAGCACCAGCTAGCAGCGTATTAGCCTGGTTTAGGTTAGCTGTGGAAAATATGTGGTACATTCTAGGTGTATTATATTTCTTCGTCATAAGAGAGTGACGTTGAGTCATTATTCAGGTTCATTTGACATTGTTAGTTTATTCTGATGTGAATATGAGACACATGGAAACAATGTATTCTTATTATAGTAAATTAAGAATTAGTAGAAATGGTTAAATCTACTATACGATCACAATGACTTGGATAGACATTTCAATTGTTCTTTTGTTAGTATATTACACAGCAGAAGAAGTGGTGTTTATATCCCGTCACTACTGACCATTCATCCATACTGTGTGTGTCCCACAATTGCAGCTTTGTAAATAAATTAACTATCCATCCTTACTCATTCCTGTGTTGACTCACTGACTTGACAGACCGGACCAGGAAGGTCACACGTGACAAATAAAGTTTGATTTGATTTGTTACCTGGATGATACTGCTGATGGTAATAGTCTGTCTGTCTGAAGCCGTCTAGATACCTGGATGATACTGGTGATGGTAGTGGGGCTCCCGAGTGGCGCATTGGTCTAAGGCACCACCTGTCAGTACAAGAGGTGTCACTACAGTCCCTGGTTTCTAGGCTGAATCACATTCGGCCGTGATTGGGAGTCTCATAGGGCGGCACACAATTGGCCCAGCGTCGTCCGGGATAGGCCAGTCATTGTAAATAAGAATTTGTTCTTAACTGACTTGACTGACTAAAAAATGTTTTTAAAAGTATATCTGAAGCCCTCTAGATACCTGGATGATACTGGTAATGCTGTCTGTCTGTCTGTCACTAGGGAATAGAGTGCCATCTATGTCTAAAGTGAAACACATTGAACTGTAGGGAACCAACTGGCCTCTATAGTCCCGACTGAAGTTAAACAAGGAGAGGAGTCTAGAATGCTAAACAACTTAACAACTTGTCATCGGATGAAAAAAACGTTACCACTGTTTAGCAAAACCAGAGAGAAGGGTGGAGGAGGAAGGGTGTGGGTAGAGAGAGGTGGGTAGAGAGAGAGAAGGGGGTGTAGAGAAAGAGAGAAGGGGCGTAGAGAGAGAGAGGGGGAGTCTAGAGAGAGAGAGGGGGAGTCTAGAGAGAGAGAGGGGGAGTCTAGAGAGGGGGGAGTCTAGAGAGAGGGGGAGTCTAGAGAGGGGGGAGTCTAGAGAGAGGGGGCATAGAGAGAGAGAGAGGGAGTCTAGAGAGAGAGGGAGTCTAGAGAGAGGGGTGGAGAATGAGGGGGAGTCTATAGAGAGGGCGGTAGAGAGAGGGGGGAATCTAGAGAGAGGGGTGTAGAGGGAGAGAGGGGAGGGTAGTCAGAGAGGTGAGTCTAGAGAGACAGGGGGGAGTCTAGAGAGAGGGGGGTAGAGAGAGGGGAGGGTAGACAGAGAGGTGAGTCTAGAGAGACAGAGGGGAATCTAGAGACACGCTGATGTTTAGGCAATATCCATCCCATCATGTTTTATTTTGAATTTCAGCTGTGGAATAGTTACTTGTACTACTAGGCCTAGATCGTAACCCGTTACTAGTTGAGTCTTTACCGTTCCCCCCCCCACCTTTCTTAGAATTCCAACTAGTTCCTAATGCATAAATCTTTTGCTTTGAGTAATGACAGCTCGTGTGCATGCTAGCTAGGTAGCTAGCTGCAAATTCATAGTTTTCTACTAAGATGTTAGATTGCCTAAACATCAGCGCCACAGGTAACTTCAAAAAAGCTGTGAATGATCACATGAAGGCAAAAAGGGCCTCCTATACCATCAAAAGGAACATAAAATTAGACATGGTCCTTTATGGTTGTGAGGTCTGGGGTCCGCTCACCAACCAACCAACAATTCATAAAATGGGACCAACACCAAATTGAGACTGCATGCAGAATTCTGCAAAAATATCCTCTGTGTACAACGTAAAATACCAAATGATGCAGAGCAGAATTAGGCCGATACCCACTAATTATCAAAATCCAGAAAAGAGCCGTTAAATTTAACAACCATCTAAAAGGAATCGATTCCCAAACCTTCCATAACAAAGCCATCACCTACAGAGAGATGAACATGGAGAAGAGTCCCCTAAGCAAGCTGGTCCTGGGGCTCTGTTCACAAACACAAACAGACCCCACAGAGCCCCAGGACAGAAAACAAAAAGAGAATTAATTGATACATTGGAAAGAATTAACAAAAAAACAGCAAACTAGAATGCTATTTGGCCCTAAACAGAGAGTACACAGTGGCAGAATACCTGACCACTGTGTCTGAACCAAACTTAAGGAAAGCTTTGACTATGTACAGACTCAGTGAGCTTAGCCTTGCTATTGAGAAAAGCCGCCGAAAGCAGACCTGGCTCTCAAGAGAAGACAGGCTATGTGCACACTGAGTCTGTACATAGTCAAAGCTACTTTTGGTCAGTCACAGTGGTCAGGTATTCTGCCACTGTGTACTCTCTGTTTAGGGCCAAATAGCATTCTAGTTTGCTCTGTTTTTTTGTTAATTCTTTCCAAAATGAGGTGGAAACTGAGTTGCACTTCCTAACCTCCTGCCAAATGTATGAACATTACACAGATTTTGGTTTTGGTTTGATTCAAAGAATTCAACCTTTTTGTTTCAATATGAACCCTTTTCTTTTACAGGTTAATATGTTTAGGCCTGGTCCCAGATCTGTGGTCTCCTACAGCCTGGTCCCTGATCCAGATCCACAAAGAATTTGAAATCAAATCCAATTTTGATAAACTCCCATATCTACTGGGTGAAATACCACAGTGTTCCATCACAGCAGCAAGATTTGTGACCTGTTGCCACAAGAAAAGGTCAACCAGTGAAGAACAAACAACATTGTAAATACAACCCATATTTATGATTATTTAAGTAAGTATTTGCACATCGTTACAACACTGTATATAGACATAATATGACATTTGAAATGTCTTTAATATTTTGGAACTTCTGTGAGTGTAATGTTTACGGTTAATTGTTTATTTCACTTTTGTTTATCTATTTCATCCACTTTGGCAATGTTACATATGTTAACCATGCCAATAAAGCCCCTTAAATGGAAAAATTAATTGAGATAGAGGGGGTAGGTAGAGAGAGAGGGGGGTGGAGAGAGGAGGTTAAAGAGAGAAGGGGGTGAGAGAGAGGGGGTTAGAGAGAGAAGGGGTGGAGAGAGAGGGGGTGGAGAAAGAAGGGGGTGGAGAGAGAGAGAGAGAGGGGGTGGAGAAAGAAGGGGGTGGAGAGAGAGAGAGAGAGAGAGAGAAGGGTGTGGAGAGAGAGGGGTGTGGAGAGAGAGGGGTTAGAGAGAGAAGGGGTGGAGAGAGAGGGGGTGGAGAAAGAAGGGGTGGAGAGAGAGAGAGAGAGAGGGGGTTAGAGAGAGAAGGGTGTGGAGAGAGGGGGTAGAGAGAGAGAAGGGGGGTGGAGAGAGAGAGAGAGAGGGGGGGAGAGAGAGGAGAGAGAGGTGGGTAGAGAGAGAGGGGTAGAGAGAGAGGGGTAGAGAGAGAAGGGGGTGGAGAGAGAGAGAGAGAGGGGGGGTGGAGAGAGAAGGGGGTTGAGAGAGGGTGATAGACAGCGGGGGTAGAGAGGGAGAAGGGGTGGAGAGAGCGAGAAGGGGGTTGAGAGAGAGGGGTTGAGAGAGAGGGGGTAGAGAGAGAAGGGGGTGGAGAGAGTGAGAGAGAGAGAAGGGGGTTGAGAGAGAGGGGGTAGAGAGAGAGAGATAAACACTGTACATAGCTGATAAGTTAACACTTGAAATGTATTTTTAAAAACCTTTTGCAATGCAATGTTTTACTGCTGTTACATGTGTTTCTTCTCACTTGTGTTTATTGTTTATTTCATTTGTTTTGGCAATATAATCATATGTTTCTATGCCAATAAAGCCAATTTGAATATAAATTAATTGAGAGAGAGGGGGAGAAAGAGGTGAGAGAGAGAGAGAGAGAGAAGGGAGGAGAGGCAGTTGGAGAGAGAGAGCGAGAGAGAAAGTAGAGAAAGAGAGAGTGAGAACGAATGACAGAGGCCACTCGTTGTTGTATTGGCTACTCTGTGTGTGTGAGATGTCAGAACCCTAGATCGGCAACCAGCAGCAAGAGCGGCCATTGTGGATTGTGGTCTGTAGTTCTCTGTAGTGGTCTGTAGTAGTCTAGTGGTCTGTAGATGTCAGTAGTTATCTGTCCTGGTCTGTAGTTATCTATAGTATTCTGCATTAGTCTTTAGTGGTCTGAAGCGGTTGTTTAGCAGTTGTGGAGCGGTCAGAAGATGAACCAGCGCCGGTCTGTGTCGGAACAGAACCATGTGATCGAGCGGAGGGTCAGGAGTCGTGACAACCTGCTCATCAATGCAGACTTTGGAGATGACAACTGTTCCAGTTACCATGGATACTACCCAGGGTGAGTGACATGGCTCTGATTCAGCCTAAAATAATACGTTATCCTTCTGACTTGCATTTTTAAGTTCTTTCAAATAGTGTCTGATAACGTAGGCCTAAACTAATCTGATTTCCTGAGTAATACGTAATAGATTTACTAAGCACCCTTTATGTTCAGAACAACAGAATACAAGGCAAGAAAAATAGACAAATGGAACAG
The DNA here is from genome assembly GCF_018296145.1 of Oncorhynchus tshawytscha. Classification (NCBI taxonomy): domain Eukaryota; kingdom Metazoa; phylum Chordata; class Actinopteri; order Salmoniformes; family Salmonidae; genus Oncorhynchus; species Oncorhynchus tshawytscha. The sequence continues at coordinate 52,638,324 of NC_056458.1, read as the reverse complement.
ACTTTCTGTATGTCTGGATTACACCTTAGTGTAGTCTTTATGCTTTTAACCTGTCTGTGTAGAGAAAGGTGTATTATAGTGAGGTTTATTTTGATCTTGTACACATTAGCAATTAAGAGCTAAATTGCAGGTTGTAGACAAAAACAGATTGATTTAGATAGGGGATAAGGTGTTGTAGCCCACTCTGATTATGGTTTCATATCATGACATGGCACTTGATAAGACAACAAACTGAGTTGGCAGAGATGATGGGACTAACCACAAAGATGAAGATAATAAAGGTTAGGACAAGTTGTATTCACGTACAGAACATTTGAAAAACAAACAGATGAATGGGACTAGCACCATTGTTTAGAATTCATGGGACTAGCGCCATTGTTTAGAATTCATGGGACATGCACCATTGTTTAGAATTCATGGGACTAGCACCATTGTTTAGAATTCATGGGACATGCATCATTGTTTAGAATTCATGGGACTAGCACCATTGTTTAGAATTCATGGGACTAGCACCATTGTTTAGAATTCATGGGACATGCACCATTGTTTAGAATTCATGGGACATGCACCATTGTTTAGAATTCATGGGACATGCACCATTGTTTAGAATTCATGGGACATGCACCATTGTTTAGAATTCATGGGACTAGCACCATTGTTTAGAATTCATGGGACTAGCACCATTGTTTCGAATTCATGGGACTAGCACCATTGTTTCGAATTCATGGGACTAGCACCATTGTTTAGAATTCATGGGACATGCACCATTGTTTAGAATTCATGGGACATGCACCATTGTTTAGAATTCATGGGACATGCACCATTGTTTAGAATTCATGGGACTAGCACCATTGTTTAGAATTCTAACGAATTTATACAGAGTTATGGGATATTGGAATCCTCTTGTCCTAACCTGGTGTCACGTTCGTAGCATGAATCAGACCAAGGTGCAGCGTGGTATGCATACATTCTTCTTTAGTTATGAATGAACACTGAACAATCGAATAAAATAACAAAACTAACCGTGAAGCTAATATGAGTAGTGCAGACATGCAACTAAACATAGAACAAGAACCCACAAACACAAAAGGGTAAATGGCCACCTAAATATAATTCCCAATCAGAGTCAACGATAAACATCTGCCTCTGATTGGGAACCATATCAGGCCACCATAGACATATAAATACCTAGACCTACAAAACCTGTAGATAAACAAAAACCCTAGACAATACAAAAACTAGCATACCCACCCAAGTCACACCCCAACCTAACCAAAATATAAAGAAAACAGAGATATTAAAGGTCAGAGCGTGACACCTGGGTATCTTCCACCTAGGCTAAAGCTCCAGCCCCATCCTTCACCTTTATAGTAAACCAAGTGGCTGGGCTGATATTTGGCTGAGAAGTGAATGACTGATTGTGTCTTTAAGCAGCTGTTGAAGGTTATAGTAACAGCTGTTGAAGTTTATAGTAACAGCTGTTGAAGGTTATAGTCAGTCAATCAATCAATGAATCAACTGTATTTGTAAAGCCCTTTTTATACCAGTCAATGTCACAAAGTGCCGTACAGAAACCCAGCCTAAAACCCCAAACAGCAAGCAATGCAGATGTAGAAACACGGTGGCTAGGAAAAACTCCCTAAAAGGCAGGAACCTAGGAAGAAACCTAGAGAGGAACCAAGCTCTGAGGGGTGGCCAGTCCTCTTCTGGTTGTGCCGGGTGGAGATTATAACTGTACATGGCCAAGATGTTCAAATGTTCATAGATGACCAGCAGGGTCAAATAGTAATAATAATAAATAATAAAAACGTGCTTCTACACCTGCATTGCTTGCTGTTTGGGGTTTTAGGCTGGGTTTCTGTACAGCACTTTGAGATATCAGCTGATGTACGAAGGGCTATATAAATACATTTGATTTGATTTAATAATGATCACAGTGGTTGTAGAGGGTGCAACAGGTCAGCACCTCAGTAGTAAATGTTCTGTTCCTAGGGCGTCATTGTAAATAAAATTTGTTCTTAACTGACTTGCCTAGTTAAATAAAGTTTAGACAAAAAATAAATAAATGATAAATAAAATGTCAGTTGGCTTTTCATAGCCGAGCATTCAGAGTTCCAGACAGTAGGTGCGGTAGAGGGAGAGAATCAATAACAGCAGGTAGCACGTCCGGTGAACAGGTCAGGGTTCCATAGCTGCAGGCAGAACAGTTGAAACTGGAGCAGCAGCGTGACCAGGTGTACTGAGGACAGAGAGGAGTCATCAGGCTAGGTAGTCCTGAGGCATGGTCCCAGAGCTCAGGTCCACCTGGAGGGGAGAGAGAGAGAATTAGAGGGAGCATTCTTAAATTCACACAGGACACCGGATTAGACAGGAGCCCCCCGACACAAACTATTGCAGCATAAATAATGGAAGCTGAGACAGGAGGGGTCGGGAGACACTGTGGCCATGTGCGACGGTACCCCCGGACAGGGCCAACCAGGCAGGATATAATCCCACCCACTTTGCCAAAGCACAGCCCCCACACCACTAGAGGGATATCTTCAACCACCAACTTACTACCCGGAGACAAGGCAGAGTAAAGGCCAAGAAGATCTCTCTCACGGTACAAACCCAAGGGGGGCGCCAACCCAGACAGGAAGATTATGTCAGTGACTCAACCCACTCAAGTGACGCACCAGTAAGCCAGTGACTCAGCCCCTGTAACAGGGTCAGAGGCAGAGAATCCCAGTGGAGAGAGGGGAACCGGCCAGGCAGAGACAGCAAGGGTGGTTCATTACTCCAGTGCCTTTCCATTCACCTTCACACTCCTGGGCCAAACTACACTCAACCATAGGACCTACTGAAGAGATGAGTCTTCAATAAAGGCAGAGACCGAGTCTGCGTCTCTCACATGAATAGGCAGACCACCTTAGAAATTCTAGGGACAATAAAGAGGACTGCGTCTTGTGACCATAGCGTACGTGTAGGTATGTACGGCAGGACCAAATCGGAGAGATAGGTAGGAGCAAACCCATGTAATACTTTGTAGGTTAGCAGTAGAACATTGAAATCAGCCCTTGCCTTAACAGGAAGCCAGTGTAGAGAGGCTAGCACTGGAGTAATATGATCACATTTTTGGTTCTAGTCAGGATTCTAGCAGCTGTATTTAGCACTAACTGAAGTTTATTTAGTGCATTATCCAGGTAGCCGGAAAGTAGAGCATTGCAGTAGTCTGATCTAGAAGTGACAAAAGCATGGATGAACTTTTCTGCATAATTTCTGGACAGGAAGTTCCAGATTCTTTGCAATGTTACATAGATGGGAAAAAAGCTGTCCTTGAAACAGTCTTGATATGTTCGTCAAAAGAGACATCAGGGTCCAGAGTAACACCGAGGTCCTTCACAGTTTCTTGGGACCTAGAACTAGCATCTCTGTTTTGTCCGAGTTTAAAAGTAAAATATTTGTCATATTTTTTCATATACATTGTTTGTCTTCAAGAAGGCAGTGAGTTGCTGTGCAACAGCTTTTTCAAAATGTTTTCAGAGGAATGGGAGATTCGATATAGGCCGGTATTTTTTTATATTTTCTGGGTCAAGGTTTGGCTTTTTCAAGAGGCTTTATTACTGCCACTTTTAGTGAGGTTGGTACACATCCGGTGGATAGAGAGCGTTTATTATGTTCAACATAGGAGGGCCAAGCACAGGAAGCACCTCTTTCAGTAGTTTAGTTGGAATAGGGTCCAGTATGCAGCTTGAAGGTTCAGAGGCCATTACTATTTTCATGAATGTTTCAAGAGATATAGGATAAAAAAAACTTGAGTGTCTCCCTTGATCCTAGGTCCTGGTTGTGTTGTGCAGACTCAGGACAACTGAGCTTTGGAGAAATACACAGATTTAAAGAGGAGTCCATAATTTGCTTTCTAATGATTATGATATTTTCGTCAAAGAAGTTCATGAATTTCACTGCTGAAGTGAAAGCCATCTATCTCTCTTACAGAATGCTGCTTTTTAGTTTGCTTTGCTACCGGATCAAAAATACACTAGGATTCTTCTTATTCTCCTCAATTCATTTGGAAAAATAGGATGATCGAGCAGCAGTGAGGGCTCTTCGATATTGCACGGTGCTGTCTTTCCAAGAGAGTCAGACGATATCCAGTTTGGTGTAGTGCCAATTCTGTTCCAATTTTCTGTATGCTTGCTTCAGGGCTCGGGTATTTTCTATATACCTGGGAGCTTGTTTCTTATGACAAATGTTTTTAGTTTTTAGGGGTGCGACTGCATCTAGGGTATTGCGCAAGGTTAAATGTAGTTTCTCAGTTAGGTGGTTAACCGATGTTTGTACTCTGACGTCCTTGGGTAGGTGGAGGGAGTCTGAAAGGGCATCTAGGAATCTTTGGGTTGTCTGAGAATTTATGGCACAGCTTTTGATGATCCTTGGTTGGGGTCTAAAAAGAGTATTTGTTGCGATTGCAAACATAATAAAATGGTGGTCCGATAATGGATTATGAGGAAAAACAGTAAGATCCACAACATTTATTCCAAGGGACCAAACTATGTTCAGAGTATGACCGTGGCAGTGAGTAGGTCCGGAGACATGTTGGGCAAAACCCACTGAGTCGATGATGGCTCCGAAAGCCTTTTGGAGGGGGTCTGTGGACTTTTCCATGTGAATATTAAAGTCACAAAAAATTAGAATATTATCTGCCATAACTACAAGGTCCTATAGGAATTCAGGGAACTCAGTGAGGAACGCTGTATATGGCCCAAGAGGCCTGTAAACAGTAGCTATAAAAAGTTACTGAGTAGGCTGCATAGATTTCATGACTAGAAGCTCAAAAGACAAAAACACAGTCTTTTTTTTGTAAATTGAAATTTGGTATCGTAAATGTTTGCAACACCTCCACCTTTGCGGGATGCGCGGGGGGATATGGTCACTAGTGTAACCAGGAGGAGAGGCCTCATTTAACACAGTAAATTCATCAGGCTTAAGCCATGTGTCAGTCAGGCCAATCCCACCAAGATTATGATCAGTGATTAGTTCATTGACTATAACTGCCTTGGAAGTGAGGGATCTAACATTAAGTAGCCCTATTTTGAGATGTGCAATATCACAATCTCTTTCAATCATGACAGGAATATAGGTCTTTATTCCAGTGAGATTGCTAAGGCAAACACTGCCATGTTTAGTTTTCCCAACCTAGATCGAGGCACAGACACGGTCTCCATGGGGATAGCTGAGCTGACTACACTGACTGTGCTAGTGGCAGACTCCACTATGCTGGCAGGCTGGCTAACAGCTGCTTGGCCTGCACCCTATCTCATTGTGGAGCTAGAGGAGTTAGAGCCCTGTCTATGTTTATAGATAAGATGAGAGCACCTCTCGTAACAGTTATAGTAACAGCTGTTGAAGGTTACAATAATAGTTGTTGAAGGTTACAGTAATAGTTGTTGAAGGTTATAGTAGCAGCTGTTGAAGGTTACAGTAGTAGTTGTTGAAGGTTACTGTAACAGCTGTTGAAGCTTACAGTAACAACTGTTGAAGCTTACAGTAACAGCTGTTGAAGCTTACAGTAACAGCTGTTGAAAATTACAGTAACAGCTCAGTACTTTTCCTTATACCGGCAAAGACCCATTATAGATGTTTTTGTTTATCTTTTGGGGGTAGATCAGCTTTAATCTTGCAGGAAGTTTGTGGTTTCTATCAATTTAAATGTCTGCATCATTTCCAATCCCCCATATAGTTTTTCCTGTAAATATACACCACATGAACAAAAGTATGAACAAAAGAACATCTCATTCCAAAATCACGGGCATTAATAGGGAGTTGGTCAAACCTCTACTGCTGTAACAGCCTCCACTCTTCTGGGAAAGCTTTCCACTCTACGCTGACCCTTTGCTATGAGCCTTGAAATTGAGCTCAGGTGCATCCTGTTTCCATTGAGCATCCTTGAGATGTTTCTACAACTTGATTCGAGTCCACCAGAGGTAAATTCAATTGATTGGACATGATTTGGAACGGCACACACTTGTCCATATAAGGTCCCACAGTTGACAGTGCATGTCAGAGCAAAAACTAAGCATTGAGGTCGAAGGAATTGTCCGTAGAGCTCCAAGACAGGATTGTGCCGAGGCACAGATCTGGGGAAGAGTACCAAAGCATTTGAGTAACATTGAACGTCCCCAAGATCACAGTGGCCTCCATTATTCTTAAATGGAAGAAGTTTGGAACCACCAAGACGTTTCCTACAGCTGGCTGCCTGGCCAAACTGAGCAATCGGGGGAGAAGGGCCTTGGTCAGGGAGGTGACCAAGAACCCAATGGTCACTCTGACAGAGCTCTCAACTTCCCCTATGGTAATGGAATAACCTTCCAGAAGTAAAACCATCTCTGCAGTACTCCACCAATCAGGCCTTTATGGTAGAGTGGACAGACGGAAGCCAGTCCTCAATAAAAGGCACATGACAGCCCGCTTGGAGTTCACCTAAAGTCACCTAAAAGACAACAACAAGATTGCTGATGAAACCAAGATTGAACTCTTTGGCCTGAATACCAAGTGTCACATCTGGAGGAAACCTGGCACCATCCCTACAGGGAAGCATGGTGGTGGCAGCATCATGCTGTGGGGATGTTTATCAGTGGGAGGGACTAGGAGACTTGTCAGGATCGAGGGAAAGATGAACGGAGCAAAGTATAGAGATCCTTGACGAAAACCTGCTCAGAACCTCAGACTGGGGAGAAGGTTCACCATCCAACAGGACAACAACCCTAAGAACACAACTCAGGAGTGGCTTCTCTGAATGTCCTTGAGTGGCCCAGCCAGAAGGCAGACTTGAACCTGATCGAATATCTCTGGAGAGACTTGAAAATAGCTATGTAGCGATGCTCCCCATCCAAACTGACAGAGCTAGACATGATCTGCAGAGAGAATGGGAGAAACAACCCAAATACAGGTGTGCCACGCTTGTATCATACCTAAAAAGACTCCAAGCTGTAATCGCTGCCAAAGGTGCTTCAACAAAGTACTGAGTAAAGGGTCTGAATTCTTATGTAAATGTGATATTTAAAAAATATATACATTTACAAAACCTGTTTATGCTTTGTCATTATGGGATATTGTGTGTAGATTGAGGGGGGAAAAATAATTTAATAATTTAATCCATTTTAGAATAAGGCTGTAAGGTTACAAAATGTGGAATGTCAAGGGGTCTGAATACTGATAAATACTGATCGTCTTTTCTTATTATCTGCTAAGCCATTACAATTATAACTAGCTATATTGATTTCACCACTTACCATAATGAGATACAAGTTCTGATTCTACATAACATAATGAGATACATGTTTTTATTATACTTAACATAATATATGTTTGTAAAGTTACCATTAAGAAGTACCATGATAATTGAGTGTCCATTTGTGTCTCGTTTCAGGAAACTAGGCATATGTTGCGTGTTGTTTTTTGGGAAGAAATGCATTCTGGAAAATGTGAACTTTCATAAGCCTTAATAACAAACGTATATGCCATCTGTAAATACTAATACAATTGTAAAATTATGAGCCTGGTTGGTTTAGTCACAGAAAAAGTAAGCAACCTTCCCTCTAAACCATGATTGGCTGAGATAATGAGTGGGCTAGACATGCCGAGAGATGAGTTCGGATTGGTCTGCCATGTAACATGCTTCTGTCTATAACATGAGCTGGTCAGTATGTGTAGGTACTCCTTTCCAACGTGGCTTTTTTGAAAGATATCGTGTAGTAAAACTGCATGTGTTGCTTTCCACTTTCTGGAGGACCGAGTTTGGAAATCAGTGGAATTAGAGTATGATAGCTAAGGAGATGGAGAAACGTCTGGCGTTTGATTGCAAACATGCCGACGGAGTCGAAAAGGGAACACACAGAAGGCTGTTGTATAAAAAACACCTGTCTCCGGATTACATCTTCAAACAAAGGGCAACCATGGCATCCGTGACAGAGAGGGAGAAGCGTTCATCCATGTACATTAGTAAGATAGTCTAGCTAGCTACCATTTTCAGATATTACACATTTCTAATTTTGTCAAAGTCATTTTCATTTCAAGTTAGTGTACTGGTTGCTAGCTAGCTGACGTTACACGTGTGAGATCTGTGTAGTTATATTTTTTGTATCTCAGAGCCATTTAAATTGATAGTTATAGCCTAATGTTAGCTAGCTAACATTGAACCTGGTTGGTTAGCTAACTGTAGCTTCATGCAGGCTAGTAACCATGAGTTGGGATTATGGTTCTTAGTTTAGCTAGCTAGATACATGTCAAAACAGAAGATTCAACTATGCTTGCTTGCTAACCCGGTCTGCTAACTGCTAGCTTGTTTAGCCCCGGCCTACTAACTGTTAGCATTGGCCTGCTAACGGTCTGAATCACCGTGTCCCCAGTCAGCCCAACCACTCACTGGACCCATATGTTCACTTGGCTACGCATGCCTCTCTCTAATATCAATATGCCTTGTCCATTACTGTCCTAGTTAGTGATTACTGTCTTATTTCACTGTAGAGCCCCTAGCTCTGCTCAATATGCCTTAACCAAGCATGTGGTTCCACCTCCTACATATGCGATGACATTACCTGGTTTAAACGTCTCTAGAGAATATATCTCTCTCATCATTACTCAATGCCTAGGTTTACCTCCAATGTACTCACATCCTACCTTACCTTTGTCTGTATACTATGCCTTGAATCTATGCTATCGTGCCCAGAAACCTGCTCCTTTTACTCTCTGTTCCAAACGTGCTAGACGGCCAGTTCGTATAGCCGCTAGCCGTACCCTTATCCTACTTCTCCTCTGTTCCTCTGGTGATGTAGAGGTTAATCCAGGTCCTGCAGTGCCTAGCTCCACTCCCACTCCCCAGGTGCTCTCATTTGTTGACTTCTGTAACCATAAAAGCCTTGGTTTCATGCATGTTTACATTAGAAGCCTACTCCCTAAGTTTGTTTTACTCACTGCTTTAGCACACTCTGCCAACCCAGATGTCTTAACCATGGAGATTTCAGACACGGCTAACTATAACATTTCCGCCAAGATAGAACTGCCAAAGGGGACGGAGTTGCAATCTACTGCAAAGTTAGCCTGCAGAGTTCTGTATTACTATCCAAGTCTGTATCCAAACAATTCGAGATTCTACTTCTAAAAATGCACCTTTCCAGAAACAAGTCTCTCACTGTTGCCGCTTGCTATAGACCTCCCTCTGCCCCCAGCTGTGCACTCGATACCATATGTGAATTGATTTCCCCCCATCTATCTTCTGAGCTCGTGCTACTAGGTGACCTAAACTGGGACATGCTTAACACCCCAGCCATCCTACAATCCAAGCTTGATGCCCTCAATCTCACACAAATGATCAATTAACCAACCAGGAACAACTCCAAATCCGTAAACACCGGCACCCTCATAGATGTCATCCTAACTAACTCGCCCTCCAAATACACCTCTGCTGTTTTCAATCAAGATCTCAGCAATCACTGCCTCATTGCCTGTGTCCGTAATGGGTCTGCGAACAAACGACCACCCCTCATCACTGTCAAACGCTCCCTAAAACACTTCTGTGAGCAGGCATTTGTAATCGACCTGGCCGGGATATCCTGGAATGACATTGACCTCATCCCGTCAGTAGATGATGCCAGGCTATTCTTTATAAGTGCCTTCCTCACCATCTTAAATAAGCATGCCCCATTAAAAAAATGTAGAACCAGGAATAGATATAGTCCTTGGTTTATTCCAGACCTGTCTGCCCTTGACCAGCACAAAAACATCTTGTAGCGTACTGCATTAGCATCGAATAGCCCCAGTGATATGGAACTTTTCAGGGAAGTTAGGAACAAATATACACAGGCAGTTAGGAAAGCTAAGGCTATATTTTTAAAACAGATATTTGCATCCTGTAGTACTAACTCAAAAAAGTTCTGGGACACTGTAAAGTCCATGGAGAATAAGAGCACCTCCTACCAGTTGCACACTGCTCTGAGGCTAGGAAACAATGTCACCACCGATAAATCCACTATAATTGAGAATTTCAATAAGCATTTCTGTACGGCTGGCCATGCTTTCCACCTGGCTACCCCTACCCAGGTCAACTGCCCAGAACCCTCCACAGCAAACTTGGCAAAGCCTCCCCCATTCCTCCTTCACCCAAAATCTGGACCCCTACAAATCAGCTGGGCTAGACAATCTGGACCCTCTCTTTCTAAAATTATCTGCCGAAATTGTTGCAACCCCTATTACTATCCTGTTCAAACTCTCTTTCATATCGTCTAAGATTCCCAAAGATTGGAAAGCTGCCATGGTCACCCCCTCTTCAAAGGGGGTGACACTCTAGACCCAAACTGCTACAGACTTATATCTATCCTACCCTGTCTTTCTAAGGTCTTCGAAAGCCAAGTTCACAAACAGATTACTGACCATTTCGAATCCCACCGTACATTCTCCGCTGTGCAATCTGGTTTCAGAGTTGGTCATGGTCAACCTCAGCCACGCTCAAGGTTCTAAATGACATCATAACCGCAATCGATAAGAGACATTACTGTGCAGCCGTATTCATCGACCTGGCCAAGGCTTTCGACTTAGTCAATCACCACATTCTTATTGGCAGACTCGACAGCCTTGGTTTCTCAAATGATTGCCTCGCCTGGTTTACCAACTACTTCTCTGATCGAGTTCAGTGTGTCGAATCGGAGGGCCTATTGTCCAGACCTCTGGAAGTCTCTATGGGGGTGCCACAGGGTTCAATCCTCGGGCCGACTCTCTTCTCTGTATACATCAATGATGTTGCTCTTGCTGCTGGGGATTCTCTGATACACCTCTACGCAGACTACACCATTCTGTATACTTCTGGCCCCTCTTTGGACACTGTGTTAACTAACCTCCAGACGAGCTTCAATGCCATACTACTCTCCTTCCGTGGCCTCCAACTGCTCTTAAATGCAAGTAAAACTAAATGCATGCTATTCAACCGATCACTGCCCGCACCTGCTCGCCCATCCAGCATCACTACTCTGGATGGCTCTGACTTAGAATACGTGGACAACTACAAATACCTAGGTGTCTGGTTAGACTGTAAACTCTCCTTCCAGACTCACATTAAGCATCTCCAATCCAAAATTAAATCTAGAATCGGCTTCCTATTTCGCAACAAAGCATCCTTCACTCATGCTGCCAAACATACCCTCGTAAAACTGACCATCCTACCGATCCTCGACTTCGGTGATGTCATCTATAAAATAGCCTCCAACACTCTACTCAACAAACTGGATTCAGTGTATCACAGTGCCATCCGTTTTGTCACCAAAGCCCCAAACACTACTCACCATTGCGACCTGTACGCTCTTGTTGGTTGGCCTTCGCTTCATACTCATCGCCAAACCCACTGGCTACAGGTTATCTACAAGTCCCTGCTAGGTAAAGCCATGCCTTATTTCAGCTCACTGGTCACCATAGCAGCACCCACTCGTAGCACACGCTCCAGCAGGTAGATCTCACTGGTCAACCCCAAAGCCAATTTTTCCTTTGGTCGTCTTTCCTTCCAGTTCTCTGCTGCCAATGACTGGAACGAACTGCAATAATCACTGAAGTTGGAGACTCATATCTCCCTCACTAGCTTTAAGCACCAGTTGTCAGAGCAGCTCACAGATCACTGTACCTGTACATAGCCCATCTGTAAACATCCCATCTATCTACCTACCTCATCCCCATACTGTATTTATTTATTTATCTTGCTCCTTTGCTCCCCAGTATCTCTACTTACACATTCCTCTTCTGCACATCTACCATTCCAGTGTTTAATTGCTATATTGTAATTACTTCGCCACCATGGCCTATTTATTGTCTTAACTCCTTATCTTACCTCATTTGCACTCACTGTATATAGACTTTTTGTTTTCTTTTGTTCTACTGTATTATTGACTATGTTTTGTTTATTCCATGTGTAACTCTGTGTTGTTGTATGTGTCGAATTGCTATGCTTTATCTTGGCCAGGTCACAGTCTCAAATGAGAACTTGTTTTCAACTAGCCTACCTGGTTAAATAAAGGTGAAATGAAAAATAAAAATAAATTAAAAAGTAACCATTTCAGTGCAACGTTTATGATATCACTGCGACAAGTGTCGATAGGCATAGCTGGTGAATTCGCTCTGGCTATCTACTCCGATTTCAGAGCATTCTTGTCTAAGTGTGTCAGAAGGCATAATAACTGATTCATTTACGAATGCTCAACACCCGTTGAATATGGCCAGTGTCAGAAAACGTTGGCAAAAAAGTGTAAATCATTTGTTGCCAGCAGCACAGTTGCAGTCACCAATGCTCTGGATAACATAAAAACAGCCTAACCAGCTCTGCTAGGGGGAGTAAAACGGTCAGTGAGCAGTTCTCTCATTTGTGTCTGGAAGTAGTTAGCAATCTAGCCAACGTTAGCCAGTTAGCTTGACTGCTGTTGTTAGGTCAGAACGCTCATCAACTCTACTCTTCGGCCAGAGCTTCCAGTGTGGCTTTGAATGCTCCAGAGTGAAACGCTCTGAGTTTACAACCATACTGAGCGCACTCTGAACACACTCTGCCACTCCAGATTAAATTTATGAATACACCCGTAGTATAAACCAGCCTTTAGTCTTGAAATCTTTGGTTATTTACTACTTGGCCTCACATGTGAATCCTTAAAGAGATGGCTTTAGAGGTTGAGAACAATGCTGAATGGGTGTAGACAAAGAAGAGCTCTCCAGTAGGTGTACCTAAACATTCAAGGCCATTTTCTCAAAAGTGAAGTTACAAGTTTATCAACTTTCAAAGCTTTCCCATTGTTCCTCAACTGTAGTTGTGTGATATACCATTTTTTTGCTTTGAGTCTCTACTTTTTTCCAATGTAAAAAAGTTTCAAATATTGGTACATAAACCCGAATTGAGCTGGTTGCACTGTTATGCTGTAGCTTCAACAAAGTAAAACTATTTGTCCTCCAATATTCCACCCGCTAAAACATTCCCTCATCCCAAGTTGGGTTGTCCTCCCAGTGACTGGCTGACCATCCCTGTACACATGGATCCTAGGGCCTTTAAGAGATAGGGGCCCATCCTTTAAAATGAGCACATGGATCCTATGACCTTTAAGAGATAGGGGCCCATCCTTTTAAAATGAGCACATGGATCCTAGGGCCTTTAAGAGATGGGGGCTCATCCTTTAAAAGAGCAGATGGGTCCTAGGGCCTTTAAGAGAGCAGATGGATCCTAGGGCCTTTAAAGGATGGGGGTCCATCCTTTAAAAGAGCAGATGGGTCCTAGGGCCTTTAAGAGAGCAGATGGATCCTAGGGCCTTTAAGGGATGGGGGCCCATCCTTTAAAAGAGCAGATGGGTCCTAGGGCCTTTAAGAGAGCAGATGGATCCTAGGGCCCTTAAGGGATGGGGGCCCATCCTTTAAAAGATCAGAGTCCTAGGGCCTTTAAAAAAAAAGATATGCAAGATTTTTTAATCTTAATTTATTCCCACAATTGACGAATAATATGCATAATAATATAAGCACTTCTATGAAGGATTGTTGTCGATAACAAGGACCGGCAGTAGGAATTCTACATTTTTGTCGACAGATGTGGGATGCATACACTCACTCACCCTACCACTCCCAAACAAACACCTATTCCCTCTATCCCAGCCATAGATCGACCCATGTTTGTTTGTGTTTGTTTATATTGTGTGTGTGTTTGTCATATCAAATTGTATTTGTCACATGCGCCGAATACAACAGGTGTAGTAGACCTTACCGTGAATGCTTAATTACAAGCCCGTATTAACCAACAATGCAGTTCAAAAATATTTACTAAATAAATTAAAGTTTAAAAAAAGAAAGAAGTAACACTAAAATAATAATAACGAGGCTGTAAACAGGGGGTACCGGCACCGAGTCAATGTGGAGGCTATATACAGGGGGTACCGGCACCGAGTCAATGTGGAGACTATATACAGGGGGTACCGGCACCGAGTCAATATGGAAACTATATACAGGGGGTACCGGCACAGAGTCAGTGTGGAGACTATATACATGGGGTACCGGCACCGAGTCAATGTAGAGACTATATACAGGGGGTACCAGTACACCGAGTCAATGTGGAGACTATATACAGGGGTACCGGCACCGAGTCAATGTGGAGACTATATACAGGGGGACTATATACAGGGGGTACCGGCACCGAGTCAATGTAGAGGCTATATACAGGGAGTACCGGCACCGAGCCAATGTGGAGGCTATATACAGGGGGTACCGGCACCGAGTCAATGTGGAGGCTATATACAGGGGGTACCGGCACCGAGTCAATGTGGAGACTATATACAGGGGGTACCGGCACAGAGTCAATGTGGAGACTAAATACAGGGGGTACCGGCACAGAGTCAATGTGGAGACTATATACAGGGGGTACCCGCACCAAGTCAATGTGGAGGCTATATACAGGGGGTACCAGCACCGAGTCAGTGTGGAGACTATATAAAGGGGGTACCGGCACTGAGTCAATGTGCAGGGGTACAGGTTAGTCGAGGTAATTTGTACATGTAGGTAGGGGTTTCAGTTTGTATATGTGTGTGTGTGTGTGTATGTGTGGATTTACATTTGTATATTTGTGTTTCAATTGTCAGTCGCAGCAGTGCAGAGCGACAGCTCCTGGCACGTCAGGCGGTTGCTAAGCGACGACAGGCCCTGCGAGGCCCCGCCTACATGTTCTCGGATCCGCCCATCAGCCTCTCGGATGCAGAACAGCGCTTCCTGGAGGCGGCAGAGTATGGCAATATCCCAGAGGTCAGTTACCATGACAACATTTCAGCCCTGTCAAATAAAATACACGTTTATTGGTCACGTGCACAAAATACAGGTGTAAAGGGTACAGTAAAATGCTTACTTGCTAAATCTACTCAACAATGCAGTTCAAGAATAAGGATCAACAATAAGGAACTGTTACCATGACAATGTTACACCCCTGTCAGTTAACTTATAAGAGTCTAAGCCCTGTCTAAATCAAATCAAATCAAATCAAATTTTATTTGTCACATACACATGGTTAGCAGATGTTAATGCGAGTGTAGCGAAATGCTTGTGCTTCTAGTTCCGACAATGCAGTAATAACGAGCAAGTAATCTAACTAACAATTCCAAAAAAAACTACTGTCATACACAGTGTAAGGGGATAAAGAATATGTACATAAGGATATATGAATGAGTGATGGTACAGAGCAGCATAGGCAAGATACAGTAGATGATATCGAGTACAGTATATACATATGAGATAAGTATGTAAACCAAGTGGCATAGTTAAAGTGGCTAGTGATACATGTATTACATAAGGATGCAGTCGATGATATAGAGTACAGTATCAACGTATGCATATGAGATGAACAATGTAGGGTAAGTAACATTATATAAGGTAGCATTGTTTAAAGTGGCTAGTGATATATTTACATCATTTCCCATCAATTCCCATGATTAAAGTGGCTGGAGTAGAGTCAGTGTCATTGACAGTGTGTTGGCAGTAGCCACTCAATGTTAGTGGTGGCTGTTTAACAGTCTGATGGCCTTGAGATAGAAGCTGTTTTTCAGTCTCTCGGTCCCAGCTTTGATGCACCTGTACTGACCTCGCCTTCTGGATGGCAGCGGGGTGAACAGGCAGTGGCTCGGGTGGTTGGTGTCCTTGATGATCTTTATGGCCTTCCTGTAGCATCGGGTGGTGTAGGTGTCCTGGAGGGCAGGTAGTTTGCCCCCGGTGATGCGTTGTGCAGACCTCACTACCCTCTGGAGAGCCTTACGGTTGAGGGCGGTGCAGTTGCCATACCAGGCGGTGATACAGCACGCCAGGATGCTCTCGATTGTGCATCTGTAGAAGTTTGTGAGTGCTTTTGGTGACAAGCCGAATTTCTTCAGCCTCCTGAGGTTGAAGAGGCGCTGCTGCGCCTTCCTCACGATGCTGTCTGTGTGAGTGGACCAATTCAGTTTGTCTGTGATGTGTATGCCGAGGAACTTAAAACTTGCTACCCTCTCCACTACTGTTCCATCGATGTGGATGGGGGTGTTCCCTCTGCTGTTTCCTGAAGTCCACAATCATCTCCTTAGTTTTGTTGACGTTGAGTGTGAGGTTATTTTCCTGACACCACACTCCGAGGGCCCTCACCTCCTCCCTGTAGGCCGTCTCGTCGTTGTTGGTAATCAAGCCTACCACTGTTGTGTCGTCCGCAAACTTGATGATTGAGTTGGAGGCGTGCATGGCCACGCAGTCGTGGGTGAACAGGGAGTACAGGAGAGGGCTCAGAACGCACCCTTGTGGGGCCCCAGTGTTGAGGATCAGCGGGGAGGAGATGTTGTTGCCTACCCTCACCACCTGGGGGCGGCCCGTCAGGAAGTCCAGTACCCAGTTGCACAGGGCGGGGTCGAGACCCAGGGTCTCGAGCTTGATGACGAGCTTGGAGGGTACTATGGTGTTGAATGCCGAGCTGTAGTCGATGAACAGCATTCTCACATAGGTATTCCTCTTGTCCAGATGGGTTAGGGCAGTGTGCAGTGTGGTTGAGATTGCATCGTCTGTGGACCTATTTGGGCGGTAAGCAAATTGGAGTGGGTCAAGGGTGTCAGGTAGGGTGGAGGTGATATGGTCCTTGACTAGTCTCTCAAAGCACTTCATGATGACGGATGTGAGTGCTACGGGCGGTAGTCGTTTAGCTCAGTTACCTTAGCTTTCTTGGGAACAGGAACAATGGTGGCCCTCTTGAAGCATGTGGGAACAGCAGACTGGTATAGGGATTGATTGAATATGTCCGTAAACACACCGGCCAGCTGGTCTGCGCATGCTCTGAGGGCGCGGCTGGGGATGCCGTCTGGGCCTGCAGCCTTGCGAGGGTTAACACGTTTAAAAGTCTTACTCACTTCGGCTGCAGTGAAGGAGAGACCGCATGTTTCCGTTGCAGGCCGTGTCAGTGGCACTGTATTGTCCTCAAAGCGGGCAAAAAAGTTATTTAGTCTGCCTGGGAGCAAGACATCCTGGTCCGTGACTGGGCTGGGTTTCTTCCTGTAGTCCGTGATTGACTGTAGACCCTGCCACATACCACTTGTGTCTGAGCCGTTGCTGGGGAGCTGGGGAGGGGTTATACTAAGCTATATGGAATTGTTTTAAGGTCATACCAAGGATCATTTTGATTAAGAAGACTCCTTAGAGTATCCCAAATTAGCCCATACAAACTCATTGAATAACAGATTCACCACATGGAACAACAGATACAGTCCCCCCCAAAAAAATCTAAAGGAAGTTTGTTATGAAGTGTCTGTACTATATCTGAGAGATAAGAAAGATCAGGAAACATTTAATTTTTTCAACTGGCATGGGTGACATTCAGATGAGTCTTGTGAGTCCTGTGGGCATTCTCGAGCAAAACACCAAAATGTACAGTAGAGTCTCACATTTCCACAGAGGGGTCATATACAGTTAATCGGAAGGTATTCAGTCCTCTTGACTTTTTCTACATTTTGCTACATTACAGACTTATTCTAAAATGTATTAAATTGTGTTTTTCCGTCATCAATCTACACACAATACCCCGTAAGCAAAAACGGGTTTTTAGAAAATGTAGCTAATTTATTTTCCTAGCCACCGTGCTTCTACACCTGCATTGCTTGCTGTTTGGGGTTTTAGGCTGGGTTTCTGTACAGCACTTTGAGATATCAGCTGATGTACGAAGGGCTATATAAATAAATGTGATTTGATTTGATTTGATTTGATTTTGATTTGATTTGATTTATTCAAAATAAAAAAGAGATATTCAAACCCTTTACTCAGTACTTTGTTGAAGCACCTTTGACAGTGATTAAAGCCTTGAGTCTTCTTGGGTGTGGCGCTACAAGCTTGGCACACCTGTATTTGGGGAGTTTCTCCCATTCTTCTCTGCAGATCCTCTCAAGCTCTGTCAGGTCGGATGGGGAGCGTCCCTGCACAGCTATTTTCAAGTCTCTCCGGAGATGTTCGATCGGGTTCAAGTCCAATCTCTGGCTGGGCCACTAAAGGACATTCAGAGACGTGTCCCAAAGCCACTCCTGTGTAGGTTTGGCTGTGTGCTTAAGGTTGTTGTCCTGTTAGAAGGTAAACCTTCGCTGAAACATGCATGAGAGCATCAGCTGTTTCGGGAAAGACTGGGTGATCACACTCTCTGCAGTCGATGTGAGTAAGACCTTTAAACAGGTCAACATTCACAAGGCCGCAGGGCCAGATGGCTTACCAGGACGTGTTACTGCGAACACGCGTTGACAAAGTGGCAAGTGTCTTCACTGACATTTTCAACCTCTCTCTGTCTGAGTCTGTAATGCCAACATGTTTTAAAACCTCTTCGGGCTAGGGGGCACTATTTTCACATCCGGATGAAAAGCGTGCCCAAAATAAGCTGCCTGCTACTCAGGCCCAGAAGCTAGGATATGAACGGAATTGGTCGATTTGGATAGAAAACACTCTAAAGTTTATAAAACTGTTAAAATTATGTCTGTGAGTTTAACATAACTTATTTGGCAGGCGAAACCCAGAGGACAAACTGTCCAGGAATTTTCTATTTTGAGGTGACTGTGTTTTCAATTGGTTTTCTATGGGAATCTAGATTTCTGAAGTATCTGGTTGCAGTTTCTATGGCTTCCACTAGATGTCAACAGTCTTTAGAAATTGGTTGACTGATTGACTTACAGAAAACATTTGACCTCTGTCATTGCCAAAAAAGGGTATATAACAAAGTATTGAGATAAACTTTTGTTATTGACCAAATACTTTTTTCCACCACAATTTGCAAATAAATTAATTAAAAATCCTACAATGTGATTTTCTGGATTTTTTTTTCTAATTTTGTCCGTCATAGTTGAAGTGTACCTATGATGAAAATTACAGGCCTCTCTCATCTTTTTAAGTGGGAGAACTTGCACAATTGGTGGCTGACAATACTTTTTTGCCCCACTGTAGTCTTGAGTTAATTCGGGAAACGGTAACTCATTAAACAAACTTTTTCCATGGTGCCCCAAGATACTAATGGGTTGATTGTTATATGATTAATTTAATCACATAATAATTCAACATAGTTAATTATTCGATAAATAGCATGTCATCACATTAATGATAGTCACGTCATGACAGGTCATAATAGTTTGAAGGCAGTTCGGAAGCTACAGACGATTTTGTGAGAAGACTGATTTTCGGGATGTCTCATGGTCTCACAAACACCGCTGTAGCTCTATCACGTTTCACTGCAGATGCGGAAGTGTTACATCGGCAGATGCAGTAGATTGAGACGCATTCCAATGCAAAACAAGCGATATCTCTCGTTTAAACTGACAGATTTGTATGGGGAATTTTTTATTTTGCCAAATAGATTTTCCATGGGTGCTCAGACATGGACCTTTACATGATATTACAGACCTTTACCATAAAACTCTTTATAAGGCCAAATTATACAGGGGACTTTAGTTTAATGTCACCACAGTGCGTTGTGTATCTGTTTCAGACATTGGGACCAGGCTTAAATTCACCACAGTGCGTTATATCGCTGTTTTTTAACCAGCATTTACTTCTCCCACGAGGTGCGACGCATGGTCCTACACATGCCCAGTCTCAACGTGAACGCAGTAGACTACATGGGCCAGAATGCATTGCAGCTGGCGGTGGCCAATGAGCATCTAGAGGTGACTGAGCTGCTGCTTGGGAGAGTGGAGCTATCCAGGGTGGGAGACGCTCTGCTACTGGCCATCAGTGAGTGATTGATTGATTGATTGATGATTGATAGAGAGAGAGAGAGAAAGAGAGATACACTTACTCCATTACTCTCTGTGTGTATCCTAGGTAAAGGTTATGTGCGTATAACGGAGGTGTTGCTAGGCCACCGTTCGTTCAGTGACGCGCAGCGCCTGACAGCAAGCCCTGCCCAGGTGGACATGTTGGATGACTTCTACGCTTATGATGAGGATGGGACACGGTGAGAGGGGGGTGTGTGTGCGTGTGTAATGCTTGTCTGTCTGTGTGTTTTTGTGTGTGTGTCTATGTACGTGTATGTCTCTCTCTCTCTAGTTTCTCCCGTGACGTGACCCCAGGGATTCTAGGCCTAGCATTGGGCCAATAACCTAAAGGTTGCTAGCTCGATCCCCGAGCTGACAAGGTAAAAATCTATCAATCTGCCCCTGAACAAGGCAGTTCACACACCGTTCCTAGGCCATCATTGTAAATAAGAATTTGATTTTAACTAACTTGCCTAGTTAAATAAAAAATAAAATAAAAAATTCTAGCAGCTATCACTGAGTGTACAAAACATTAAGAAAACTTTCCTAATATTGACCTGTTGGTCCTCCAGAAAGTGGAGAGCAACACTTATGCAGTTTTACTACATGATACATTTAAAAAACTGCATTAAACAGGATTACCTAGACATAAACTAGACAATGTATTATATCTTTCGTTATTGGCCCAGAATATTTTTGTGTTATTACATACAGCTGGGGAGAACTATTGGATATCAGAGCGCTGGTAACTCACCAGCACTACCAGAACTACCAGCATCACGAGCAGGGATGACTTTTCTGAAGCAGATCCTTTGTTTGCAACCACCAGGGCAATTGAAAGGAATCCAGAAGCTGACCCAAAACAACGCCGGCGAAGGAGTGGGGTTCTAGTCTGATTTAGGAGGCGAAAACACCACCCACCACCTCCGAGTATATTACTCGCTAATGTTCAGTCTCTGGATAACAAAGTTGACGAGCTCAGAGCCCGAGTCTGGAAAGATCCAGAGAGACATCAGGGATTGTGACATACTCTGCTTCATGGAGACATGGCTCTCTCGGAATATACTGTTAGAATCGGTCAGCCAGCTGGATTCTCAGTTCTTTGCGCAGAAAGGAATAAATATCTCTGGTAAGAAGAAGGGCAGGGGTGCATGTTTCATGATTAACGGCTCATGGTGTAATTGTGATAGGACTTGAGTTCCTGTATGTTTTCGTTCACCCGATCTAAAATACCTCACAATCAAATGTTGTATTATCTCCCAAGAGATTTCTCATCGGTTATAGCCACGGCCGTGTATATCCCCCCTCAAGCTGATACCACGACGGTCCTCAAAGAACTCCACTGAACTTTATGCAAACAGGAAACCACATATCCTGAGGCTGCATTTATTGTAGCTGGGGATTTTATCAAAGCAAATTTGAGAAAAAAGATGCCGAAGTTCTATCAACACATAGACTCGCGCTGCCAAAACACTCGACAACTGTTACTCCAACTTCCGGGATGCCTGTAAGGCCCTTCACTGCCATCCTTCGGCAAATCTGACCACGACTCCATTTTGCTCCTTCCTTCCTATAGGCAGAAACTCAAACAGGAGGTACCCGTGCTAAGGACTATTCAATGCTGGTCTGACCAATCGGAATCCACACTTCATGATTGTTAAGACAGGGATTTTGCTTAAGCCCCACCCTCTTCAGCATGCAGTTGAAGTCGGAAGTTTACATACACTTAGGTTGGACTCATTAAAACTAGTTTTTCAACCCCTCCACAAATTTCTTGTTAACAAACTATAGTTTTGGCAAGTCTGTTTGGACATCTACTTTGTGCATGACAAGTCATTTTTCCAACAATTGTTTACAAACAGATTATTTCACTTATAATTCTTTGTATTACAATTCCAGTGGGTCAGAAGTTTACATACACTAAATTGACTGTACCTTTATTAAACAGCTTGGAATACTCCAGAAAATGATGTCCTGGCTTTAGAAGCTTCTGATAGGCTAATTGACATAATTTGAGTCAATTGGAGGTGTACCTGTGGATGTATTTTTACCTTCAAACACAGTGCCTCTTTGCTTGACATCATGGGAAAATCTATAGAAATCAAGACCTCAGAAAAAAATTGTAGACCTCCACAAATCTGGTTCATCCTTGGGAGCAATTTCCAAACGCCTGAAGGTACCACGTTCATCTGTACAAACAATAGTACGCAAGTATAAACACCATGGGACAATTCAGCTATCATACCGCTCAGGAAGGAGATGCGTTCTGTCTCCTAGAGATGATCGTACTTTGGTGTGAAAAGTGCAAATCAACCCCAGAACAACAGCAAAGGACCTTGTGAAGATGCTGGTGGAAACAGGTATAAAAGCATCTACAGTGAGGGAAAAAAGTATTTGATCCCCTGCTGATTTTGTACATTTGCCCACTGACAAAGAAATTATCAGTCTATAATTTTAATGGTAGGTTTATTTTAACAGTGAGGGACAGAATAACAACAAAAAAATCCAGAAAAACGCATGTGAAAAATGTTATAAATTGATTTGCATTTTAATGAGGGTATTTGACCCCCTCTCAATCAGAAAGATTTCTGGCTCCCAGGTGTCTTTTATACAGGTAACGAGCTGAGATTAGGAGCACACTCTTAAAGGGAGTGCTCCTAATCTCAGTTTGTTACCTGTACAAAAGACAACTGTCCACAGAAGCAATCAATCAATCAATCAGATTCCAAACTCTCCACCATGTCCAAGACCAAAGAGCTCTCCAAGGATGTCAGGGACAAGATTGTAGACCTACACAAGGCTGGAATGGGCTACAAGACCATCGCCAAGCAGCTTGGTGGGAAGGTGACAACAGTTGATACGATTATTCGCAAATGGAAGAAACACAAAAGAACTATCAATCTCCCTCAGCCTGGGGTTCCATGCAAGATCTCACCTCGTGGAGTTGCAATGATCATGAGAACGGTGAGGAATCAGCCCAGAACTACACGGGAGGATCTTGTCAATGATCTCATGGCAGCTGGGACCATAGTCACCAAGAAAACAATTGGTAACGCACTACGCCGTAAAGGACTGAAATCCTGCAACGCCCGCAAGGTCCCCCTGCTCAAGAAAGCACATATACAGTGCCTTGCGAAAGTATTCGGCCCCCTTGAACTTTGCGACCTTTTGCCACATTTCAGGCTTCAAACATAAAGATATAAAACTGTATTTTTTTGTGAAGAATCAACAACAAGTGGGACACAATCATGAAGTGGAATGACATTTATTGGATATTTCAAACTTTTTTAATAAATCAAAAACTGAAAAATTGGGCATGCAAAATTATTCAGCCCCTTTACTTTCAGTGCAGCAAACTCTCTCCAGAAGTTCAGTGAGGATCTCTGAATGATCCAATGTTCACCTAAATGACTAATGATGATAAATACAATCCACCTGTGTGTAATCAAGTCTCCGTATAAATGCACCTGCACTGTGATAGCCTCAGAGGTCCGTTAAAAGCGCAGAGAGCATCATGAAGAACAAGGAACACACCAGGCAGGTCCGAGATACTGTTGTGAAGAAGTTTAAAGCCGGATTTGGATACAAAAATATTTCCCAAGCTTTAAACATCCCAAGGAGCACTGTGCAAGCGATAATATTGAAATGGAAGGAGTATCAGACCACTGCAAATCTACCAAGACCTGGCCGTCCCTCTAAACTTTCAGCTCATACAAGGAGATGATCAGAGATGCAGCCAAGAGGCCCATGATCACTTTGGATGAACTGCAGAGATCTACAGCTGAGGTGGGAGATTCTGTCCATAGGACAACAATCAGTCGTATGTTGCACAAATCTGGCCTTTATGGAAGAGTGGCAAGAAGAAAGCCATTTCTTAAAGAGATCCATAAAAAGTGTTGTTTAAAGTTTGCCACAAGCCACCTGGGAGACACACCAAACATGTGGAAGAAGGTGCTCTGGTCAGATGAAACCAAAATTGAACTTTTTGGCAACAATGCAAAACGTTATGTTTGGCATAAAAGCAACACAGCTCATCACCCTGAACACACCATCCCCACTGTCAAACATGGTGGTGGCAGCATCATGGTTTGGGCCTGCTTTTCTTCAGCAGGGACAGGGAAGATGGATAAAATTGATGGGAAGATGGATGGAGCCAAATACAGGACCATTCTGGAAGAAAACCTGATGGAGGCTGCAAAAGACCTGAGACTGGGACGGAGATTTGTCTTCCAACAAGACAATGATCCAAAACATAAAGCAAAATCTACAATGGAATGGTTCAAAAATAAACATATCCAGGTGTTAGAATGGCCAAGTCAAAGTCCAGACCTGAATCCAATCGAGAATCTGTGGAAAGAACTGAAAACTGCTGTTCACAAATGCTCTCCATCCAACCTCACTGAGCTCGAGCTGTTTTGCAAGGAGGAATGGGAAAAAATTTAGTCTCTCGATGTGCAAAACTGATAGAGACATACCCCAAGCGACTTACAGCTGTAATCGCAGCAAAAGGTGGCGCTACAAAGTATTAACTTAAGGGGGCTGAATAATTTTGCACGCCCAATTTTTCAGTTTTTGATTTGTTAAAAAAGTTTGAAATATCCAATAAATGTCGTTCCACTTCATGATTGTGTCCCACTTGTTGTTGATTCTTCACAAAAAAATACAGCTTTATATCTTTATGTTTGAAGCCTGAAATGTGGCAAAAGGTCGCAAAGTTCAAGGGGGCCGAATACTTTCGCAAGGCACTGTACATGCCCGTCTGAAGTTTGCCAATGAACATCTGAATGATTCAGAGGACAACTGGGTGAAAGTGTTGTGGTCAGATGAGACCAAAATGGAGCTCTTTGGCATCAACTCAACTCGCCGTGTTTGGAGGAGGAGGAATGCTCCCTATGACCCCAAGAACACCATCCCCACCGTCAAACATGGAGGTGGAAACATTATGCTTTGGGGGTGTTTTTCTGCTAAGGAGACAGGACAACTTCACCGCATCAAAGGGACGATGAACGGGGCCATGTACCATCAAATCTTGGGTGAGAACCTCCTTCCCTCAGGCAGGGTATTGAAAATGGGTTGTGGATGGGTATTCCAGCATGACAATGACCCAAAACACACAGCCAAGGCAACAAAGGAGTGGCTCAAGAAGAAGCACATTAAGGTCCTGGAGTGGGCTAACCAGTCTCCAGACCTTGATCCCATTGAACATCTATGGAGGGAGCTGAAGGTTCGAGTTGCCAAAAGTCAGCCTCGAAACCTTAATGACTTGAAGAAGATCTGCAAAGAGAAGTGGGACAAAATCCCTCCTGAGATGTGTGCAAACCTGGTGGCCAACTACAAGAAACGTCTGAACTCTGTGATTGCCAACAAGGGTTGTGATTGCCAACAAGGGTTTTGCCACCAAGTACTAAGTCATGTTTCGCAGAGGGGTCAAATACTTATTTCCCTCATTAAAATGCAAATCAATTTTTATTTTATTTACTTATTATTATTTTTTTGAATTTTACCCACTTTTTCTCCCCAATTTCGTACTATCCAATTATTAGTAGTTCCTATCTTGTCTCATTGCTACAACTCCTGTACGGGCTCAGGAGAGACGAAGGTCGAGAGTGCATCCTCCGAAACACAACCCAACCAAGCCGCACTGCTTCTTAACACAGAGCGCATCCAACCCGGAAGCCAGCCGCACCAATGTCTCGGAGGAAACACTGTGCACCTGGCGACCTTGGTTAGCGTGCACTGCGCCCGGCCTGCCACAGGAGTAACTGGTGCGCGATGAGACAAGGATATCCCTACCGGGCAAACCCTCCCTAACCTGGACGATGCTAGGCCAATTGTGCGTAGCCCCACGGACCTCCCAGTCGCGGCCGGCTGCGACAAAGCCTGGGCGTAAACCCAGAGTCTCTGGTGTCACAGCTAGCGCTGCGATGCAGTGCCCTAGACTATTGCACCACCTGGGAGGGCCTTGCAAATCAATTTATAACATTTTTGACATGCGTTTTTCAGGATTTTTTTGTTGTCATTCTGTCTCTCACTGTTCAAATAAACCTACCATTAAAATTATAGACTGATCATTTCTTTGTCAGTGGGCAAACGTACAAAATCAGCAGGGGATCAAATACTTTTTTCCCTCACTGTATATCCACAGTAAAACAAGTCCTATATCGACATAACCTGAAAGTCCGCTCAGCAAGGAAGAAGTCACTGCTCCAAAACCGCCATAAAAATGCCATACTATGGTTTGCAACTCCACATGGGCACAAAGATTGTACTTTTTGGAGAAATGTCCTCTGGTCTGATGAAACAAAAACAGAACTGTTTGGCCATACTGACCATCGTCATGTTTGGAGGAAAAAGGGGGAGGCTTGCATGCCGTAGAACACCATCCCAACCGTGAAGCACGGTGGCAGCATCATGTTGTGGGGGTGCTTTGCTGCATGAGGGACTGGTGCACTTCACAAAATAGATGGCATCATGAGGTAGGAAAATGATGTGGATATATTGAAGCAACATCTCAAGACATCAGTAATGGAGTTAAAGCTTGGTTGTTAATGGGTCTTCCAAATGGCCGATGACCCCAAGCATACTTTCAAAGTTGTGGTAAAATGGCTTAATAAGTACAACAAAGTCAAGGTATTGGAGTGGCCATCACAAAGCCCTGACCTCAACCCTATATACATTTTGTGGGCTGAACTTAAAAAGCATGTGCGAGCAAGGAGGCCTACAAACCTGATTCAGTTACACCAACTCTGTCAGGAGGAAGGGTCCAAAATTCACCCAACTTATTGTAGGAAGCTTGTGGAAGGCTACCCAAAAAGTTTGACCCAAGATAAACAGTTTAAAGACAAAGCTACCAAATGCTAATTGAGTATATGTAAACTTCTGACCCACTGAGAATGTGATGAAAGAAGTTAAAGCTGAAATAAATCATTCTCTCTACTATTATTCTGACATTTCACATTCTTAAAATAAAGTGGTGATCCTAACTGGGATTAAACATCAGGAATTGTGAAAAACTGAGTTTATAAATGTATTTGGCTAAGGTGTATGTAAACTTCTGACTTCAACTGTAGTCAAAGCTTTCCTTAAGTTTGGGTCACTAACAGTGGTCAGATATTCTGCCACTGTGTACTCTGTTTAGGGCCAAATAGCATTTTAGTTTGCTCAGTTTTTTTATTAATTCTTTCAAATGTGTCAAGTAATTATCTTTTGGTTTTCTAATGATTTTGTTGGTTCTAATTGTGTTGCTCTGTGGGGTCTGTTGTGTTAACAGAGCCACAGGACCAGCTTGCTTAGGGGACTCTTCTCCATGTTCATCTCTCTGTAGGTGATTGCTTTGTTACGGAAGGTTTGTGAATCGCTTTGTTTTTGGTGGTTGTAGAATATAATGTCTCTTTTCTGGATTTTGACAATTAACGGGTATCAGCCTAATTCTGCTCTGCATGCATTATTTGGTGTTTTACATTGTACACAGAGGATATTTCAGCAGAATTCTCAATTTGGTGTTTGTCCCATTTTGTGAATTCTTGGTTGATGAGCGGACCCCAGACCTCACAACCGGAAAGAGCCATGGGTTTTTATAACTAATTCAAGTATTTTCTAGTCAGATCCTAATTGGTATGTTGAATTTTATGTTCCTTTTGATGGTATATTAGGCCCTTCTTATCTTGTCTCTCACATCGTTCACAGCTTTGTGGATGTTACCTCTGACGCTGATGTTTATGCCAAGGTATGTATAGTTTGTGTGCTCTAGGGTAGAGATGTCTAGATGAAATTTGTATTTGTGGTTCTGGCAACTGGACCAGCATTTTTTTTGTCTTACTGAGATATACTGTCAGGGCCCAGGTCTGACAGAATATGTGTAGAAGATCTACGTGCTGCTGTAGGCCCTCCTTGGTTGGGGACAGAAGCACCACATCATCAGCAAACAGGAGTCATTTGACTTCAGATGCTAGTAGGGTGAGGCCGGGTGCTGCAGACTGTTCTACTGCTCTCGCCAATTCATTGATACTGTCTCTCTCTTTGTCTCTCTCTATAGTTTCTCCCATGATGTGACTCCAGTGATTCTTGCTGCTCATTGTCATGAATACGAGATTGTCCACAACCTTTTGGGTAAAGGAGCTCGTATAGACCCGCCTCACGACTATTTTTGTTGCTGTGATTCGTGCAACTACCAGCAGCAATTTGACTCCTTCAGCCACTCACGGTCCAGGATTAACGCTTACCGTGGCCTGGCTAGCCCCGCCTACCTCTCGCTGTCCAATGAGGATCCAGTATTAGCCGCCCTGGAGCTCAGTAACGAGTTAGCTGTCCTGGCCAACATCGAGAAGGAGTTTAAGGTGCACACAGAGGAGCACTCACAGGCTCTAACTAACACACACACATGGGTACTATACACACCTGTGCTCTATACACACAACCATGCATTTATGAAGGTAAAAATGTACATACCACACACACATGCACATGGACATGCACACACACACATATAATTATGCACAGACAAGTGAAAGAACTTGCATAAACGACATTAATGTCTCCCTCTCTTTCTCTCCACCCTCTCTCCCCCCTCTCACTCTCCCCCTTTCTGTCTCTCTCCCAATCTCCCTACCCCAACTCTCTCTCACTATCTCCCACTCTACTTCCGCACCTCCCTCCCTCCCTGTAGAATGACTACCGGCGTCTGTCTGGGCAGTGTAAAGACTATGTGGTAGGTCTGTTGGATCTCTGTCGCAGCACTGAGGAGGTGGAGGCTATACTGAGTGGAGATACTGACTCAGAGGAGAAGTACCATCCACCTGGCCGACCCTCACTCATGCGACTCAAACTGGCCATCAAATATGAACTCAAGAAGGTCAGTACACACACACACACACACACACTTGCATGTGCGTATGGATATCAGTCTAATTTAACTCCCTTCATCTCTCCAGTTTGTAGCCCATCCTAACTGTCAACAGCAGTTGTTGTCTATCTGGTATGAGAACCTACCAGGTCTGAGACAGCAGACTACAGCTGTTAAACTACTAGTGGTCCTGGGAGTGGCTGTTGGACTACCTGGACTAGCTGTGGCTTACCTGGTGGCCCCCTGCAGTAGGGTAGGTACCCTACACACTCCACTACGCACACTACAGCCTAACCCCTCCACCCTACAGCTGTTAAACTACTTGTGGTCACCTGTCTCCCACAGGTAGGGAAGGTGATGAGAAGTCCCTTCATGAAGTTCGTGGCCCACGCTTCCTCTTTCTCCATCTTTCTGTGTCTGCTGGTCTTGAACGCTGCCGACCGCTTCGCTGGGACCACACTGCTACCCAACATGACCACACATCTCCCCACACGACCGCAACAGAACCAACAACAAGGTCTGTTTAACCTTAACCTTAATTCTCCCCACATCACCCCGACCCGATCACAACCAACAACAAGGTCTGGTAAGGATTACACTACAGCAATGTGTCCAATATGGCAGCCATAGTGTTTGTATTTCTATTTATTATGGATCCCCATTAGATGCTAACAAGGCTAAAATTAAGGCAGTTATACATTTTTTAAAACATTACAATACATTCATTACAGAATCCACAACACATTTTTGGCCCTCAGGCCCATACTCCACACCCACATATCTACAACACAAAATCCATGTGTACGTGTGTATAGCACGTATGTTATCATGTGTGTGTATGCATGTGTCTGAGCCTGTTTGTCTTGCTTCACAATCCCCGCTTTCCATCAGGTGTATTTTTACCTGTTTAAAAAAAAAATCTGATTCTGATGCTGCTGCATCAGTTACCTGATGTGGAATAGAGTTCCATGTAGTCATGTGTCTATGTAGTACTGTGGAATAGAGTTCCATGTAGTCATGGCTCTATGCAGTACTGTGGAATAGAGTTCCATGTAGTCATGGCTCTATGCAGTACTGTGGAATAGAGTTCCATGTAGTCATGGCTCTATGCAGTACTGTGGAATAGAGTTCCATGTAGTCATGTCTCTATGTAGTACTGTGGAATAGAGTTCCATGGAGATCCGGGTCTATGTAGTACTGTGGAATAGTTCCATGTAGTCATGGCTCTATGTAGTACTGTGGAATAGAGTTCCATGTAGTCATGGCTCTATGTAGTACTGTGGAATACTGTGTATGGTGTTGAGTCATCCACATACATAGATACACTGGCATGTAGTTAGTAAAGATTTTAAAAAGTAAGGGGCCTAGACAGCTGCCCTGGGGAATTCCTGATTCTACCTGGATTATGTTGTAGAGGCTTCCATTAAAGAACACCCTCTGTGTTCTATTTGACAGTTAACTATTTATCCACAACACATTTTTTCCAGCAGCAGACTATGATCGATAATGTCAAAAGCCGCACTGAAATCTAACAGCCCCCACAATCTTATCATCAATTTCTCTCAGTCAATCATCATTCATTTGTGTAAGTGCAGTGCTTGTTGAATGTCCTTCCCTATAAGCGTGCTGAAAGTCTATTGTCAATTTGTTTACTGTAAAATAGCATTGTACCTGGTCAAACACAATTTTTTCCCAGATGTTTACTAAGGGTTGGTAACAAGTTGACTGGTAGGCTATTTGAGCCAGTAAAGGGCCAGTAAATAGCTTTACTATTCCAGGTAGCGGAATGACTTTAGCTTCCCTCCAGGCCAGAGGGCACACACTTTCTAGTAGGCTTAAATTAAAGATATGGCAAATAGAAGTGGCAATATCGTCCACTATTATCCTCAGTAATTTTCCATTCAAGTTGTCAGACCCTGGTGCCTTGTCATTGTTGATAGACAACAATTATTTTTTTCACCTCTTCCACACTCACTTTACAGAATTCAAAATTACAATGCTTGTCTTTCATAATTTGGTTAGATATACTGATATAATGTGTGGTGTTAGCGTTTGTTTCTGGCATGTCTTTCCTACGTTTTCTAATCTTGCCAACGAAAAAAACCTTAATGTAGTTGGCAATATCAGTCGGTTTTGTAATGAATGATTCATCTGTTTCAATGAATGATGGAGCTGCTTGCTTTTTGAAGGTGCTCCAATGTTTTTTACTATCATTCTTTGTCATTTATCTTTGTTTCATAGTATAGTTTCTTCTTCTTTTTATTATTCAGTTTAGTCACATGATTTCTCAATTTGCAGTACCGATGCCAATTGGTTGTGCAGTCAGACTTTTTTGCCATTCCTTTTGCCTCATCCGTCTCAACCATACAATTTTTCAATTCCTCATCAATCCACAGGGATTTTTTAGTAATTTTTTAGTAATATTCGAAATGGGTTCATGCTTATTAGTAACTGGGATAAGCAATTTCATAAGTGTAACATCTGATTGCTCCTCATTACACACCACGAACCAACAAATATTATTTACATCAACAACATAGGAATCACTACAAAAACGTATTGTATGACCTCTCATACGCTATATTAGGCCCAGCCTTTGGTACGTTGGTTTTCCTAGATATGGCTAAAATATTGTGATCACTACATCCAATGGATCTGACTACTGATTTAAAGCAAATTTCTGCAGCGTTAGTAAAGATTCATGTTTACTAATTCATGTTGATTTCATTCCTCTGCTGTTTGTAACTACCCTGGTATGTTGAACCTGAACCAGGTTGCAGGCACTGGTTACAGTTTGAAGATTTTTCTTGAGTGGGCAGCTTGATGAAAGCCAGTTAATATTTAAATCACCCAGAAAATATACCCCTCTGTTGATATCACAAACATTATCAAGCATTTCACACATGTTATCCAGATACTGACTGTTAGCACTTGGTGGTCTATAGCAGCTTCCCACCAGAATGGGCTTTAGGTGAGGCAGATGAACCTGTAGCCATATTACTTCATGTCACGTTCTGACCATAGTTCTTTTGTGTTTTCCTTGTTTTAGTGTTGGTCAGGATGTGAGCTGGGTGGGCATTCTATGTTGTGTGTCTAGTTTGTATATTTCTATGTTTGGCCTGATATGGTTCTCAATCAGAGGCAGGTGTTAGTTATTGTCTCTGATTGGGAACCATATTTAGGTAGCCTGTTTTGTGTTGGGATTTGTGGGGGGTTGTTCCCTGTCTTTGTGTTTTCTGCACCAGATAGGGTTGTTTCGGTTTTGCCACGTTTGTTCATGTTAAGTGTCTCTTATTAAAGAACCATGAACTTCAACAACGCTGTGTTTTGGTCCTCCTCTCCTTCCCAGGAAGAAAGCCGTTACACTTCAACAGTGTTTAACATTAGATCGTCTCTAAGCTTTACAGGAATGTTGTTCTGAATATAAACAGCAACACCTCCACCATTGGCATTTCTGTATTTTCTGTAGATGTTATAACCTTGTATTGCTACCAATGTATCATCAAAGGTATTGTCTAAGTGAGTATCAGAGAGAGTCAGAATATGAATGTCATCTGTTACTATTAAGTTATTAATTTCATGCTACATATGTTAGCTTAGGCTATTTTGAGCACTTCTGAAATGTTTGTTTGTTTTCATTGCTTTACTGGGAAGCTTAGCAGAAGTAGATATGTTCATGTTTTTTATGTTAGTGCAGGGTGAGCTGCACACAGTGGACTTCCTACTAGGGCACACCGCCTCAGTGCTAACAGCATAATTCTGGTTCATAGACACGTGATTGTGTCACGTCTACTCCTGCTTCCCCTCATCAGTTTCTACATAGGTAGTAACGTTAGCTGCCTAACGTTACTTCACAATGCTCAGGCCTACAGTCTGTTTTAAATGTATTTGTAACAGAACACCAAACTTCATGTAGGCATAGGGCGCTAATTGAATTGAAGATTAGAAACGAGGGTACAGTTTTCACTAAGGTTCAGATTACACAACATTTACAGTGGGTTAAAAGAGACTGTTATTAAACTGAGAACTGAGCTATGTGATGCTAACCACAATAACCACTAGTCAGCCATAATAGTTAATTTTGCGGTTTACCTTCAAAATAAAAGTCCCTCAGTGAAACTGATGCTAATTGATTTCAATTGTGGAATCGTGCCATATTTCAGCCAAATAATCCTAACATTGGAATACTGTAAAATAATGTTGGTGTGTTTGACTATGTGAAATGTTTGCTTGCGAAACATTATCAATACTCCTAAAGCCCCTCTTCAGGTACCACTAACTCTTGCCATCTTATTACAACTGCTCAGCTCACTTCAACATTTACCAACAATGAATAACAGTACCTAGCGTAAACCCCGGCAACACAGCTTGTGGCTGTAATTATTACCATTATTAGGGGATCAGCAGCGAAGCTGGTGAAATCTATTGTATTTGTTTGGGTTCATTATTATTATTCTGTCGTAAATCAGAATACATAAATCAGACACAGATATTTTTGTATTTTTGTAACAAAACTTGGTTCCAAACACTGCCAAGACTTGACATATGTAAGTACAGTGCCTTGCGAAAGTATTCGGCCCCCTTGAACTTTGCGACCTTTTGCCACATTTCAGGCTTCAAACATAAAGATATAAAACTGTATTTTTTTGTGAAGAATCAACAACAAGTGGGACACAATCATGAAGTGGAACGACATTTATTGGATATTTCAAACTTTTTTAACAAATCAAAAACTGAAAAATTGGGCGTGCAAAAATATTCAGCCCCCTTAAGTTAATACTTTGTAGCGCTGGACTTTGACTTGGCCATTCTAACACCTGGATATGTTTATTTTTGAACCATTCCATTGTAGATTTTGCTTTATGTTTTGGATCATTGTCTTGTTGGAAGACAAATCTCCGTCCCAGTCTCAGGTCTTTTGCAGACTCCATCAGGTTTTCTTCCAGAATGGTCCTGTATTTGGCTCCATCCATCTTCCCATCAATTTTAACCATCTTCCCTGTCCCTGCTGAAGAAAAGCAGGCCCAAACCATGATGCTGCCACCACCATGTTTGACAGTGGGGATGGTGTGTTCAGGGTGATGAGCTGTGTTGCTTTTACGCCAAACATAACGTTTTGCATTGTTGCCAAAAAGTTCAATTTTGGTTTCATCTGACCAGAGCACGTTCTTCCACATGTTTGGTGTGTCTCCCAGGTGGCTTGTGGCAAACTTTAAACAACACTTTTTATGGATCTCTTTAAGAAATGGCTTTCTTCTTGCCACTCTTCCATAAAGACCAGATTTGTGCAATATACGACTGATTGTTGTCTTATGGACAGAGTCTCCCACCTCAGCTGTAGATCTCTGCAGTGCATCCAGAGTGATCATGGGCCTCTTGGCTGCATCTCTGATCAGTCTTCTCCTTGTATGAGCTGAAAGTTTAGAGGGACGGCCAGGTCTTGGTAGATTTGCAGTGGTCTGATACTCCTTCCATTTCAATATTATCGCTTGCACAGTGCTCCTTGGGATGTTTAAAGCTTGGGAAATCTTTTTTGTATCCAAATCCGGCTTTAAACTTCTTCACAACAGTATCTCGGACCTGCCTGGTGTGTTCCTTGTTCTTCATGATGCTCTCTGCACTTTTAACGGACCTCTGAGACTATCACAGTGCAGGTGCATTTATACGGAGACTTGATTACACACAGGTGGATTGTATTTATCAGCATTAGTCATTTAGGTCAACATTGGATCATTCAGAGATCCTCACAGAACTTCTGGAGAGAGTTTGCTGCACTGAAAGTAAAGGGGCTGAATAATTTTGCACGCCCAATTTTTCAGTTTTTGATTTGTTAAAAAGTTTGAAATATCCAATAAATGTTGTTCCACTTCATGATTGTGTCCCACTTGTTGTTGATTCTTCACAAAAAAAATACAGTTTTATGTCTTTATGTTTGAAGCCTGAAATGTGGCAAAAGGTCGCAAAGTTCAAGGGGGCCGAATACTTTCGCAAGGCACTGTACATTCAGATCGACCAATGGAAAATGTTTCATTTAAACATTTGGGGCCGATCAGCCCAGCGGTTCTGAAAATAACATGTCAAAGGCATATTGCATGATTTGTTTGATGTTGAGTTCTGATGTTTGGCCAAGTATGGTAAGGATTAGATCAAATCAAATGTTTTTATTAAGCCCTTTTTACATCAGCTGATATCTCAAAGTGCTGTACAGAAACCCAGCCTAAAACCCCAAACAGCAAGCAATGCAATGTTGCTCCCTGCGTACAGACAGAAACTAAAACAAGAAGCTCCCGCGCTGAGGTCTGTTCAACGCTGGTCCGACCAATCTGATTTCACACTCCAAGACTGCTTCCATCACGTGGACTGGGATATGTTTCGTATTGCGTCAAACAACAACATTGACGAATAAGCTGATTCGGTGTGCGAGTTCATTAGAACGTGCGTTGAAGATGTCGTTCCCATAGCAACGATTAAAACATTCCCAAACCAGAAACTGTGGATTGATGGCAGCATTTGCGTGAAACTGAAAGCGTGAACCACTGCTTTTAATCAGGGCAAGGTGACCGGAAACATGACCGATTACAAACAGTGTAGCTATTCCCTCCGCAAGGCAATCAAACAAGCTAAGCGTCAGTATAGAGACAAAGTAGAATCTCAATTCAATGGCTCAGACACAAGAGGTATATGGCAGGGTCTACAGTCAATCACGGATTACAAAAAGAAAACCAGCCCCGTCACGGACCAGGATGTCTTGCTCCCAGGCAGACTAAATAACTTTTTTGCCCGCTTTGAGGACAATACAGTGCCACTGACACGGCCCGCAACCAAAACATGCAGACTCTCCTTCACTGCAGCCGACATGAGGAAAACATTTAAACGTGTTAACCCTCGCAAGGCTGCAGGCCCAGACGGCATCCCCAGCCGCGCCCTCCGAGCATGCACAGACCAGCTGGCTGGTGTGTTTACGGACATATTCAATCAATCCCTATCCCAGTCTGCTGTTCCCACATGCTTTAAGCGGGCCACCATTGTTCCTGTTCCCAAGAAAGCTAAGGTAACTGAGCTAAACGACTACCGCCCCGTAGCACTCACTTCCGTCATCATGAAGTGCTTTGAGAGACTAGTCAAGGATCATATCACCTCCACCCTACCTGACACCCTAGACCCACTCCAATTTGCTTACCGGCCAAATAGGTCCACAGACGATGCAATCTCAACCACACTGCACACTGCCCTAACCCATCTGGACAAGAGGAATACCTATGTGAGAATGCTGTTCATCGACTACAGCTCGGCATTTAACACCATAGTACCCTCCAAGCTCGTCATCAAGCTCGAGACCCTGGGTCTCGACCCCGCCCTGTGCAACTGGGTACTGGACTTTCTGACGGGACGCCCCCATGGGTTGAGGGTAGGCAACAACATCTCCACCCCGCTGATCCTCAACACTGGGGCCCCACAAGGGTGCGTTCTGAGCCCTCTCCTGTACTCCCTGTTCACCCACGACTGCGTGGCCACGCACGCCTCCAACTCAATCATCAAGTTTGCGGACGACACAACAGTGGTAGGCTTGATTACCAACAACGACGAGACGGCCTACTGGGAGGAGGTGAGGGCCCTCGGAGTGTGGTGTCAGGAAAATAACCTCACACTCAACGTCAACAAAACTAAGGAGATGATTGTGGACTTCAGGAAACAGCAGAGAGAACACCCCCTATCCACATCGATGGAACAGTAGTGGAGAGGGTAGTAAGTTTTAAGTTCCTCGGTGTACACATCACAGACAAACTGAATTGGTCCACCCACACGGACAGCATCGTGAAGAAGGTCGCAGCAGCGCCTCATCAACGTCAGGAGGCTGAAGAAATTCGGCTTGTCACCAAAAGCACTCACAAACTTCTACAGATGCACAATCGAGAGCATCCTGGCGGTCTGTATCACCGCCTGGTACGGCAACTGCTCCGCCCACAACCGTAAGGCTCTCCAGAGGGTAGTGAGGTCTGCACAACGCATCACCGGGGGCAAACTACCTGCCCTCCAGGACACCTACACCACCCGATGTCACAGGAAGGCCATAAAGATCATCAAGTACAACAACCACCCGAGCCACTGCCTGTTCACCCCGCTATCATCCAGAAGGCGAGGTCAGTACAGGTGCATCAAAGCTGGGACCTAGAGACTGAAAAACAGCTTCTATCTCAAGGCCATCAGACTGTTAAACAGCCACACCACTAACATTGAATGGCTGCTGCCAACACACTGACTCAACTCCAGCCACTTTAAGAATGGGAATTGATGGGAAATGATGTAAAATATATCACTAGCCACTTTAAACAATGCTACCTAATATAATGTTTACATACCCTACATCATTCATCTCATATGTATATACTGTACTCTATATCATCTACTGCATCTTTATGTAATACATGTATCACTCGCCACTTTAACTATGCCACTTTGTTTACATACTCATCTCATATGTATATACTCTACTCGATACCATCTACTGTATCTTGCCTATGCCGCTCTGTACCATCACTCATTTATATATCTTTATGTACATATTCTTTATCCCCTTACACTTGTGTCTATAAGGTAGTAGTTTTGGAATTGTTAGCTAGATTACTTGTTGGTTATTACTGCATTGTCGGAACTAGAAGCACAAGCATTTCGCTACACTCGCATTAACATCTGCTAACCATGTGTATGTGACAAATACATTTGATTTGATTTTGTGTAGAAGCACGGTAGCTAGGAAAAACTCCCTAGAAAGGCAAGAACCTAGGAAGAAACTTAGAGAGGAACCAGTCTCTGAGGGGCGGCCAGTCCTCTTCCGGCTGTGCCGGGTGAAGATTTAACAGTACATGTCCATTAAGGCCAGATTAAATGTCAGTTTGCTTTTCAAAGCCGAGCATTCAGAGGTTGAGACAGCAGGTGCAGGTGCGTGAGTGAGAGAGAGAGAGACAAAGTCAAAAACAGCAGGTCCGGGACAAGGTAACACATCCAGTGAAGAGGTCAGGATTGAAACTGAAGCAGCCACACGACCAGATGGATTTGTGACAGCCAGGAGTCATCAGGCCAGGTCCTCGTGCTCAGTTCTTCCAGGAGAGAGAGAATTAGAGGAAGCATACTTAAATTCACACAGGACACCAGATAAAACAGGAGATTTACACCAGATATAACAGACTGACCCCATTCTAGGACGATGTGTCCAATTACACCTGATGGTGGAACAGTGGGCCCACAGCTTGAATCCCAGCATTGCTGCTTGCAACTTTAATTGTTCTTCATCTCCTCCTCCTCTCCAGAGGAAGACCCCACCATGCTGTATCGTATGACCACCACCCCCTTCACCTGGATGGAGATTCTCATCATATCCTGGGTCATTGGTCAGTCTGACATCATATCCTGCTGCTATAACATAATTTCCTGGCTACTAACTCCCTCCCTCTATCCTTCGCTCCCTCTCTCTCCCTGCTATAAGTACAGTGCCTTCAGAAAGTAATCTCATCCATTGACTTTTTCCACATTTCGTCGTTACAGCCTAAATAAAAAAAATATTAAATGTAGATTTTGTGTCACAATACGCCATCATGTCAAAGTGAAATTATGCTTTTACATTTTTTAAACTAATTTATAAAAAATTAAAAGCTGAAATGTCTTCAGTCAATAAGGATTCAACCCCTTTGTTACAAGTGGCAACTCAGTTGCAGGAGAGGAAGAAAACCTCTCAAGGATTTCAGCCAATGGCTGTAATAAAAGAGAACTGAGGCTGGATAAACAACAGTGTAGTTACTCCAAATATTTGTATAATATTTTTGTTCACACTGAATGAAAGATAAAATGTAAAGACACATTTTTGGCCCCCTTTGACCCCCCTCCAAACACATTTAAAAAGAAAGGGAAGTCATTGAGTTACATGTCAGAAAACAAAATGATACAACGCTACTTCAAAACAAGCGAAAACATAATAGCCTAACAATTTTAGATGATTAGGTGATTTTATAGGCCTATATAGCAATAATCTTAATTGGTGGGGGTGAGGCCAAGAGTACTAATCTGAAAGTAGTGTTTGGAGCTGTTCAAAATAGGATATTATCGGGTCCCAGGTGGAATAAAATGAGTTGCTTGAGGCTCAGATAGTATACTTAATATCTTCTAATTTTAGGAACAGCATCATATCTTTGAGCCAAAGAGAGGTTAAGGGAGGATAGATAGATTTCCAATCCAATAAAATCCTTCTGCGGGCCAACAGGAAGGCAAAGCCACGTTTGAAGACTAAGCCTTTATTTATACATTTCTGGTGATGGAGAGGTGTAGTACTGTTGTCCTAATCCCAGAATGTTGTTTAATTTTTCATTGTTTATTAAACAAGTCTCTCACCGTTGCCGCTTGCTATAGACCACCTTCTGCCTCCAGCTGTGCCCTGGACTCCATATGTGAATTGATTGCCCCCCATCTATCTTCAGAGCTCGGGCTGTTAGGTGACCTAAACTGGGACATGCTTAACACCCCGGCCATCCTACAATCTAAGCTTGATGCCCTCAACCTCACACAAATTATAAATGAACCTACCCGGGTCAACCCCAAATCCGTAAACACAGGCACCCTCATAGATATCATCCTAACCAACCTGCCCTACAAATACACCTCTGCTGTCTTCAACCAGGATCTCAGAGATCACTGCCACATTGCTTGCGTCCGTAATGGGTCTGTGGTCAAACGACCACCCCTCATCACTGTCAAACGCTCCCTAAAACACTTCAGCGAGCAGGCCTTTCTAATCGACCTGGCCCGGGTATCCTTGAAGGATATTGACCTCATGCCGTCAGTAGAACATGCCTGGTTATTCTTTAGAAGTGCTTTCTCACAATCTTAAATAAGCATGCCCCACTCAAAAAATGTAGAACCAGGAACAGATATAGCCCGTGATTCACTCCAGACCTGACTGCCGTTGACCAGCACAAAAACATCCTGTGGCATTTTACATTCGAATAGCC
The DNA here is from genome assembly GCF_018296145.1 of Oncorhynchus tshawytscha. NCBI lineage: Eukaryota > Metazoa > Chordata > Actinopteri > Salmoniformes > Salmonidae > Oncorhynchus > Oncorhynchus tshawytscha. Next base: position 52,598,722 of record NC_056458.1, on the reverse strand, counting down.
CCCGCGATATGCAACTTTCAGGGAAGTTAGGAATCAATATACACAGGCAGTTTGAAAAAGCTAGCCTTGGCTTTCCTAACACAAATTTTGCATCCTGCAGCACAAACACCATAAAGTTCTGGGCCACTGTAAATCCATGGAGAATAAGAGCACCTCCTCCCAGCTGCCCACTGCACTGAGGCTAGGAAACACTGTCACCACCGATAAATCCGCGATAATTGAGAATTTCAAAAAGCCTTTTTCTATGGCTGTCCATGCTTTCCACGTGTATACCCCTACCCTGGTGAACAGCCGTGCACCCCCCACAGTAATTGCGAACGCCTCCCCAGCAGGGCTAGACAATCTGGACCCTCTCTTTCTAAAACGATCAGCCAAATTTGTTGCTATCCCTATTACTAGCCTGTTCAACCTCTCTTTCGTATCATCTGAGATCCCCAAAGATTAGAAAGCTGCTGCGGTCATCCCCCTCTTCAAAGTGGGAGACACTCTAGACCCAAACTGCTACAGACCAATATCTATCCTATCATGCATCTCTAAGGTCTTCGAAAGCCAAGTTAACAAACAGATTACTGACCATTTTGAATCACATCGTACCTTCTCCACTATGCAATCTGGTTTCCCAGCTGGTCATGGGTACACCTCGGCCACGCTCAAGGTCCTAAACCATATCATAACCGCCATCGATAAGAGACAATACTGTGCAGCTGTATTCATCGACCTGGCCAAGGCTTTCGACTCTGTCAATAATCACATTCTTATCGGCAGACTCAACAGCCTTGGTTTCTCAAATGACTGCCTCGCCTGGCTCACCAACTACTTCTCTGATAGAGTTCAGTGTGTCAAATCGGAGGGCCTGTTGTCCGGTCCTCTGGCAGTCTCTATGACACGGTGTTAACTAACCTCCAGACGAGCTTCAATGCCATACAACTCTCCTTCCGTGGCCTCCAACTGCTCTTAAATGCAAGTAAAACTAAATGCATGCTCTTCAACCGATCGCTGTCCGCCCGTCTAGCATCACTACTCTGGACAGTTCTGACTTAGAATATGTGGACAACTACAAATCTCTAGGTGTCTGGTTAGACTGTAAACTCTCCTTCCAGACTCACATTAAGCATCTCCAATCCAAAATTAAATCTACAATCGGCTTCCTATATCGCAACAAAGCATCCTTCACTCATGCTGCCAAACATACCCTTGTAAAACTGACTATCCTGTCGATCCTCCACTTCGGCGATGTCATTTACAAAATAGCCTCCAACACTCTACTCAGCAAACTATCACAGTGCCATCTGTTTTGTCACCAAAGCCACATATACTACCCACCGCTGCGACCTGTATGCTCTCATTGGCTGGCCCTCGCTTCATATTCATTGTCAAACCCACTGGCTCCAGGTCATCTATAAGTCTTTGCTAGGTAAAGCCCCGCCTTATCTCAGCTCACTGGTCACCATAGCAGCACCCACCCATAGCACGCGCTCCAGCAGGTATATTTCACTGGTCACCCCCAAAGCTATTCCTCGTTTGGTCACATTTCCTTCCAGTTCTCTGCTGCCAATGACGGGAAAGAATCGCAAAAATCACTGATGCCGGAGACTCATATCTCCCTCACTAACTTTAAGCACCAGCTGTCAGAGCAGCTGTACATAGCCCATCTGTAAATAGCTCATCCAACTACCTCATCCCCATACTGTTTTTTAAATGTATTTTTCTTCTTTCTCTTTTGCACCCCAGTATCTCTACTTGCACATTCATCTTCTGCACATCTATCCCTCCATTGTTTAAATTGCTAAATTGTAATTATTTCGAAGCTATGGCCTATGTATTGCTTTACCTCTCTTATCCTACCGCATTTGCACATACTGTATATAGACTTTTTGAATTTTATTATTGACTGTATGTTTGTTTGTTCTATGTGTAACTCTGTGTTGTTATTTGTGTCACACTGCTTTTCTTTATCTTGGCCAGGTGGCTGTTGCAAATGAGAACTTGTTCTCAATTAGCCTACATGGTTAAATAAAGGTCAAATAAACTTTTTTTTTTAAATAAAAAAAATTATTAGGGCGAAATAGGAAATGATTTAGCCTTTAAGAACCACTTCAAGTGTTTCCCAAAGTGTAGATGGAGAGATCGAATCTGTTTTATTTGTCTCAATAATGACATCATTTGCATTCGATAGAACGGTTCAGAATGAATTGTTTGAAAGTAAAGATGAGTTAAGTCTCCATGGGGGGCGATCTGTAAAGGTCAATGAGAGGTTGAGTTACAGAGGAACATTGTCACTAACAACAGTGGCAGAGAATTCTACTTTCTTAACAGTGGGGAGAAGAGCTTTATCTACGAAAAAGTACTATATTCTGGAATAGTAGTGGTACACATGTGTAAAGAAAGAACATCTTTGTTACTGGGAAAAAGGAATCTCCATGGATCTAGACATCCTGCCTGGCTCATTAATGCAGACAAAGCTCTGAACATTTTAGAGGCAGATAATGATCTGATATGTTTCGTATTGCGTCAGACAACAACATTGACGAATAAGCTGATTCGGTGAGCGAGTTCATTAGAACGTGCGTTGATGATGTCATTCCCATAGCAACGCTAAAACATTCCCAAACCAGAAACCGTGGATTGATGGCAGCATTCGCGTGAAACTGAAAGCCCGAACCACTGCTTTTAATCAGGGCAAGGTGACCGGAAACATGACCGAGTACAAACGGTGTAACAATTCCCTCTGCAAGGCAATCAAACAAGCTAAGCACCAAGGAACTTGAAGCTCTTAAAACCTGCTATACTACAGCCCCGTCAATGAGAATGAGGGCGTGCTCAGTCCACCTTTTTCTGTAGTCCACGATCATATTTTTGTCTTGCTCACGTTGAGGGAGAGGTTGTTATCAAATCAAATTTATTTATATAGCCCTTCGTACATCAGCTGATATCTCAAAGTGCTGTACAGAAACCCAGCCTAAAACCCCAAACAGCAAGCAATGCAGGTGTAGAAGCACGGTGGCTAGGAAAAACTCCCTAGAAAGGCCAAAACCTAGGAAGAAACCTAGAGAGGAACCAGGCTATGTGGGGTGGCCAGTCCTCTTCTGGCTGTGCCGGGTGGAGATTATAACAGAACATGGCCAAGATGTTCAAATGTTCATAAATGACCAGCATGGTCGAATAATAATAAGGCCATCAGACTGTTAAACAGCCACCACTAACATTGAGTGGCTGCTGCCAACACACTGACACTGACTCAACCCCAGCCACTTTAATAATGGGAATTGATGGGAAATGATGTAAATATATCACTAGCCACTTTAAACAATGCTACCTTATATAATGTTTACATACCCTACATTATTCATCTCATATGCATTCGTATATACTGTACTCTATATCATCGACTGCATCCTGTATCACTAGCCACTTTAACTATGCCACTGTTTACATACTCATCTCATATGTATATACTGTACTCGATATCAGCTACTGTATCTTGCCTATGCTGCTCTGTACCATCACTCATTCATATATCCTTATGTACATATTCTTTATCCCCTTACACTGTGTATAAGACAGTAGTTTTGGAATTGTTAGTTAGATTACTTGTTGGTTATTACTGCATTGTCGGAACTAGAAGCACAAGCATTTCGCTACACTCGCATTAACATCTGCTAACCATGTGTATGTGACAAATAAAATTTGATTTGATTTGAGTGCTACGTGTCGGTAGTCATTTAGGCAGGTTACCTTTGCTTCTGCTTGAAACATGTTAGTATTACAGACTTGGTCAGGGAGAGGTTGAAAATGTCAATGAAGATACTTGACAGCGCATGCTCGGACTACAAGTCCTTGTAATCCGTCTGGCCCTACAGCTTTGTGAATGTTGACCAGTTTAAAGGCTATGGAGAGCGTGATCACACAGTCATCCGGAACATGCTCTCATGTATGTTTCAGTGTTGCTTGCCTCAAAGCAAGCACAGAAGCCATTTTGCTCATCTGGTAGGCCCGTGTCACTGGGCAGCTGGCAGCTGTGCTTCCCTTTGTAGTCCATAATAGTTTGCATGCCCTGCCACATCCGACAAGCATCGGAGCTGGTTTAGTACTATTCATCTTATTCCTGTATTGACGCTTTGCCTATTTGATGGTTCGTCGGAGGGCATAGCGGGATTTCTTATAAGCGTCTGGGTTAGAGTCCCGCTCCTTGAAAGCGGCAGCTCTACCTTTTATCTCAGTGCGGATTTTGCCTGTAATCTATGGCTTCTGATTGGGGTATGTATGTACAGTCACTGTGGGGATGACGTCATCGATACACTTATTGATGAAGCCAGTGACGAAATGCCATCGGAAGAATCCCAGAACATATTCCAGTCTGTGCTAGCATAACAGTCCTGTAGCTTAGCATCTGCGTCATCTGATCACTTTGTTATTGGAGCGAGTCCCTGGTTTAGTTTTTTCTCGTAAGCAGGAATCAGGATTTGCCAAATGGTGGGCGAGGGAGAGCTTTGTACGCGTATCTGTTTGTGGAGTAAAGGTGGTCTAGAGTTTTTTCCCTCTAGTTGCACATTTACCATGCTGGTAGAAATGAGGATTTAAGTATCCCTTAAACATAAAAAACCCACATTGGATATTTAACATGTGTTACTAGTGCCAGCATCGTACATGGATACAGGTCATGTTCAGTTGATTCTCAATGTAGCTAGCTAGGTAGTTGTCCATATGTCAAGCTATATCTCAGCTAGCTAACCGCTAGAAATGGAGGAGAAGTGCTTAACTAAATCCACCACCACATTCAAATAGCCCAGTCAGTGCTTGAGCACTCCTGTTTTTGCTGTGCATAGCTAGCCATGCTAGCAAGTCAGACGAATTTCCCTGTTGTCTGAAATCTTCTCAGCCAAGTATAGACGTAGTGAAGATATCCCTCGGTGCTCCTGGAGTTGAGCCATGTAGAAACACATCTCAAAATAAACGTAGCTAACTAGATAGTCAACAGTCAAGTGTCTCCAGCCAGCTCCCGCTTGAGTGTGATGTATTAGTTGCCATTAGTCTCAGTCAAATATAACAAAAAAATAAGTCTGTGCTCCTGGAATGAGAAGATAAAACAACATTGCTTTCATGTGAAAAGTAATATCCAAGTCGATGTCATGAAAATCAGTCCGTTGTCAGCTAGCAAATTAGCCAGCCATATATTCCTCCAGCCTGACTGCTAGCCTTCCTTGATCAACTTTACTCTATGCGCATAGAAGACGGGGAGGGTGTCAGAGCTGAAACTTGATCCCCTTCTTGTTGAGACCGGTTTTGATGTCCTTGAATTCAACTAATTTCTTCACAAGGTTGGCACTCCGGTCCGGGTAGAATCATATATCTTGGCCACAGAATTTTGGTTCTGTGTGATCTGAGTGGGCATTCTATGTTGGATGTCTTGTTTGTCTATTTCAATGTCTGGCCTGATATGGTTCTCAATCAGAGGCAGGTGTTAGTCATTGTCTCTGATTGGGAACCATATTTAGGTAGTCTGGGTTTCACTGTGTGTTTGTGGGTGATTGTTCCTGTCTCTGTGTTTGCACCAGATAGGACTGTTTAGGTTTTCACATTTCATTATTTTGTAGTTTATTTCATGTATAGTTTTTCCTTTATGAAACATGATTAAACATGAATCATCACAACGCTGCATTTTGTTCCGACTCTCCTTCACCACAAGAGAACCGTTACAGGTTCATGTTACCTTGCCCAGCACATTGCACATTCCTTGTCTTGGTAATAATGAAAGCGGGCTATGATTAACCTAGGTTGTTCCCCTGAGTTGGGTTTAGGGGAGAGGGATCTGTGCACTCGGTCGAGCTCTGACGGCTTGTCAAAGACACCTTTACCCATCACTTCCACAAGCATGTTGGAGACAAATTTCACAGGGTTGACTCCAGTTTTAATTCTCTCCATGACGCCAACAATCGGATGTTTTCCCTTCTGGCATAATTCACCAGCGAATCTACCTTGGAAAGTAGAGCTGTGTTGGCTGTTTCCATATGAGATACAGCTCAGCAATCCGCTCAGTGTTGTCAATGGAGAAACCTGCTAGTGTAGTGAAGCATCGCCCAAACGTGTTGACTGTTTCACAAAAGGCGTCAATGGAAGTTTGGAAAGGTGCAAGCCAAGTGCTGAGGAGACAAGCCATATCCTCTTTTAGGCTACTTATTTGTTTAGCTACCTCAGCTACAAGCGTGGTCATATACAAGGCCTCCAACTCTGCAGCAGGGCTTGCAGCCATTTACAGTAGTTGGTTCGGTGTGTTGGTTGTAGCAGTTCTCTTTGGGCTGGTCTTGCTCAAGCTACCATAAAAAGTGATCAAAAGAATATAACAAACTGATACATCAACATAAAAACTGACAGCGGAGTGTAAAAACTTAAAAATAAATTTTTAATTGGGTACCTTTCTCAAACACGTCTTCTTACATCGCCTGACCGGAAGTCTACCATTACTACACAATACTAACTGAAATGTCAAAGTGAAAAGAAGGAAACTCGTACAGAATAAAACTATTCCAAAATATGCATCCTGTTTGCAAAAAGGCACGAAAGTAAAACTGCAAAAAATGTGGTAAAGAAATTAACTTTATGTCTTGAATATAAAGTGTTATGTTTGGGGCAAATCCAACATCACCGAGTACCACTCTTCATATTTTCAAGCATGGTGGTGGCTGCATCATGTTAGGGGTATGCTTGTCATAGGCAAGGACTAGGGAGTTTTTTGGGATAAAAAAACAAACAGAATAGAGCTAAGCACAGGCAACATCCTACAGGTAAACTTGTTTCAGTCTGCTTTCCAACAGTCACTGGGAGGAAAATTCACCTTTCAGCAGGACAATAACCTAAAACACAAGGCCAAATATATATGAGTTGCTTACCAAGATGACATTGAATGCTCCTGAGTGACCTAGTTACAGTTTTGACTTAAATCGTCTTGAAAATCTATGGCAAGACTTGAAAATGGCTGTCTAGTAATGATCAACAACCAACTTGACAGAGCTTGAAGAATTTTACAAATAAATATCTGCAAATATTGTACAATCCAGGTGTGAAAAGCTCTTAAAGACTTACCCAGAAAGAATTACAGCTGTAATCGCTGGCAAAGGTGATTCTAACATCTATTGACTCGGGGGTGTGAATACTTACGTAAATGACACATTTCTTCATTTAATTTTCAATAAATTAGCAAACATTTCTAAAAACATGTTTTCACTTTGTCATTATGGTGTACTGTAATCTATTTAATCTAAATTGAATTCAGGCTGTAACACAACTAAATGTAAAGTAAGTCCAGCGGAATAATCTGAACTGGGGTGAAAGGAGCATCTATGAACTACTAACTCCCTCCCTCAGGTATGATTTGGGCAGAGGTAAAGGAGATCTGGTCCCAGGGAGCGGGAGAATACCTCTTAGAACCATGGAACTTCCTGGACTTCGGAATGTTGGCCATCTTCCTGGCGTCCTTCAGTTCCCGCTTCTCTGCCTATAACCACACCCACTCAGCCCAGCTATACGTCCACACACATTACACCCACCTCTCTACCCTGGACAACATCACCCTTCCACCACACGTACACTACTACACACTGGGTGAGTATACACACACCACACACATACACAGAGCTTGGACTTGAGTCAATCATTCACTTAATCAATCAACCAACCAACCAATCAATCAATCCCCCCCAGCTCGTCTCTCCTGGTTGCCCTCTGACCCCCAACTGATATCTGAGGGCCTGTATGCGGTTGCCGTGGTGCTCAGTTTCAGCCGCATCGCCTACATCCTGCCAGCCAATGAAAGCTTCGGACCACTGCAGATATCACTGGGACGCACTGTTAAAGGTACACACACACACCTAACTGCTATTTATGCAGTCTGGTCCCCAGTGACACAAGTCAATATTTGACGTCCATCCATGTCTAAGGATGTTGGGAGATGACGTGGAAAACGGCTGCTAGAGGCAACAGTGAGCGGTGTTACCTTCAAGGTTTTCGGTTTTGCTAGGGTGTTGTGGACAGGGATTGCGGATGGGAGTAAGCATCTGCCTCTTATTCCGAAGTTTGCAAGTTTGAGTCCAGTGATAAAGTTGTTTTTGGTATTTTTGTTTTAAGCCTATCCCAAACCTTCTCTTACCTTAACCAACCAATCGGAGTTAATGCCTAACCTTAAGACTTTTGAGTTAATGCCTGAACTGAACTCCAACATTAAAAATGCAGATTTAAAGCCTAAACTTAGCCTTAAACACTTCTAAGTGTTATTCTTGGAAAAAAAATAGAAATTTGAGAAACATGGATGAACGTCTAATTCTGATGTGAGACTGTAAGACCTGGTAGGTTAATGGGTTGCATGTTTCGTCACAATATTGTTTTGAAGACTGACTCCAGACAAAATGTTCTACTCAATGCCTTCTCAATTGGAGTTTATAAAGAATTAGTCTAAAGTGCATTGTAGTGGCTTGGAAAAACAATAAAATTTCTAAAGGAGGTATATCATTAGTAGGAAAACCTTGTCATTGTGATGTCGTCAAAATGTCTTTAGACGTAGTTTAGCGTTAACTATTTAGCCAAGACTGAGGGGAGAGCACCGGATTTTAGCTAGCTAACTTAAGCATTGCTAAGTACTTTTGACAAACCTTGATAGCTAATAACAACATTGCCATCTGTCTAAAGTAAAATTGCCGACATCATAATGATGGCAAAGTTATTTACTACTAATTATTTGCCTACTGTATTAACATTCAGACCAGATTATCTCATATATAACCCCAACACCACAATAACCTCTCTGTTACTCTACCTGATTATCTCATATATAACCCCAACACCACAATAACCTCTCTGATACTCTACCTGATTATCTCATATATAACCCCAACACCACAATAACCTCTCTGATACTCTACCTGATTATCTCATATATAACCAACACCACAATAACCTCTCTGTTACTCTACCTGACAAAACCACAATAACCTCTCTGATACTCTACCTGATTATCTCATATATAACCCCAACACCACAATAACCTCTCTGTTACTCTACCTGATTATCTCATATATAACCCCAACACCACAATAACCTCTTGTAACAGTTTTCTTGCGGTGAAGGAGAGGCGGACCAAAATGCAGCGTGGTAATTTTGATTCATGTTTAATAAAACGAATAAACACGAACAATACAAAACAACAAACGTAACGTGAAAACCTAAACAGCCTATCTGGTGCAAACAAACACAAAGACAGGAACAATCACCAACGAACCACTCAAAGAATATGGCTGCCTAAATATGGTTCCCAATCAGAGACAACGATAAAAACCTGCCTCTGATTGAGAACCACCCCAGACAGCCATAGACTATACTAGATAACCCCACTAAGCCACAATCCCAATACCTACAAAAACCCCAAGACAAAACACACCACATAATAAACCCATGTCACACCCTGGCCTAACCAAAATAATAAAGAAAACACAAAATACTAAGACCAGGGCGTGACAGAACCCCCCCCAAGGTGTGGACTCCCGGCCGCACACCTAAACCCATAGGGGAGGGTCCGGGTGGGCATCTGTCCACGGTGGCGGCTCCGGCGCGGGACGTGGACCCCACTCCAACAAAGTCTTAGTCACCTTGCATCGCGTCCCATGTCACATCCTGGCCTAACCAAAATAATAAAGAAAACACAAAATACAAAGACCAGGGCATGACACCTCTCTGTTACTCTACCTGATTGTCTCATATTTAACCCCAACACCACAATAACCACTCTGTTACGCTACCTGATTATCTCATATATAACCCCAACGCCACAATAACCTCTCTGTTACCTGATTATCTCATATATAACTCCAACACCACAATAACCTCTCTGAAACTCTACCTGATTATCTCATATATAACCCAACACCACAATAACCTCTCTGTTACCTGATTATCTCATATATAACTCCAACACCACAATAACCTCTCTGAAACTCTACCTGATTATCTCATATATAACCCAACACCACAATAACCTCTCTGTTACCTGATTATCTCATATATAACTCCAACACCACAATAACCTCTCTGAAACTCTACCTGATTATCTCATATATAACCCCTACACCACAATAACCTCTCTGTTACTCTACCTGATAAAACCACAATAACCTCTCTGTTACTGTACCTGATTATCTCATATATAACCCCAACACCACAATAAACTCTCTGATACTCTACCTGATTATCTCATATATAACCCCAACACCACAATAACCTCTCTGATACTCTACCTGATTATCTCATATATAACCCCGACACCACAATAACCTCTCTGTTACTCTACCTGATTATCTCATATCCCAACACCACAATAACCTCTCTGATACCCTACCTGATTATCTCATATACTGTAGGGCAAAAAAGTATTTAGTCAGCCACCAATTGTGCAAGTTCTCCCACTTAAAAATATGAGTGAGGCCTGTAATTTTCATCATAGGTACACTTCAACTATTTTCTCCAGAAAATCACATTGTAGGATTTTTAATGCATTTATTTGCAAATTATGGTGGACAATAAGTATTTGGTCACCTACAAACAAGCAAGATTTCTGGCTCTCACAGACCTGTAACTTCTTCTTTAAGAGGCTCCTCTGTCCTCCACTCGTTACCTGTATTAATGGCACCTGTTTGAACTTGTTATCAGTATAAAAGACAACTGTCCACAACCTCAAACAGTCACACTCCAAACTCCACTATGGCCAAGACCAAAGAGCTGTCAAAGGACACCAGAAACAAAATTGTAGACCTGCACCAGGCTGGGAAGACTGAATCTGCAATAGGTAAGCAGCTTGGTTTGGAGAAATCAACTGTGGGAGCAATTATTAGGAAATGGAAGACATACAAGACCACTGATAATCTCCCTCGATCTGGGGCTCCACGCAAGATCTCACCCCGTGGGTTCAAAATGATCACAAGAACGGTGAGCAAAAATCCCAGAACCACACAGGGGGACCTAGTGAATGACCTGCAGAGAGCTGGGACCAAAGTAACAAAGCCTACCATCAGTAACACACTACGCCGCCAGGGACTCAAATCCTGCAGTGCCAGACGTGTCCCCCTGCTTAAGCCAGTACATGTCCAGTGTCACGACTCCGACCGACGGTGGCTCCCCTTCCCGTTCGGGTGGCGCTCGGCGGTCGTCGTCGCCGGCCTACTAGCTGCCACTGATTCTTTCCTCCCCCTCCTTATATGTTTTAATGAGTACACCTGTTTTGAGTTGGGTATAATTAGTGAGGCTTTATTAGTCAGCCGGCCCGTCTGGTTCTTGTGCGGGATTGATTATTGTGACCTTCTGTTTTGTATGTAGAGGAGCGTGTTTGTTCCTGGTCGTATATTTTGGTTGTGAGCACCCTGTGTTGCGTTTTTTGGACATTAAATAGCACAGCCTCGCACTCTCTGTTTCCTGCGTTTGACTCCACACCCACGACACCCGGAGCGTTACATCCAGGCCCTTCTGAAGTTTGCTAGAGAGCATTTGGATGATCCAGAAGAAGATTGGGAGAATGTCATATGGTCAGATGAAACCAAATTATAACTTTTTGGTAAAAACTCAACTCGTCGTGTTTGGAGGATAAAGAATGCTGAGTTGCATCCAAAGAACACCATACCTACCATACCTGCCATGTGAAGCATGGGGTGCAAACATCATGCTTTGGGGCTGTTTTTCTACAAAGGGACCAGGATGACTGATCCGTGTAAAGGAAAGAATGAATGGGGCAATGTATCGTGAGATTTTGAGTGAAAACCTCCTTCCATCAGCAAGGGCATTGAAGATGAAACGTGGCTGGGACTTTCAGCATGACAATGATCCCAAACACACCGCCCAGGCAACGAAGGAGTGGCTTCGTAAGAAGCATTTCAAGGTCCTGGAGTGGCCTAGCCAGTCTCCAGATCTCAACCCCATAGAAAATCTTTGGAGGGAGTTGAAAGTCCGTGTTGCCCAGCAACAGCCCCAAAACATCACTGCTCTAGAGGAGATCTGCATGGAGGAATGGGCCAAAATACCAGCAACAGTGTGTAAAAACCTTGTGAAGACTTATAGAAAACGTTTGACCTCTGTCATTGCCAACAAAGGGTATATAACAAAGTATTGAGATAAACATTTGTTATTGACCAAATACTTATTTTCCACCATAATTTGCAAATAAATAAATTAAAAATCCTACAATGTGATTTTCTGGATTTTTTTTTCTCATTTTGTCTGTCATAGTTGAAGTGTACCTATGATGAAAATTACAGGCATCTCTCATCTTTTTAAGTGGGAGAACTTGCACAATTGGTGGCTGACTAAATACTTTTTTGCCCCACTGTAGCCCTTGGTTCACTCCACACCTGACTGCCCTTGACCAGCACAAAAACATCCTGTGGCGGACAGCAATAGCATCGAATAGTCCCCGCGATATGCAGCTGTTCAGGGAAGTCAGGACCCAATACACGCAGTCAGTCAGGAAAGCAAAGGCTAGCTTTTTCAAACAGAAATTTTCATTGCCAAAAAAGGGTATATAACAAAGTATTGTTATTGACCAAATACTTATTTTCCACCATAATTTGCAAATAAACTCATTTTGTACCTATGATGAAAATTACAGGCCTCTCTCATATTTTTAAGTGGGAGAACTTGCACAATTGGTGGCTGACTAAATACTTTTTTGCCCCACTGTATAACCCCAACACCACAATAACCTCTCTGATACCCTACCTGATTATCTCATATATAACCTCAACACCACAATAACCTCTCTGTTACTCTACCTGATAATCTCATAACCCAAACACAACAGTAACCACTCTGTTAATATACCTGATTATGTCACTTTCTCACCCCTCCCGTGTGTGTGTGTGTGTGTGTGTGTGGCAGACATCTTGAAGTTCATGGTGATCTTTATCCTGGTGTTCCTGGCGTTTATGATCGGAATGTTCAACCTCTACTCCTACTACCTGGGGGCCAAGCAGAACGATGCCTTTACCACGTAAAACATTCACACACACACAGTCCTACTATCTGGGGGCCAAGCAGAATGACTCCTTTATCACACATTACATTCACACACAGTAACAACTTCCGTGCAGCCTTTAGCTCAGCAGGCTAACTCAGATGGTTTCAACCCAGTCTATTACATAGGGCTTTATTTTCATTCTAATGATATTTTATTTCCAGTGGTGCTTCAAATAACTCCACCATCCTCCCTTTTATTTCCCCTCCCCCCTTCCCTCCCTCCAGTCTCGAGGAGAGCTTTAAGACTCTGTTTTGGGCGATCTTCGGCCTGTCGGAGGTGAAGTCGGTAGTCATTAACAACGATCACAAGTTCATTGAGAACATCGGCTACGTGCTGTATGGTGTTTACAATGTTACCATGGTGATCGTTCTGCTCAACATGCTGATCGCGATGATAAACAGCTCTTTCCAGGAGATAGAGGTACACACCCCACTACTGATGCTACCAGACTCTTAATATGATTGGTAAATACTGGAACATTTAAGAACTTGCCCCCCAATCCCCCTGTCCAAAACGTGTAAACATTGGACTATAAATTGTGCCTTCCTGTATTATACTGATGTTAAAATGTTTATTCTATTCTACTGTGCCATTTACTTTGTGTTCATATTCTTATCTTTTGTTATTTCTTATTGTTGAGAAGGAACCCGGAAGTAAGCATTTCATTGGACGATGTATACCATGTGTATCCCGTACGATAAATAAAACTTGAAACACACCCATGCAAGCACACACATACGCATACTTAAATACATGCCTGACACACACACAGGATCGAGGCCCTGGCATTGTAAGGTCTCATCAGTCAGACTCTCCTAAACCTGTTTAATACTCTCTCCTTCCTTCTTCTCTGTTCTTCTCTCTCTCTCTTCTGTTCTTCTCTCCCTCTCTCGGTCCTCTCTTCTTCTCTCTCTCTCTCTCCCTGTTCTCTCCTCTCGCTCTCTCTTTCATTCTCTTACCTTCCTTCTCGCTCTCTCTCTCCTTCCTTCTCTCTTTCTCTCTTTACCTGTTTACAGGATGATGCTGATGTGGAGTGGAAGTTTGCCCGTGCCAAGCTGTGGTTCTCCTACTTTGAGGAAGGCAGGACCCTGCCCGTCCCATTTAACCTGGTTCCTAGTCCTAAAGCAATGCTGGGCCTGGCCACTGCTGTTAGAGAGCTGCTGCTACACAGCCACACACAGCCACCAGACGGGGCGCAGCTCAACCAGGTACACATACAAACACACCTCTCTGTTCATCCACTGTATCAGCCTCTAGTTATGGTAGACCTTGGCCCTGTATCAGCCTCTAGTTATGAACCATGGTAGACCTAGGTCCTGTATCAGCCTCTAGTTATGAACCATGGTAGATCTTGGTCCTGTTTCAGCCTCTAGTTATGGTAGACCTTGGTCTTGTATCTGCCTCTAGTAATGAACCATGGTAGACCTTGGATCTGTATCTGCCTCTAGTTATGAACCATGGTAGACCTACTTTCTGTATCTGCCTCTAGTTATGGTAGACCTTGGTCCTGTATCTGTCTCTAGTTATGGTAGACCTTGGTCCTGTATCTGTCTCTAGTTATGGTAGACCTTGGTCCTATATCTGCCTCTAGTTATGAACCATGGTAGACCTTGGTCCTGTATCAGCCTCTAGTTATGAACCATGGTAGACCTTGGTCCTGTATCAGCCTCTAGTTATGGTAGACCTTGGTCCTGTATCTGCCTCTAGTAATGAACCATGGTAGACCTTGGATCTGTATCTGCCTCTAGTAATGAACCATGGTAGACCTTGGATCTGTATCTGCCTCTAGTTATGAACCAATATAGACCTTGGTTCTGTATCTGTCTCTAGTTATGGTAGACCTTGGTCCTGTATCTGTCTGTAGTTATGAACCATGGTAGACCTTGGTCCTGTATCAGCCTCTAGTTATGGTAGACCTTGGTCCTGTATCTGCCTCTAGTTATGGTAGACGTAGTGTAAGATGACGCCGACAGAGACGGTCGCCTTAATTCGAATTCTTAGGAAACTGCAGTCGTGGCCAAAAGTTTTGAGAATTACACAAATATACATTTTCACAAAGTCTGCTGCCTCAGTTTGTATGATGGCAATTTGCATATACTCCAGAATTTTATGAAGAGTGATCAGATGAATTGTAATTAATTGCAAAGTCCCTCTTTGCCATGCAAATGAACTGAAACCCCCAAAAACATGTCCACTGCATTTCAGCCCTGCCACAAAAGGACCAGCTGACATCATGTCAGTTATTCTCTCATTAACACAGGTGTGAGTGTTGACGAGGACAAGGCTGGAGATCACTCTGTCATGCTGATTGAGTTCGAATAACAGACTGGAAGCTTCAAAAGGAGGGTGGTGCTTGGAATAATTGTTCTTCCTCTGTCAACCATGGTTACCTGCAAGGAAGCATGTGCCGTCATCATTGCTTTGCACAAAAAGGGTTTCACGGGCAAAGATATTGCTGCCAGTAAGATTGCACCTAAATCAACCATTTATCGGATCATCAAGATCTTCAAGGAGAGCGGTTCAATTATTGTGAAGAAGGCTTCAGGACGCCCAAGAAAGTCCAGCAAGTGCCAGGACCGTCTCCTAAAGTTGATTTAGCTGCGGGATCAGGGCACCACCAATACAGAGCTTGCTCAGGAATGCAGCAGGCAGGTGTGAGTGCATCTGCATGCACAGTGAGGCGAATACTTTTGGAGGATGGCCTGGTGTCAAGAAGGGCAGCAAAGAAGCCACTTCACTCCAGGGAAAAACATCAGGGACAGACTGATATTCTGCAAAAGGTACAGGGATTGGACTGCTGAGGACTGGGGTAAAGTAATTTTCTCTGATGAATCCCCTTTCCGATTGTTTGGGGCATCCAGAAAAAAGCTTGTCCAGAGAAGACAAGGTGAGCGCTGCCATCAGTCCTGTGTCATGCCAACAGTAAAGCATCCTGAGACTATTCTTGTGTGGGGTTGCTTCTCAGCCAAGGGAGTGGGCTCACTGACAATTTTGCCTAAGAACACAGCCATGAATAAAGAATGGTACCAACACATCCTCTGAGAGCAACTTCTCCCAACCATCCAGGAACAGTTTGGTGACGAACAATGCCTTTTCCAGCATGATGGAGCACCTTGCCATAAGGCAAAAGTGATAACTAAGTGGCTCGGGGAACAAAACATTGATATTTTGGGTCCATGGCCAGGAAACTCCCCAGACCTTAATCCCACTGAGAACTTGTGGTCAATCCTCAAGGGGCGGGTGGACAAACAAAAACCCACAAATTCTGACAAACTCCAAGCATTGATTATGCAAGAATGGGCTGCCATCAGTCAGGATGTGACCCAGAAGTTAATTGACAGCATGCCAGGGCAGATTGCAGAGGTCTTGAAAAAGAAGGGTCAACACTGCAAATATTGACTCTTTGCATCAACTTCATTGATTGAAATTGTCAATAAGACAGTTGTCAATAAGAGCCTTTGACACTTATGAAATGCTTATACTTCAGTATTCCATAGTAACATCTGACAAAAACATCTAAAGACACTGAAGCAGCAAACTTTGTGGAAATTAATACTTGTGTCATTCTCAAACCGTTTGGCCACAGCTGTATACAGTACGAAATTCGAGCAAGGGTTGCCTTCCAGAGAGAACTCAGAGATTGTAGCATTCTCTGTTTCATGGAAACATGACTCTCTCGGGGTATGTAGTTGGAATCGTTTCAGCCACCGGGCTTCTCCATGCATCGCGCCGACAGAGATAAACACTTCTCTTGGAAGAGGAAGGGCGGGGGTGTATGCTTCATGATTAACGACTCATGGTGTAATCATAACATACAGGAACTCAAGTATTTTTGCTCACCCGACCTAGAATTCCTTACAATAAATGCAGGCCATTTTAAGATCATTCTCATCAGTTGTTGTCACAGCGGTGTACATTCCCCCTCAAGCAGACACCAAGATGGCCTTCAAGGAACTTCACTGGACTCGTAGCTGGGGATTTTAACAAGAAAATTTGAGAACAAGGCTACCTAAATTCTATCAGCTTCTTTACTGCACTACGCGCAGGGGTAATACACTCGACCACTGCTACTCTAACTTCTGCGATGCATACAAAGCCCTCCCCCACCCTCCCTTCAGCAAATCCGAATACGACGCCATCTTGCTCCTACCGTCTTATAGGCAGAAACTCAAACAGGATGTACCAGTGATGAGAACCCATTCAACGCTGGTCTGACCAATCGGAAGCCACGCTTCAAGATTGTTTTGATCACGCGTACTGGAATATGTTGCGGTCATCCTCAGAGAACAACATCGACCTATACGCTGACTCGGTGAGTGATTTTAGAAAGAAGTACATTGGAGATGTTGTACTGTGACTATTAAAACCTAACCAGAAACCGTGAACGGCTGGCGGAATTTGTGCAAAACTGAAAGCATGAACCACCGCATTTAACCATGGAAAGGCTGAATACAAACAGTGTAGTTATTCCCTCCGCAAGGCAATCAAACAAGCGAAATGCCAGTACAGGGACAAGGTGGAGACGCAATTCAACGGCTCAGACACAAGACATATGTGGCAGAGTCTACAGGAAATAATGGACTACAACAAAAAAAGCCACGTCACAGACACCAACGTCACGCCTCCAGACAAACTAAACACCTTCTTTGCCCACTTTGAGGATACAGTGCCTCCGTCGCGCTCCGCTAACAAGGACTGCGCCCCCCCTCCTTCCTTCTCCATGTGAGAAAAACATTTAAATGTATTAACCCTCGCAAGGCTGCTGGCCCAGACGGCATCCCTAGCCACGTCCTCAACATGCTCAGAATGCCCTGCATGCTGTAATCCATGGAGGAAAATGCCCTGCGTGCAACAGAAGAGAAGTCCAGGTCACAAAAAAAGTTCTCAGGTCATCTTGGAACAAAGCTGTCCTCTCCAATTCTTCCTCTGAAGAAGCTAGGCTAATTATTGAAGCAATGATGGCTTAGCAAGGCTTCTAATTGGCTAAAACAAAATAGGTTACTTTA
This sequence comes from Oncorhynchus tshawytscha, assembly GCF_018296145.1. Lineage (NCBI taxonomy): Eukaryota > Metazoa > Chordata > Actinopteri > Salmoniformes > Salmonidae > Oncorhynchus > Oncorhynchus tshawytscha. The sequence goes on along the minus strand of NC_056458.1, from coordinate 52,580,671 downwards.
GTTGACTACAGCATAAAAGGTCAAAATATTTAAGTGAATGGTACAATAGAAAATTTAACATTGACCCTGAAATGTTGTTTCTTTTACATTTGCACATGAAAGTAACAAGTGTTTGATGCAATAGAAAACACCATATGCTCATCAACAAAGGCTGTAGTAAAGGGTAATGTTTATAATACATGGTTTTATGAGGGTATTAGACTGGGATAAAACGCACCAATTCATCATCATCATCAGGGTTTCAAACGTGGGGCAAAACACATCATAGGAGTTGACCACTGGTCTAAAAACCAATCATTTCTTTTCCTGGGGCAGAGGAACAATGCACCACACCCACATGTGAAAAGATAACGTTCAACTGTGCAACTATAGAAAATAATGTTGCATGATGATACATAAGGGTTCCTATTATTGTATTTGTAAGTGCATTTATAAATGGTTAACTGGAGGCAAGCACTGACTGCCGATCACACTATTTTGACCAATGCGTTGTAACCTGTTTTTCACTGGTTTATAATGCATTTACAAATGATTAAATAACCATTAATAACGTAATTATAAAACTTACTGTAAAATGTTAACGGTAATCCGTATTTATATAGGTATGTAAACAGTATTAATATAGCAATCATAATAAGTATTTACTACTGTGTCTCTGTGTGTTCCAGCTGGGAGACAGTAAAGCTTCAGGATACAGCAACTCTCCGAGACCCACCAGATACCAGGTAACATACACCAGGATTATTTTATTATTTTAATGAGCATGGCCTTATTTATATTACAGCATATTGGATGACTGTCATTCATATTCCATGGACAAAGCTCAATGTAACAACGATAGGTTTAGGCTACTACATGATACTGTAATTTTCCCTAAACCTATCATGACGTTGATAGAACCTAACCTATGAATGAAAGTTTACAATGTAGGTTCACAGGTCAAGAGAATTCTTAACAATCAAGGTCACAGACAGTGACATATTCAATATCATCTTGTCTGCATCTAGCTGATAGTATATATTTTTTATTTATTTAACCTTTATTTAACTAGGCAAGTCAGTTAAGAACAAATTATTTTTTACAATGACGGCCTAGGAACAGTGGGTTAACTGCCTTGTTCAGGGGCAGAACGACAGCTCGGGAATTCAATCTAGCCACCTTTCAGTTACTGGCCCAACTCTCTAACCACTAGGCTACCTGCCGCCCCATCTAAGATGCAAGCATTAGTACAACAGTTGCAAACGAGAGTTTCTATTGGACCAATTCAGCTATGTTTATCCCCGTTTCATTCCGTTTAAGAAAGAAGAAACATTTAAGAAACATTTTTCAACAGAATATGCAGAATGAATACACCCCTAATTACACACAAACACAGTTCATTTCGTAGCAGCCACATACAAACAGCATTATCACTTTCACGTTGTAAATCCTTCTCTGATCTACTTGCTCTCATCCTCTCACCTTTTCCCTTCGCTTGGGGACTTCAGTGCACAACACATCAGCTGTATGTGACCAGGTGAAAAAACCTTTCCAAGCCAAAGCTTCATATCATACCCTCTAAATGCTACACACAGCCTACATTGTGTCACCATATTATCTAACATCATAGTCAACATAGCTAACATAACTAATGCACTAGTAAACTTGCTATAATCATGCAGTACAGTCAGCAAGCATTTTAGCAGTTTCACCGGAGTGCCCTGGTGGCAATAAATGAATACAACCAAAAGCTTACCTTGACTTAAGAGTTCCAGTGTTGGATAGCCATAGCCAGTTAGCTAACGTAACATTCCTCTCTGTTTTGAGCTGGGTTTTTGATTAGGCTAAACAAGCTAGCTAGATAAAGTAGCTAACTAAGTAAAAGTGAGAAAAAAATACTACGAAATATAGCTAGCTCTCTGTCTCCCTTTCTCTTGCCTCTCAATTTTTAAAGAAATGTATTTGTTCAAAACTGTTCAACTATTTCCATTCTCTCGCTTTGAGTCAACTACTCACCACATTTTATGCACTGCAGTGCTAGTTATCTGTAGCTTATGCTTTTAGTACGAGATTCATTCTCTGATCCTTTGATTGGGTGGACAACATGTCAGTTCATGCTGCAAAAGCTCTGATAAGTTAGAGGACGTCTTCTGGAAGTTGTCATAATTATGGAAGGGGGGTGATAACAATCAGCCTCTTAGGTTTTGTATTGTAGTCAATGTACCCAGAGAAGGATGGAAGCTAGCTGTCCTCTGGCTACACCATGGTGCTACCCTACAGAGTGCTGTTGAGGCTACTGTAGACCTTCTTTGCAAAACAGTGTGTTTTAATCAATTATTTGGTGACGTGAATATGCAGTATTTAGTATATTATATATATATATGTTTCACTATTTACATTTTTATGAAAATCACTGAAGAGGATGGTCCTCCCCTTCCTCCTCTGAGGAATCGCCACTCACTCACTTACAGGTTACAATAATGAATGTATATTTTGTAAGTTTATCTGTTCAGTTTGTGTGTGTTTATGTTGCAGAAGATCATGAAGCGCCTTATAAAACGTTACATCATCAAAGCCCAGACGGACAAAGAAAATGACGAGATCAACGAAGGTGACTGACACACACACACTTCAGTCATAAGAAATGCCGAGTAGTTTTGAAACTTTACTCAACGCGAACTGTGTGGTCTGTGTGTGTGTGTAGGTGAGCTGAAAGAGATTAAGCAGGATATCTCCAGTCTGCGTTATGAGCTGCTGGAGGACAAGAATCACAACATGGAGGAGCTGCAGGAGCTTCTGGGGAGGCTGAGAGAGACTTACAACACACACCACACAGAGGAACACACACAATAACACACACACCACACAGAGTAACACACACCACACAGAGTAACATATACAATAACGCACACACCACACAGAGGAACACACACAATAACACACACACCACACAGAGTAACACACACAACACAGAGGAACACACACAAGAACACACACACCACACAGAGTAACACACACACCACACAGAGTAACACACACACCACACAGAGTAACACACACACCACACAGAGTAACACACACACCACACAGAGTAACACACACACCATACAGAGTAACACACACACCATACAGAGTAACACACACACCATACAGAGTAACACACACACACAACACACAATAACACAATAACACACAAGTTTTAAGAAACTGGTTTCAGCAGCTGCATTGATGTCCTTCCTGCCTTCTTTCCAAGTACCACCTGGACTCAGCAGAACATATACTCATTACTGTATCTTCTGTTCCCTGAGAGAGGGAAACCAGGTACAACACAGCTATGGGGAGTTCCCGCCCTCTACTGATCAGTACGCCACCCCTTGGGCCCAGTACACCTTGTCCAGCTGCGTCCCAAAAAAATGACAGTGCTTATTAGGGAGCGACATGTTGGAGTTAGTCATCCCTTTGTTAGCCAACGGGTCCAGGTAGCCAGCTAGCTTCTCATCCACCGGAGGCATGTGGAAAATCCCCGCCCCCTCCATATCCGTGAAGTGGGAATTATCACAGGCAAGCGGTGCAGGACTGCTGATAGCACCAGTAGCAGGACAATGGATAGCACCAGTAGCAGGACTGTGGATAGCCCCAGTAGCAGTGCAGGACTGTGGATAGCACCAGTAGCGGTGCAGGACTGCAGATAGCACCAGTAGCGGTGCAGGACTGCAGATAGCACCAGTAGCGGTGCAGGACTGTGGATAGCACCAGTAGCGGTGCAGGACTGTGGATAGCACCAGTAGCAGTACTGTGGATAGCTACTGGTGCTGCTACAGTAGCAGGACTGCGGATAGCACCAGTAGCAGGACTGCGGATAGCACCAGTAGCAGGACTGTGGATAGCCCCAGTAGTAGTGCAGGACTGCAGATAGAACCAGTAGCGGTGCAGGACTGCGGATAGCACCAGTAGCGGTGCAGGACTGTGGATAGCAACAGTAGCAGGACTGTGGATAGCACCAGTAGCAGGACTGCGGATAGCACCAGTAGCATGACTGCGGATAGCACCAGTAGCATGACTGCGGATAGCACCAGTAGCAGGACTGCGGATAGCACCAGTAGCAGGACTGCGGATAGCACCAGTAGCAGGACTGCGGATAGCACCAGTAGCAGGACTGCGGATAGCACCAGTAGCAGGACTGCGGATAGCACCAGTAGCAGGACTGCGGATAGCACCAGTAGCAGGACTGCGGATAGCACCAGCCGCAGGACTGCGGATAGCACCAGCCGCAGGACTGCGGATAGCACCAGTAGCAGGACTGCGGATAGCACCAGTAGCAGGACTGCGGATAGTAGCAGGACTGTGGATAGTACCAGTAGCAGGACTGTGGATAGCACCAGTAGCAGGACTGTGGATATCATCAGTAGCAGGACTGTGGATAGCACCAGTAGCGGTGCAGGACTGTGGAAAGCACCAGTAGCAGTACTGCAGATAGCACCAGTAGCAGGACTGCGGATAGCACCAGTTGCAGTACTGTGGAGAGCACCAGTAGCAGTACTGTAGATAGCACCAATAGCAGGACTGTGGATAGCACCAATAGCTGGACTGTGGATAGCACCAGTAGCAGGACTGTGGATATCATCAGTAGCAGGACTGTGGATAGCACCAGTAGCGGTGCAGGACTGTGGAAAGCACCAGTAGCAGGACTGCGGATAGTACCAGTAGCAGTACTGCAGATAGCACCAGTAGCAGGACTGCGGATAGCACCAGTAGCGGTGCAGGACTGTGGATAGCGCCAGTAGCAGTCAGGACTGTGGATAGCGCCAGTAGCAGCAGGATAGTGGATAGCACCAGTAGCAGGACTGTGGATAGCACCAGTAGCAGGACTGTGGATAGCACCAGTAGCAGGACTGTGGATAGCACCAATAGCAGGACTGTGGATAGCACCAATAGCAGGACTGTGGATAGCACCAGTAGCAGGACTGTGGATAGCACCAGTAGCAGGACTGTGGATAGCACCAGTAGCAGGACTGTGGATAGCACCAATAGCAGGACTGTGGATAGCACCAATAGCAGGACTGTGGATAGCACCACTAGCAGGACTGTGGATAGCACCAGTAGCAGGACTGTGGATAGCACCAGTAGCAGGACTGTGGATAGCACCAGTAGCAGGACTGTGGATAGCACCAGTAGCAGGACTGTGGATAGCACCAGTAGCTGGACTGTGGATAGCACCAGTAGCTGGACTGTGGATAGCACCAGTAGCAGGACTGTGGATAGCACCAGTAGCAGGACTGTGGATAGCACCAGTAGCAGGACTGTGGATAGCACCAGTAGCAGGACTGTGGATAGCACCAGTAGCAGGACTGTGGATAGCACCAGTAGCAGGACTGTGGATAGTAGCAGGACTGTGGATAGTACCAGTAGCAGGACTGTGGATAGCACCAGTAGCAGGACTGTGGATAGCACCAGTAGCAGGACTGTGGATAGCACCAGTAGCAGGACTGTGGATAGCACCAGTAGCAGGACTGTGGATAGCACCAGTAGCAGGATTGTGGATAGCACCAGTAGCGGTGCAGGACTGTGGAAAGCATCCATAGCAGGACTGTGGATAGCACCAGTAGGACTGTGGATAGCACCAGTAGCAGTGCAGGACTGTGGACACCGCCAGTAGCAGGCAGGACTGTGGATAGCGCCGGTAGCAGGCAGGATAGTGGATAGCGCCAGTAGCAGGCAGGATTGTGGATAGAGCCAGTAGCAGGCAGGATAGTGGATAGCGCCAGTAGCAGGACTGCGGATAGCACGAGTAGCAGGACTGCGGATAGCACGAGAAGCAGGACTGCGGATAGCACGAGTAGCAGGACTGCGGATAGCACCAGTAGCAGGACTGCGGATAGCACAAGTAGCAGGACTGCGGATAGACCCAGTAGCAGGACTGCGGATAGACCCAGTAGCAGGCCTGCGGATAGACCCAGTAGCAGGACTGCGGATAGACCCAGTAGCAGGACTGCGGATAGACCCAGTAGCAGGCCTGCGGATAGACCCAGTAGCAGGACTGCGGATAGCACCAGTAGCAGGACTGCGGATAGCACCAGTAGCAGTGCTGTTGATAGCACCAGTAGCAGTACTGTGGATAGCACCAGTAGCAGTACTGTGGATAGCACCAGTAGCAGGACTGTGGATAGCACCAGTAGCAGGACTGTGGATAGCACCAGTAGCAGGACTGTGGATAGCACCAGTTGCGGTGCAGGACTGTGGATAGCACTAGTAGCGGTGCAGGACTGTGGAAAGCATCTATAGCAGGACTGTGGATAGCACCAGTAGCAGGACTGTGGATAGCACCAGTAGCAGGACTGTGGATAGCACCAGTAGCGATGCAGGACTTTGGATAGCACCATTAGCATGATTGCAGATAGCACCAGTAGCAGGACTGCGGATAGCACCAGTAGCAGGACTGCGGATAGCACCAGTAGCAGGACTGCGGATAGCACCAGTAGCAGGACTGCGGATAGCACCAGTAGCAGGACTGCGGATAGCACCAGTAGCAGGACTGCGGATAGCACGAGAAGCAGGACTGCGGATAGCACGAGTAGCAGGACTGCGGATAGCACCAGTAGCAGGACTGCGGATAGCACCAGTAGCAGGACTGCGGATAGACCAAGTAGCAGGACTTCGGATAGACCCAGTAGCAGGCCTGCGGATAGACCCAGTAGCAGAACTGCGGATAGCACCAGTAGCAGGACTGCGGATAGCACCAGTAGCAGTACTGCGGATAGCACCAGTAGCAGTGCTGTTGATAGCACCAGTAGCAGTACTGTGGATAGCACCAGTAGCAGTACTGTGGATAGCACCAGTAGCAGGACTGTGGATAGCACCAGTAGCAGGACTGTGGATAGCACCAGTAGCAGGACTGTGGATAGCACCAGTAGCAGGACTGTGGATAGCACCAGTTGCGGTGCAGGACTGTGGATAGCACTAGTAGCGGTGCAGGACTGTGGAAAGCATCTATAGCAGGACTGTGGATAGCACCAGTAGCAGGACTGTGGATAGCACCAGTAGCAGGACTGCGGATAGCACCAGTAGCAGGACTGCGGATAGCACCAGTAGCAGGACTGCGGATAGCACCAGTAGCAGGACTGCGGATAGCACCAGTAGCAGGACTGCGGACAGCACCAGTAGCAGGACTGCGGACAGCACCAGTAGCAGGACTGCGGACAGCACCAGTAGCAGCACTGCAGACAGCACCAGTAGCAGGACTGCGGACAGCACCAGTAGCAGGACTGCGGATAGCACCAGTAGCGGTGCAGGACTGTGGATAGCACCAGTAGCGGTGCAGGACTGCGGATAGAACCAGTAGCGGTGCAGGACTGCGGATAGAACCAGTAGCGGTGCAGGACTGTGGATAGCACCAGTAGCAGGACTGTGGATAGCACCAGTAGCAGGACTGCGGATAGCACCAGTAGCAGGACTGCGGATAGCACGAGTAGCAGGACTGCGGATAGCACCAGTAGCAGGACTGCGGATAGTACCAGTAGCAGGACTGTGGATAGCACCAGTAGCAGGCCTGCGGATAGACCAGTAGCAGGACTGTGGATAGCACCAGTAGCAGGACTGTGGATAGCACCAGTAGCAGGACTGTGGATAGCACCAGTTGCGGTGCAGGACTGTGGATAGCACTAGTAGCGGTGCAGGACTGTGGAAAGCATCTATAGCAGGACTGTGGAAAGCACCAGTAGCAGGACTGTGGATAGCACCAGTAGCAGGACTGTGGATAGCACCAGTAGCAGGACTGCGGATAGCACCAGTAGCAGGACTGCGGATAGCACCAGTAGCAGGACTGTGGATAGCACCAGTAGCGGTGCAGGACTTTGGATAGCACCATCAGCATGACTGCAGATAGCACCAGTAGCAGGACTGCGGATAGCACGAGAAGCAGGACTGCGGATAGCACGAGTAGCAGGACTGCGGATAGCACCAGTAGCAGGACTGCAGATAGCACCAGTAGCAGGACTGCGGATAGCACCAGTAGCAGGACTGCGGATAGCACCAGTAGCAGGACTGCGGATAGCACCAGTAGCAGGACTGCGGATAGCACCAGTAGCAGGACTGCGGATAGCACGAGAAGCAGGACTGCGGATAGCACCAGTAGCAGGACTGCGGACAGCACCAGTAGCAGGACTGCGGACAGCACCAGTAGCAGGACTGCGGACAGCACCAGTAGCAGGACTGCGGATAGCACCAGTAGCAGGACTGCGGATAGCACCAGTAGCAGGACTGCGGATAGCACCAGTAGCAGGACTGCGGATAGCACCAGTAGCAGGACTGCGGATAGCACCAGAAGCAGGACTGGGATAGCACGAGTAGCAGGACTGAGGATAGCACCAGTAGCAGGACTGCAGATAGCACAGGTAGCAGGACTGCGGATAGCACCAGTAGCAGGACTGCGGATAGCACCAGTAGCAGGACTGCGGATAGCACCAGTAGCAGGACTGCGGATAGTACGAGAAGCAGGACTGCGGATAGCACCAGTAGCAGGACTGCGGATAGCACCAGTAGCAGAACTGATAGCACCAGTAGCAGGACTGCGGATAGCACCAGTAGCAGGACTGCGGATAGACACCAGTAGCAGGACTGCGGATAGACTCAGTAGCAGGCCTGCGGATAGACCCAGTAGCAGGACTGCGGATAGCCCAGTAGCAGGACTGCGGATAGCACCAGTAGCAGTACTGCAGATAGCACCAGTAGCAGTGCTGTTGATAGCACCAGTAGCAGTACTGTGGATAGCACCAGTAGCAGTACTGTGGATAGCACCAGTAGCAGGACTGTGGATAGCACCAGTAGCAGGACTGTGGATAGCACCAGTAGCAGGACAGTGGATAGCACCAGTTGCGGTGCAGGACTGTGGATAGCACTAGTAGCGGTGCAGGACTGTGGAAAGCATCTATAGCAGGACTGTGGAAAGCACCAGTAGCAGGACTGTGGATAGCACCAGTAGCAGGACTGTGGATAGCACCAGTAGCAGGACTGCGGATAGCACCAGTAGCAGGACTGCGGATAGCACCAGTAGCAGGACTGTGGATAGCACCAGTAGCGGTGCAGGACTGTGGATAGCACCAGTAGCAGTGCAGGACTGTGGATAGCACCAGTAGCGGTGCAGGACTGTGGATAGCACCAGTAGCGGTGCAGGACTGTGGATAGCACCAGTAGCGGTGCAGGACTGTGGATAGCACCAGTAGCAGGACTGTGGATAGCACCAGTAGCAGGACTGTGGATAGCACCAGTAGCAGGACTGTGGATAGCACCAGTAGCGGTGCAGGACTTTGGATAGCACCATTAGCATGATTGCAGATAGCACCAGTAGCAGGACTGCGGATAGCACCAGTAGCAGGACTGCGGATAGCACCAGTAGCAGGACTGCGGATAGCACCAGTAGCAGGACTGCGGATAGCACCAGTAGCAGGACTGCGGATAGCACCAGTAGCAGGACTGCGGATAGCACCAGTAGCAGGACTGCGGATAGCACCAGTAGCAGGACTGCGGATAGCACGAGAAGCAGGACTGCGGATAGCACCAGTAGCAGGACTGCGGATAGCACCAGTAGCAGGACTGCGGATAGCACCAGTAGCAGGACTGCGGATAGCACCAGTAGCAGGACTGCGGATAGCACCAGTAGCAGGACTGCGGATAGACCCAGTAGCAGGACTGCGGATAGACCCAGTAGCAGGCCTGCGGATAGACCCAGTAGCAGGACTGCGGATAGCACCAGTAGCAGGACTGCGGATAGCACCAGTAGCAGTACTGCGGATAGCACCAGTAGCAGTGCTGTTGATAGCACCAGTAGCAGTACTGTGGATAGCACCAGTAGCAGTACTGTGGATAGCACCAGTAGCAGGACTGTGGATAGCACCAGTAGCAGGACTGTGGATAGCACCAGTAGCAGGACAGTGGATAGCACCAGTTGCGGTGCAGGACTGTGGATAGCACTAGTAGCGGTGCAGGACTGTGGAAGCACCAGTAGCGGTGCAGGACTGCGGATAGAACCAGTAGCGGTGCAGGACTGCGGATAGAACCAGTAGCGGTGCAGGACTGTGGATAGCACCAGTAGCAGGACTGTGGATAGCACCAGTAGCAGGACTGCGGATAGCACCAGAAGCAGGACTGCGGATAGCACGAGAAGCAGGACTGCGGATAGCACGAGTAGCAGGACTGCGGATAGTACCAGTAGCAGGACTGTGGATAGCACCAGTAGCAGGCCTGCGGATAGACCCAGTAGCAGGACTGTGGATAGCACCAGTAGCAGGACTGTGGATAGCACCAGTAGCAGGACTGTGGATAGCACCAGTTGCGGTGCAGGACTGTGGATAGCACTAGTAGCGGTGCAGGACTGTGGAAAGCATCTATAGCAGGACTGTGGAAAGCACCAGTAGCAGGACTGTGGATAGCACCAGTAGCAGGACTGTGGATAGCACCAGTAGCAGGACTGCGGATAGCACCAGTAGCAGGACTGCGGATAGCACCAGTAGCAGGACTGTGGATAGCACCAGTAGCGGTGCAGGACTTTGGATAGCACCATCAGCATGACTGCAGATAGCACCAGTAGCAGGACTGCGGATAGCACCAGTAGCAGGACTGCGGATAGCACCAGTAGCAGGACTGCGGATAGCACCAGTAGCAGGACTGCGGATAGCACCAGTAGCAGGACTGCGGATAGCACCAGTAGCAGGACTGCGGATAGCACCAGTAGCAGGACTGCGGATAGCACCAGTAGCAGGACTGCGGATAGCACCAGTAGCAGGACTGCGGATAGCACCAGGACTGCGGATAGCACGAGTAGCAGGACTGCGGATAGCACCAGTAGCAGGACTGCGGACAGCACCAGTAGCAGGACTGCGGACAGCACAGGTAGCAGGACTGCGGATAGCACCAGTAGCAGGACTGCGGATAGCACCAGTAGCAGGACTGCGGATAGCACCAGTAGCAGGACTGCGGATAGCACCAGTAGCAGGACTGCGGATAGCACGAGAAGCAGGACTGCGGATAGCACGAGTAGCAGGACTGCGGATAGCACCAGTAGCAGGACTGCAGATAGCACAGGTAGCAGGACTGCGGATAGCACCAGTAGCAGGACTGCGGATAGCACCAGTAGCAGGACTGCGGATAGCACCAGTAGCAGGACTGCGGATAGTACCAGTAGCAGGACTGCGGATAGCACCAGTAGCAGGACTGCGGATAGCACCAGTAGCAGAACTGCGGATAGCACCAGTAGCAGGACTGCGGATAGCACCAGTAGCAGGACTGCGGATAGACCCAGTAGCAGGACTGCGGATAGACTCAGTAGCAGGCCTGCGGATAGACCCAGTAGCAGGACTGCGGATAGCCCAGTAGCAGGACTGCGGATAGCACCAGTAGCAGTACTGCAGATAGCACCAGTAGCAGTGCTGTTGATAGCACCAGTAGCAGTACTGTGGATAGCACCAGTAGCAGTACTGTGGATAGAACCAGTAGCAGGACTGTGGATAGCACCAGTAGCAGGACTGTGGATAGCACCAGTAGCAGGACAGTGGATAGCACCAGTTGCGGTGCAGGACTGTGGATAGCACTAGTAGCGGTGCAGGACTGTGGAAAGCATCTATAGCAGGACTGTGGAAAGCACCAGTAGCAGGACTGTGGATAGCACCAGTAGCAGGACTGTGGATAGCACCAGTAGCAGGACTGTGGATAGCACCAGTAGCAGGACTGCGGATAGCACCAGTAGCAGGACTGTGGATAGCACCAGTAGCGGTGCAGGACTGTGGATAGCACCAGTAGCGGTGCAGGACTGTGGATAGCACCAGTAGCGGTGCAGGACTGTGGATAGCACCAGTAGCGGTGCAGGACTGTGGATAGCACCAGTAGCGGTGCAGGACTGCGGATAGCACCAGTAGCAGGACTGTGGATAGCACCAGTAGCAGGACTGCGGATAGCACCAGTAGCAGGACTGTGGATAGCACCAGTAGCGGTGCAGGACTTTGGATAGCACCATCAGCATGACTGCAGATAGCACCAGTAGCAGGACTGCGGATAGCACCAGTAGCAGGACTGCGGATAGCACCAGTAGCAGGACTGCGGATAGCACCAGTAGCAGGACTGCGGATAGCACCAGTAGCAGGACTGCGGATAGCACGAGAAGCAGGACTGCGGATAGCACGAGTAGCAGGACTGCGGATAGCACGAGTAGTAGAACTGCGGATAGCACCAGTAGCAGGACTGCGGATAGCACCAGTAGCAGGACTGCGGATAGCACCAGTAGCAGGACTGCGGATAGACCCAGTAGCAGGACTGCGGATAGACCCAGTAGCAGGCCTGCGGATAGACCCAGTAGCAGGACTGCGGATAGCACCAGTAGCAGGACTGCGGATAGCACCAGTAGCAGTACTGCGGATAGCACCAGTAGCAGTGCTGTTGATAGCACCAGTAGCAGTACTGTGGATAGCACCAGTAGCAGTACTGTGGATAGCACCAGTAGCAGGACTGTGGATAGCACCAGTAGCAGGACTGTGGATAGCACCAGTAGCAGGACAGTGGATAGCACCAGTTGCGGTGCAGGACTGTGGATAGCACTAGTAGCGGTGCAGGACTGTGGAAAGCATCTATAGCAGGACTGTGGATAGCACCAGTAGCAGGACTGTGGATAGCACCAGTAGCAGGACTGCGGATAGCACCAGTAGCAGGACTGCGGATAGCACCAGTAGCAGGACTGCGGATAGCACCAGTAGCAGGACTGCGGATAGCACCAGTAGCAGGACTGCGGACAGCACCAGTAGCAGGACTGCGGACAGCACCAGTAGCAGGACTGCGGACAGCACCAGTAGCAGCACTGCGGACAGCACCAGTAGCAGGACTGCGGACAGCACCAGTAGCAGGACTGCGGATAGCACCAGTAGCAGGACTGTGGATAGCACCAGTAGCGGTGCAGGACTGTGGATAGCACCAGTAGCGGTGCAGGACTGTGGATAGCACCAGTAGCGGTGCAGGACTGTGGATAGCACCAGTAGCGGTGCAGGACTGCGGATAGCACCAGTAGCGGTGCAGGACTGCGGATAGAACCAGTAGCGGTGCAGGACTGCAGATAGCACCAGTAGCGGTGCAGGACTGCGGATAGAACCAGTAGCGGTGCAGGACTGCAGATAGCACCAGTAGCGGTGCAGGACTGCGGATAGAACCAGTAGCGGTGCAGGACTGCGGATAGAACCAGTAGCGGTGCAGGACTACGGATAGAACCAGTAGCGTTGCAGGACTGCGGATAGAACCAGTAGCGGTGCAGGACTGCGGATAGAACCAGTAGCGGTGCAGGACTGTGGATAGCACCAGTAGCAGGACTGTGGATAGCACCAGTAGCAGGACTGTGGATAGCACCAGTAGCAGGACTGTGGATAGCACAAGTAGCAGGACTGTGGATAGCACCAGTAGCAGGACTGTGGATAGCACCAGTAGCAGGACTGAGGATTGCACCAGTAGCGGTGCAGGACTGTGGATAGCGCCAGTAGCGGTGCAGGACTGTGGATAGCGCCAGTAGCAGGCAGGACTGCGGATAGCACCGGTAGCAGGACTGAGGATTGCACCAGTAGCGGTGCAGGACTGTGGATAGCGCCAGTAGCAGGCAGGACTGCGGATAGCACCGGTAGCAGGACTGCGGATAGCACCAGTAGCAGGACTGCGGATAGCACGAGAAGCAGGACTGCGGATAGTACCAGTAGCAGGACTGCGGATAGCACCAGTAGCAGGACTGCGGATAGCACCAGTAGCAGGACTGCGGATAGCACCAGTAGCAGGACTGCGGATAGCACCAGTAGCAGGACTGCGAATAGCACCAGTAGCAGGACTGCGGATAGCACCAGTAGCAGGACTGCGGATAGCACCAGTAGCAGGACTGCGGATAGCACCAGTAGCAGGACTGCAGATAGCACAGTTAGCAGGACTGCGGATAGCACCAGTAGCAGGACTGCGGATAGCACCAGTAGCAGGACTGCGGATAGCACCAGTAGCAGGACTGCGGATAGCACCAGTAGCAGGACTGCGGATAGCACGAGAAGCAGGACTGCGGATAGCACGAGAAGCAGGACTGCGGATAGCACCAGTAGCAGGACTGCAGATAGCACAGGTAGCAGGACTGCGGATAGCACCAGTAGCAGGACTGCGGATAGCACCAGTAGCAGGACTGCGGATAGTACGAGAAGCAGGACTGCGGATAGCACGAGTAGCAGGACTGCGGATAGCACGAGTAGCAGGACTGCGGATAGCACGAGTAGCAGGACTGCGGATAGCACCAGTAGCAGGACTGCGGATAGCACCAGTAGCAGGACTGCGGATAGCACCAGTAGCAGGACTGCGGATAGACCCAGTAGCAGGACTGCGGATAGACTCAGTAGCAGGCCTGCGGATAGACCCAGTAGCAGGACTGCGGATAGCACCAGTAGCAGGACTGCGGATAGCACCAGTAGCAGTACTGCGGATAGCACCAGTAGCAGTGCTGTTGATAGCACCAGTAGCAGTACTGTGGATAGCACCAGTAGCAGTACTGTGGATAGCACCAGTAGCAGGACTGTGGATAGCACCAGTAGCAGGACTGTGGATAGCACCAGTAGCAGGACTGTGGATAGCACCAGTTGCGGTGCAGGACTGTGGATAGCACTAGTAGCGGTGCAGGACTGTGGAAAGCATCTATAGCAGGACTGTGGATAGCACCAGTAGCAGGACTGTGGATAGCACCAGTAGCAGGACTGTGGATAGCACCAGTAGCAGGACTGCGGATAGCACCAGTAGCAGGACTGCGGATAGCACCAGTAGCAGGACTGTGGATAGCACCAGTAGCGGTGCAGGACTGTGGATAGCACCAGTAGCGGTGCAGGACTGTGGATAGCACCAGTAGCGGTGCAGGACTGTGGATAGCACCAGTAGCGGTGCAGGACTGCGGATAGCACCAGTAGCGGTGCAGGACTGCGGATAGCACCAGTAGCAGGACTGTGGATAGCACCAGTAGCAGGACTGCGGATAGCACCAGTAGCAGGACTGTGGATAGCACCAGTAGCGGTGCAGGACTTTGGATAGCACCATCAGCATGACTGCAGATAGCACCAGTAGCAGGACTGCGGATAGCACCAGTAGCAGGACTGCGGATAGCACCAGTAGCAGGACTGCGGATAGCACCAGTAGCAGGACTGCGGATAGCACCAGTAGCAGGACTGCGGATAGCACCAGTAGCAGGACTGCGGATAGCACCAGTAGCAGGACTGCGGATAGCACCAGTAGCAGGACTGCGGATAGCACCAGTAGCAGGACTGCGGATAGCACCAGTAGCAGGACTGCGGATAGCACGAGAAGCAGGACTGCGGATAGCACGAGTAGCAGGACTGCGGATAGCACGAGTAGCAGAACTGCGGATAGCACCAGTAGCAGGACTGCGGATAGCACCAGTAGCAGGACTGCGGATAGCACCAGTAGCAGGACTGCGGATAGCACCAGTAGCAGGACTGCGGATAGACCCAGTAGCAGGACTGCGGATAGACCCAGTAGCAGGCCTGCGGATAGACCCAGTAGCAGGACTGCGGATAGCACCAGTAGCAGGACTGCGGATAGCACCAGTAGCAGTACTGCGGATAGCACCAGTAGCAGTGCTGTTGATAGCACCAGTAGCAGTACTGTGGATAGCACCAGTAGCAGTACTGTGGATAGCACCAGTAGCAGGACTGTGGATAGCACCAGTAGCAGGACTGTGGATAGCACCAGTAGCAGGACAGTGGATAGCACCAGTTGCGGTGCAGGACTGTGGATAGCACTAGTAGCGGTGCAGGACTGTGGAAAGCATCTATAGCAGGACTGCGGATAGCACCGGTAGCAGGACTGCGGATAGCACCAGTAGCAGGACTGTGGATAGCACCAGCAGCAGGACTGCGGATAGCACCAGTAGCAGGACTGCGGATAGCACCAGTAGCAGGACTGCGGATAGCACCAGTAGCAGGACTGCGGATAGACCCAGTAGCAGGACTGCGGATAGACCCAGTAGCAGGCCTGCGGATAGACCCAGTAGCAGGACTGCGGATAGCACCAGTAGCAGGACTGCGGATAGCACCAGTAGCAGTACTGCGGATAGCACCAGTAGCAGTGCTGTTGATAGCACCAGTAGCAGTACTGTGGATAGCACCAGTAGCAGTACTGTGGATAGCACCAGTAGCAGGACTGTGGATAGCACCAGTAGCAGGACTGTGGATAGCACCAGTAGCAGGACAGTGGATAGCACCAGTTGCGGTGCAGGACTGTGGATAGCACTAGTAGCGGTGCAGGACTGTGGAAAGCATCTATAGCAGGACTGTGGATAGCACCAGTAGCAGGACTGCGGATAGCACCAGTAGCAGGACTGCGGATAGCACCAGTAGCAGGACTGCGGATAGCACCAGTAGCAGGACTGCGGATAGCACCAGTAGCAGGACTGCGGATAGCACCAGTAGCAGGACTGTGGATAGCACCAGTAGCAGGACAGTGGATAGCACCAGTTGCGGTGCAGGACTGTGGATAGCACTAGTAGCGGTGCAGGACTGTGGAAAGCATCTATAGCAGGACTGTGGATAGCACCAGTAGCAGGACTGCGGATAGCACCAGTAGCAGGACTGCGGATAGCACCAGTAGCAGGACTGCGGATAGACCAAGTAGCAGGACTTCGGATAGACCCAGTAGCAGGCCTGCGGATAGACCCAGTAGCAGAACTGCGGATAGCACCAGTAGCAGGACTGCGGATAGCACCAGTAGCAGTACTGCGGATAGCACCAGTAGCAGTGCTGTTGATAGCACCAGTAGCAGTACTGTGGATAGCACCAGTAGCAGTACTGTGGATAGCACCAGTAGCAGGACTGTGGATAGCACCAGTAGCAGGACTGTGGATAGCACCAGTAGCAGGACTGTGGATAGCACCAGTAGCAGGACTGTGGATAGCACCAGTAGCGGTGCAGGACTGTGGATAGCACTAGTAGCGGTGCAGGACTGTGGAAAGCATCTATAGCAGGACTGTGGATAGCACCAGTAGCAGGACTGTGGATAGCACCAGTAGCAGGACTGTGGATAGCACCAGTAGCAGGACTGTGGATAGCACCAGTAGCAGGACTGTGGATAGCACCAGTAGCAGGACTGCGGATAGCACCAGTAGCAGGACTGCGGATAGCACCAGTAGCAGGACTGCGGATAGCACCAGTAGCAGGCCTGCGGATAGACCCAGTAGCAGGACTGCGGATAGCACCAGTAGCAGGACTGCGGATAGCACCAGTAGCAGGACTGCGGATAGCACCAGTAGCGGTGCAGGACTGCGGATAGAACCAGTAGCGGTGCAGGACTGCGGATAGAACCAGTAGCGGTGCAGGACTGCGGATAGAACCAGTAGCGGTGCAGGACTGTGGATAGCACCAGTAGCAGGACTGTGGATAGCACCAGTAGCAGGACTGCGGATAGCACGAGAAGCAGGACTGCGGATAGCACGAGAAGCAGGACTGCGGATAGCACGAGTAGCAGGACTGCGGATAGTACCAGTAGCAGGACTGTGGATAGCACCAGTAGCAGGCCTGCGGATAGACCCAGTAGCAGGACTGTGGATAGCACCAGTAGCAGGACTGTGGATAGCACCAGTAGCAGGACTGTGGATAGCACCAGTTGCGGTGCAGGACTGTGGATAGCACTAGTAGCGGTGCAGGACTGTGGAAAGCATCTATAGCAGGACTGTGGAAAGCACCAGTAGCAGGACTGTGGATAGCACCAGTAGCAGGACTGTGGATAGCACCAGTAGCAGGACTGCGGATAGCACCAGTAGCAGGACTGCGGATAGCACCAGTAGCAGGACTGTGGATAGCACCAGTAGCGGTGCAGGACTTTGGATAGCACCATCAGCATGACTGCAGATAGCACCAGTAGCAGGACTGCGGATAGCACCAGTAGCAGGACTGCGGATAGCACCAGTAGCAGGACTGCGGATAGCACCAGTAGCAGGACTGCGGATAGCACCAGTAGCAGGACTGCGGATAGCACCAGTAGCAGGACTGCGGATAGCACCAGTAGCAGGACTGCGGATAGCACCAGTAGCAGGACTGCGGATAGCACCAGTAGCAGGACTGCGGATAGCACGAGAAGCAGGACTGCGGATAGCACGAGTAGCAGGACTGCGGACAGCACCAGTAGCAGGACTGCGGACAGCACCAGTAGCAGGACTGCGGACAGCACAGGTAGCAGGACTGCGGATAGCACCAGTAGCAGGACTGCGGATAGCACCAGTAGCAGGACTGCGGATAGCACCAGTAGCAGGACTGCGGATAGCACCAGTAGCAGGACTGCGGATAGCACGAGAAGCAGGACTGCGGATAGCACGAGTAGCAGGACTGCGGATAGCACCAGTAGCAGGACTGCAGATAGCACAGGTAGCAGGACTGCGGATAGCACCAGTAGCAGGACTGCGGATAGCACCAGTAGCAGGACTGCGGATAGCACCAGTAGCAGGACTGCGGATAGCACGAGAAGCAGGACTGTGGATAGCACGAGTAGCAGGACTGCGGATAGCACGAGTAGCAGGACTGCGGATAGCACCAGTAGCAGGACTGCGGATAGACCCAGTAGCAGGACTGCGGATAGACTCAGTAGCAGGCCTGCGGATAGACCCAGTAGCAGGACTGCGGATAGCCCAGTAGCAGGACTGCGGATAGCACCAGTAGCAGTACTGCAGATAGCACCAGTAGCAGTGCTGTTGATAGCACCAGTAGCAGTACTGTGGATAGCACCAGTAGCAGTACTGTGGATAGCACCAGTAGCAGGACTGTGGATAGCACCAGTAGCAGGACTGTGGATAGCACCAGTAGCAGGACAGTGGATAGCACCAGTTGCGGTGCAGGACTGTGGATAGCACTAGTAGCGGTGCAGGACTGTGGAAAGCATCTATAGCAGGACTGTGGAAAGCACCAGTAGCAGGACTGTGGATAGCACCAGTAGCAGGACTGTGGATAGCACCAGTAGCAGGACTGCGGATAGCACCAGTAGCAGGACTGCGGATAGCACCAGTAGCAGGACTGTGGATAGCACCAGTAGCGGTGCAGGACTGTGGATAGCACCAGTAGCGGTGCAGGACTGTGGATAGCACCAGTAGCGGTGCAGGACTGTGGATAGCACCAGTAGCGGTGCAGGACTGTGGATAGCACCAGTAGCGGTGCAGGACTGCGGATAGCACCAGTAGCAGGACTGTGGATAGCACCAGTAGCAGGACTGCGGATAGCACCAGTAGCAGGACTGTGGATAGCACCAGTAGCGGTGCAGGACTTTGGATAGCACCATCAGCATGACTGCAGATAGCACCAGTAGCAGGACTGCGGATAGCACCAGTAGCAGGACTGCGGATAGCACCAGTAGCAGGACTGCGGATAGCACCAGTAGCAGGACTGCGGATAGCACCAGTAGCAGGACTGCGGATAGCACCAGTAGCAGGACTGCGGATAGCACCAGTAGCAGGACTGCGGATAGCACGAGAAGCAGGACTGCGGATAGCACGAGAAGCAGGACTGCGGATAGCACGAGTAGTAGGACTGTGGATAGCACCAGTAGCAGGACTGCGGATAGCACCAGTAGCAGGACTGCGGATAGCACCAGTAGCAGGACTGCGGATAGACCCAGTAGCAGGACTGCGGATAGACCCAGTAGCAGGCCTGCGGATAGACCCAGTAGCAGGACTGCGGATAGCACCAGTAGCAGGACTGCGGATAGCACCAGTAGCAGTACTGCGGATAGCACCAGTAGCAGTGCTGTTGATAGCACCAGTAGCAGTACTGTGGATAGCACCAGTAGCAGTACTGTGGATAGCACCAGTAGCAGGACTGTGGATAGCACCAGTAGCAGGACTGTGGATAGCACCAGTAGCAGGACAGTGGATAGCACCAGTTGCGGTGCAGGACTGTGGATAGCACTAGTAGCGGTGCAGGACTGTGGAAAGCATCTATAGCAGGACTGTGGATAGCACCAGTAGCAGGACTGTGGATAGCACCAGTAGCAGGACTGCGGATAGCACCAGTAGCAGGACTGCGGATAGCACCAGTAGCAGGACTGCGGATAGCACCAGTAGCAGGACTGCGGATAGCACCAGTAGCAGGACTGCGGACAGCACCAGTAGCAGGACTGCGGACAGCACCAGTAGCAGGACTGCGGACAGCACCAGTAGCAGCACTGCGGACAGCACCAGTAGCAGGACTGCGGACAGCACCAGTAGCAGGACTGCGGATAGCACCAGTAGCAGGACTGTGGATAGCACCAGTAGCGGTGCAGGACTGTGGATAGCACCAGTAGCGGTGCAGGACTGTGGATAGCACCAGTAGCGGTGCAGGACTGTGGATAGCACCAGTAGCGGTGCAGGACTGCGGATAGCACCAGTAGCGGTGCAGGACTGCGGATAGAACCAGTAGCGGTGCAGGACTGCAGATAGCACCAGTAGCGGTGCAGGACTGCGGATAGAACCAGTAGCGGTGCAGGACTGCAGATAGCACCAGTAGCGGTGCAGGACTGCGGATAGAACCAGTAGCGGTGCAGGACTGCGGATAGAACCAGTAGCGGTGCAGGACTGCGGATAGAACCAGTAGCGGTGCAGGACTGCGGATAGAACCAGTAGCGGTGCAGGACTGCGGATAGAACCAGTAGCGGTGCAGGACTGTGGATAGCACCAGTAGCAGGACTGTGGATAGCACCAGTAGCAGGACTGTGGATAGCACCAGTAGCAGGACTGTGGATAGCACAAGTAGCAGGACTGTGGATAGCACCAGTAGCAGGACTGTGGATAGCACCAGTAGTAGGACTGAGGATTGCACCAGTAGCGGTGCAGGACTGTGGATAGCGCCAGTAGCGGTGCAGGACTGTGGATAGCGCCAGTAGCAGGCAGGACTGCGGATAGCACCGGTAGCAGGACTGAGGATTGCACCAGTAGCGGTGCAGGACTGTGGATAGCGCCAGTAGCAGGCAGGACTGCGGATAGCACCGGTAGCAGGACTGCGGATAGCACCAGTAGCAGGACTGCGGATAGCACGAGAAGCAGGACTGCGGATAGCACCAGTAGCAGGACTGCGGATAGCACCAGTAGCAGGACTGCGGATAGCACCAGTAGCAGGACTGCGGATAGCACCAGTAGCAGGACTGCGGATAGCACCAGTAGCAGGACTGCGGATAGCACCAGTAGCAGGACTGCGGATAGCACCAGTAGCAGGACTGCGGATAGCACCAGTAGCAGGACTGCGGATAGCACCAGTAGCAGGACTGCGGATAGCACAGGTAGCAGGACTGCGGATAGCACAGGTAGCAGGACTGCGGATAGCACCAGTAGCAGGACTGCGGATAGCACCAGTAGCAGGACTGCGGATAGCACCAGTAGCAGGACTGCGGATAGCACGAGAAGCAGGACTGCGGATAGCACGAGTAGCAGGACTGCGGATAGCACCAGTAGCAGGACTGCAGATAGCACAGGTAGCAGGACTGCGGATAGCACCAGTAGCAGGACTGCGGATAGCACCAGTAGCAGGACTGCGGATAGCACCAGTAGCAGGACTGCGGATAGCACGAGTAGCAGGACTGCGGATAGCACGAGTAGCAGGACTGCGGATAGCACCAGTAGCAGGACTGCGGATAGCACCAGTAGCAGGACTGCGGATAGCACCAGTAGCAGGACTGCGGATAGACCCAGTAGCAGGACTGCGGATAGACTCAGTAGCAGGCCTGCGGATAGACCCAGTAGCAGGACTGCGGATAGCACCAGTAGCAGGACTGCGGATAGCACCAGTAGCAGTACTGCGGATAGCACCAGTAGCAGTGCTGTTGATAGCACCAGTAGCAGTACTGTGGATAGCACCAGTAGCAGTACTGTGGATAGCACCAGTAGCAGGACTGTGGATAGCACCAGTAGCAGGACTGTGGATAGCACCAGTAGCAGGACAGTGGATAGCACCAGTTGCGGTGCAGGACTGTGGATAGCACTAGTAGCGGTGCAGGACTGTGGAAAGCATCTATAGCAGGACTGTGGATAGCACCAGTAGCAGGACTGTGGATAGCACCAGTAGCAGGACTGTGGATAGCACCAGTAGCAGGACTGCGGATAGCACCAGTAGCAGGACTGCGGATAGCACCAGTAGCAGGACTGTGGATAGCACCAGTAGCGGTGCAGGACTGTGGATAGCACCAGTAGCGGTGCAGGACTGTGGATAGCACCAGTAGCGGTGCAGGACTGTGGATAGCACCAGTAGCGGTGCAGGACTGCGGATAGCACCAGTAGCGGTGCAGGACTGCGGATAGCACCAGTAGCAGGACTGTGGATAGCACCAGTAGCAGGACTGCGGATAGCACCAGTAGCAGGACTGTGGATAGCACCAGTAGCGGTGCAGGACTTTGGATAGCACCATCAGCATGACTGCAGATAGCACCAGTAGCAGGACTGCGGATAGCACCAGTAGCAGGACTGCGGATAGCACCAGTAGCAGGACTGCGGATAGCACCAGTAGCAGGACTGCGGATAGCACCAGTAGCAGGACTGCGGATAGCACCAGTAGCAGGACTGCGGATAGCACCAGTAGCAGGACTGCGGATAGCACCAGTAGCAGGACTGCGGATAGCACCAGTAGCAGGACTGCGGATAGCACCAGTAGCAGGACTGCGGATAGCACGAGAAGCAGGACTGCGGATAGCACGAGTAGCAGGACTGCGGATAGCACGAGTAGCAGAACTGCGGATAGCACCAGTAGCAGGACTGCGGATAGCACCAGTAGCAGGACTGCGGATAGCACCAGTAGCAGGACTGCGGATAGCACCAGTAGCAGGACTGCGGATAGACCCAGTAGCAGGACTGCGGATAGACCCAGTAGCAGGCCTGCGGATAGACCCAGTAGCAGGACTGCGGATAGCACCAGTAGCAGGACTGCGGATAGCACCAGTAGCAGTACTGCGGATAGCACCAGTAGCAGTGCTGTTGATAGCACCAGTAGCAGTACTGTGGATAGCACCAGTAGCAGTACTGTGGATAGCACCAGTAGCAGGACTGTGGATAGCACCAGTAGCAGGACTGTGGATAGCACCAGTAGCAGGACAGTGGATAGCACCAGTTGCGGTGCAGGACTGTGGATAGCACTAGTAGCGGTGCAGGACTGTGGAAAGCATCTATAGCAGGACTGTGGATAGCACCAGTAGCAGGACTGCGGATAGCACCAGTAGCAGGACTGCGGATAGCACCAGTAGCAGGACTGCGGATAGCACCAGTAGCAGGACTGCGGATAGCACCAGTAGCAGGACTGCGGATAGCACCAGTAGCAGGACTGCGGATAGACCCAGTAGCAGGACTGCGGATAGACCCAGTAGCAGGCCTGCGGATAGACCCAGTAGCAGGACTGCGGATAGCACCAGTAGCAGGACTGCGGATAGCACCAGTAGCAGTACTGCGGATAGCACCAGTAGCAGTGCTGTTGATAGCACCAGTAGCAGTACTGTGGATAGCACCAGTAGCAGTACTGTGGATAGCACCAGTAGCAGGACTGTGGATAGCACCAGTAGCAGGACTGTGGATAGCACCAGTAGCAGGACAGTGGATAGCACCAGTTGCGGTGCAGGACTGTGGATAGCACTAGTAGCGGTGCAGGACTGTGGAAAGCATCTATAGCAGGACTGTGGATAGCACCAGTAGCAGGACTGCGGATAGCACCAGTAGCAGGACTGCGGATAGCACCAGTAGCAGGACTGCGGATAGCACCAGTAGCAGGACTGCGGATAGCACCAGTAGCAGGACTGCGGATAGCACCAGTAGCAGGACTGTGGATAGCACCAGTAGCAGGACAGTGGATAGCACCAGTTGCGGTGCAGGACTGTGGATAGCACTAGTAGCGGTGCAGGACTGTGGAAAGCATCTATAGCAGGACTGTGGATAGCACCAGTAGCAGGACTGCGGATAGCACCAGTAGCAGGACTGCGGATAGCACCAGTAGCAGGACTGCGGATAGCACCAGTAGCAGGACTGCGGATAGCACCAGTAGCAGGACTGCGGATAGCACCAGTAGCAGGACTGCGGATAGACCCAGTAGCAGGACTGCGGATAGACCCAGTAGCAGGCCTGCGGATAGACCCAGTAGCAGGACTGCGGATAGCACCAGTAGCAGGACTGCGGATAGCACCAGTAGCAGTACTGCGGATAGCACCAGTAGCAGTGCTGTTGATAGCACCAGTAGCAGTACTGTGGATAGCACCAGTAGCAGTACTGTGGATAGCACCAGTAGCAGGACTGTGGATAGCACCAGTAGCAGGACTGTGGATAGCACCAGTAGCAGGACAGTGGATAGCACCAGTTGCGGTGCAGGACTGTGGATAGCACTAGTAGCGGTGCAGGACTTTGGATAGCACCAATAGCAGGACTGTGGATAGCACCAGTAGCAGGACTGCGGATAGCACCAGTAGCAGGACTGCGGATAGCACCAGTAGCAGGACTGCGGATAGCACCAGTAGCAGGACTGCGGATAGCACCAGTAGCAGGACTGCGGATAGCACCAGTAGCAGGACTGCGGATAGCGCCAGTAGCAGGACTGCGGATAGCACGAGTAGCAGGACTGCGGATAGCACGAGAAGCAGGACTGCGGATAGCACCAGTAGCAGGACTGCGGATAGCACCAGTAGCAGGACTGCGGATAGCACCAGTAGCAGTACTGCAGATAGCACCAGTTGCAGTACTGCAGAGAGCACCAGTAGTAGGACTGTGTATAGCACCAGTAGCAGGACTGTGGATAGCACCAGTAGCAGGACTGCGGATAGCACCAGTAGCAGGACTGTGGATAGCACCAGTAGCGGTGCAGGACTGCGGATAGCACCAGTAGCGGTGCAGGACTGCGGATAGCACCAGTAGCGGTGCAGGACTGCGGATAGCACCAGTAGCGGTGCAGGACTGCGGATAGAACCAGTAGCGGTGCAGGACTGCGGATAGAACCAGTAGCGGTGCAGGACTGCGGATAGAACCAGTAGCGGTGCAGGACTGCGGATAGAACCAGTAGCGGTGCAGAAATGCGGATAGAACCAGTAGCGGTGCAGGACTGCGGATACAACCAGTAGCGGTGCAGGACTGCGGATAGAACCAGTAGCGGTGCAGGACTGTGGATAGCACCAGTAGCAGGACTGTGGATAGCACCAGTAGCAGGACTGTGGATAGCACCAGTAGCAGGACTGTGGATAGCACCAGTAGTAGGACTGAGGATTGCACCAGTAGCGGTGCAGGACTGTGGATAGCGCCAGTAGCGGTGCAGGACTGTGGATAGCGCCAGTAGCAGGCAGGACTGTGGATAGCGCCAGTAGCAGGCAGGACTGCGGATAGCACCGGTAGCAGGACTGCGGATAGCACCAGTAGCAGGACTGCGGATAGCACCAGTAGCAGGACTGCGGATAGCACCAGTAGCAGGACTGCGGATAGCACCAGTAGCAGGACTGCGGATAGCACCAGTAGCAGGACTGCGGATAGCACCAGTAGCGGTGCAGGACTGCGGATAGCACCAGTAGCAGGCAGGACTGTGGATAGCACCAGTAGCAGGCAGGACTGTGGATAGCACCAGTAGCTGGATTGAGGATAGCACCCAAAGCAGGACTGAGGATAGCACCAGTAGCAGTACTCTGGATAGCAGCAGTAGCGGTGCAGGACTGTGGATAGCACCAGTAGCAGTGCAGGACTGTGGATAGCACCAGTAGCAGGACTGGGATAGCACCAGTAGCAGGACTGCGGATAGCACCAGTAGCAGGACTGCGGATAGCACCAGTAGCAGGACTGCGGATAGCACCAGTAGCAGGACTGCGGATAGCACCAGTAGCAGGACTGCGGATAGCACCAGTAGCAGGACTGCGGATAGCACCAGTAGCGGTGCAGGACTGCGGATAGCACCAGTAGCAGGCAGGACTGCGGATAGCACCAGTAGCAGGCAGGACTGAGGATAGCACCCAAAGCAGGACTGAGGATAGCACCAGTAGCAGTACTCTGGATAGAACCAGTAGCAGGACTGTGGATAGCACCAGTAGCAGGACTGTGGATAGCACCAGTAGCAGGACTGTGGATAGCACCAGTAGCAGGACTGTGGATAGCACCAGTAGCAGGACTGTGGATAGCACCAGTAGCAGGACTGTGGATAGCACCAGTAGCAGTACTGTGGATAGCACCAGTAGCAGGACTGTTGTTAGCACCAGTAGCGGTGCAGGACTGTGGAAAGCATCCATAGCAGGACTGTGGATAGCACCAGAACAGGACTGAGGATTGCACCAGTAGCGGTGCAGGACTGTGGATAGCACCAGTAGCGGTACTGTGGATAACACCAGTAGCAGGTATTTTCACCAAACCTTGACGCCTTCCACCGCGGGGTGAGGACAGCCCCTCCGCTGACAGCCGCTCTGAGACATAAATAAATTAGCGGTGCACTAGAAGCAAGGGATTCCGTAGGACGTGTGGCTGCCCGGAAAACAAACCCTCAATCTTCTTTTAAGAACCCCCCCTAGACAAGACCATAGACACAACAGCATCATTCAAAAGTGTGTCCAGATCAACCCCGTATACTGCAACTCAGACTCCGCCGAATTATAGGCACCCAGGAGAGGAAAGACAAATTCAGTCCCACAAAGCCTTCTAAGGAAGCCTACACGCTCCTCGGGAGAGAGAGAGAGAGCTTGTAGGCATCTGGCACGAAAGAAATGTGTGAATTGTTTTGTTCAGCTGGAGGTGAAGAACGTTCCTCTGGTTTTTCACCTGTGGAGGCAGGGCTTCTGGTGAGGCATGGTGTTAATTGGCCTTGTCAGGCGTGATTCTAATGTTCTTCACCTGTGGAAGGCGGGGCTTCCGGTGAGGCATGGTGTTCATTCACCTTGTCAGGTGTGATTCTAATGTTTTTCAGTAGAAGGATCTAGTGCGCAAACTCCCCATAGCTGTGTTGTACCAAGTTAACTGACTGAAAAGGAACCAGCAAACACATACAGGGACTTCTGCAGTAGACATGCCACTGACAAGAACTTAACATGTCCTGCACTTAAGCCAAAACACAAGGATGCTTTCAGAGTGTGGATGTTGTATTGTTCTGTAATCCAGGGGACATGACACCTACAAGTCAAAGAGACAGGCCCTTATCATTTAGATCAGCTAATTCCTAACTGGGGTACTCATTGTACGCCAAATAAAAATGTGATTCACTTTTTTTTTCATATTTTCAAACAGTCCATTTCTATTTTCCAATGGGGCGATACATTTGGGTGAGTTTTTTTCTCCTCGCCTAAGTAGCCTCATTTCACTGCCAAAAATAAAATTAAACCATCTAGTGTTCAGCGAAATAACAACACAATGTCAAATACAGGTAGCCTAGTCAAATAATTAACATCCAATCACATTAACCGTTACTCTCCCGTGGGAATTCCACTAACGGTCCGTATGTAGCCGAACATAGCTGCTGCTCATGTTGGCATCTGTACTGATGGTGCAAAAGTCATGACAGGGAGACATAGTGGAGTGGTAACGCGTGTGCACGCAATTTCTCCCGACGCCACTTGCGTACACTGCAGCATCCACTGAGAGGCTCTTGCTGCCAAGGGAATGCCTGACCGCTTGAAAGACATTTTGGACACTACAGTGAAAATGGTTAACTTTGTTAAAGCAAGGCCCCTGAACTCTCGTGTATTTTCTGCACTATGCAATGATATGGGCAGTGACCATGTAACGCTTTTATAACATACAGACTATATTCAATGTGCGGGATACAATTGAGGCTATGATTAAGAAGTTAGAGCTCTTCTATTTCCATTATTGTATGATTTTCTTCTGTGCAAATTAACTGAAGCTTACGGACAATGTCAATGTGATTTATCGAAGCACCTGAGTGAGTTGGGTGCACAGTTACGCAGGTACAGTACATCCCCAAAATGGAAGACACAAACTGGATTCGTTATCCCTTTCATGCCCTGTCTCCAGTCCACTTACCGATATCTGAACAAGAGAGCCTCATCGAAATTGCAACAAGCGGTTCTGTGAAAACAGAATTTTATCAGAAGTCACTTCCAGATTTTTGGATTGGGCTGCACTCAGAGTATCCTGCCTTGGCAAATCGCGCTGTTAAGACTCTGATGCCCTTTGCAACCACATACCTATGTAGAGTGGATTCTCGGCCCTCACTAGCATGAAAACTAAATACAGGCACAGACTGTGTGGAAAATGATTTAAGACAGACTCTCACCAATACAACTCAACATTGCAGAGGTATGCGCATCCTTTCAAGCACACCCTTCTCATTAACTTGTGGTGAGTTATTCACAATTTTTGTGAACACATAAGGTTTTATTTGTAAGTTAGTTAAATAAAGAGCAAAATTATTGATTATTATTACATGATTATTTGTGCCCTGGTCCTATAAGAGCTCTTTGTCACTTCCCACGAGCCAGGTTGTGACACAAACTCTCACTCATTCTTATGTTTAATAAATGTATAGTCTAGTGTGTGTGTGGCAGGCTTACAATGATGGCAAAAAACAACATTTGAGAGTGTGCTGACACTGGTGCTAGAGGGGGTACAGCTGGAGGAAAGAATGTTTGAAGGGGTAGGGGACTAAAACAAGTTTGGGAACCACTGATCTAGATGATGTGTTTTTATTGCTTTCTTATTTTTAGTGTGGAGTCAATAAAATATTTTTATCTAAAAATATCACGTTTTGTTTTTTTCTGTCCTGCATACTTCCCTCTACAGGATGGTTTGATACTGGAAGTCCTGCCACTCATTTAGATGCTAGTTCATAAATGACTGCTCCCACACAGTTACATTACATGAATTATATTGAATCACTGTAATATCAAGTCCAGTCACCACACTAGTACATTGATGTAGCCTATGAAACGGCCAACCGTTAAAATATGAGGTTATTAAAAACGGCATTAAGATGCCCAAAATAGTCAATATATTCCACAAATGATACAAAACAAGGTCAAGGAGCGTAATGTAAGAAATAGTGTGTTCATAAGGCTCTATTCAATCCATTTCAATGAAGTCACTAACAGGGATGTAAACACATTTGTTCAAAACATTTGAGAGAAATAAGCGTTTTGTGCGTATGGCACATTGCTGTGATTTTCTTTCAGCTCATGGAACATTGGATCAACACTTTACATGTTGCGTTTATATTTTTTGTTCAGTGCAGTTTTTAGGCCAAACTGTTCTGGAGCTACAGACCTTTTCTCATGGTCTGACAAACCGCTCTGGCTGTGTCACCTTTCACCGCAGATGGGCTGTCTCATGGTCTGACAAACCGCTCTGGCTGTGTCACCTTTCACAGCAGATGGGCTGTCTCATGGTCTGACAAACCGCTCTGGCTGTGTCACCTTTCACTGCAGATGGGATGTGTCATGGTCTGACAAACCGCTCTGGCTGTGTCACCTTTCACCGCAGATGGGCTGTCTCATGGTCTGACAAACCACTCTGGCTGTGTCACCTTTCACCGCAGATGGGCTATCTCTCATGGTCTGACAAACCGCTCTGGCTGTGTCACCTTTCACCGCAGATGGGCATGGTCTGACATCTCTGGCTGTGTCATGGTCTGGTCTGACAAACCGCTCTGGCTGTGTCACCTTTCACAGCAGATGGGCTGTCTCATGGTCTGACAAAACGCTCTGGCTGTGTCACCTTTCACCGCAGATGGGATGTGTCATGGTCTGACAAACCGCTCTGGCTGTGTCACCTTTCACTGCAGATGGGATGTGTCATGGTCTGACAAACCGCTCTGGCTGTGTCACCTTTCACCGCAGATGGGTCAGTGCGACATCAGGGGGATGCGGTGCAGCCCAGGTTAAAAAAAACACCTCTAGCTTAAACTGACGTATTTGGGAGTTTTTTATTATGTTACTTACATTGATGCACGGGTGTAGTTGTTTTTTTTGTGAGCGAAAGCTAAAAAAGGTGTAGATTTAAAGCTGTACTCCTGAAGCGTCTGACTGGACGGCGCCAATGACCCTGGAAGGGTACATCCGTTTCTGTGAGGATCTCGTTATTCCCAAAAAGAAAGTCAACATCATCCCCAGTAATATAGTGTGGGTAACTCGGGTATTAAAAGAGCTCCTCAACCAGAGAAAAGGCATGTTTAAATCAGGTGGTAGTAAAGAGGACATATTCAGAGGACATAAACATATTCAGAGGCATGTCATAAGCAAAATGAAGTAGTGCAAGGCAGCATACAAAGACAGAAAACCTTTTCAAGGACAAAGACAGTAGAAAAGCCTGGCAGAGACCATCAAAAATGACCTTGCAGGTTTGCCGTGTGATTTTACATCGCAGCAGAAACTGG
Organism: Oncorhynchus tshawytscha; assembly: GCF_018296145.1. Lineage (NCBI taxonomy): Eukaryota > Metazoa > Chordata > Actinopteri > Salmoniformes > Salmonidae > Oncorhynchus > Oncorhynchus tshawytscha. The sequence continues at coordinate 52,550,366 of NC_056458.1, read as the reverse complement.
CCTTAGACAGTATAGACAGCTGTTGATATACAAATCTCTGTGAATGACGTCAAGCAATACTTTCAACGTGTCAACCCAGGAAAACCATATGGTCCAGACGACGTCAGCAGCAAGGCACTTCATGCTCAGACCAGCATTACCGTTCCAGAAACTGTTCCAGCAGTCAATGAACACTGGGATAATTACAAACTTACGTTAGAAGTCACTGATTGTCCCAATACCTAAAAACAACAGGCCGAAAGAAAAGGACAATTTACGTCCTGTAGCTCTGACATCTGTACCTATGAAATGTTTTGAAAAAATTATTTAAATAACAAATTCTCTCTAAATTCTCAACCCAGTTAGAGTCAAACCAATTCGCACACCGTGCCTCCAGAGGTGTTGATGATGAGTTACTGGTCATGCTGAACAATTTCTACCAACATTTAGAAAAGGCAAATAGCCTAGTGAAAATTGTATTCATTGACTTCAGGAGTGCGTTTAAAACCATCCAACCCCACCTACTTGTGGATAAGCTTGTGAATTTGGGTGTGAACTCTCAACTGAGCAAGTGAATAAATAGTTTCCTTGTGAACAGTACTCAACAAGTGAAGTCTAACTCTGCATCTAGAACAGTGAATACGGGAGCCCCTCAAGGTTGCGTACTTTCACAGACACTGTACACAAACGATTGTAAAGCCTCTAACTCAGAAGCTCCCACCAATTCTTCTCTTTGGGGTTAGGGTTAGGGTTCTCTCAATCTTATTTGTATACTTGAGGGGTGCTGACATCACCCACCTGTATTCAATGGAGAGTGAGATGTTATGCTAGCCTCATGATATGCATAGCCAGTCTTGAATATCAACAGGGACAACTCAGATAAAGTTGTGAGTCTGGTGTGGGCTTACCTTGGCGTGATGTTTTGATAACAGTGTAATTCTCTCTCGGACAATATGAGTTTTGTCAATATATTCGCCTCAATTTACTCTAAAACAATTGAAATGTTAACTAGCAACAGAGAAGACCTCAGCAAGACTACAAATTCCTGCAGGGAGGTGCTGCACATCATCTCTAGCTGACAGTCAGCTACTGTTCACCAGCGCAATCAGAGAGATGTGCCCAATCCATGATGAATCCATGTGCTGTATTGAAATGAATTGACTAAAGTGTTGAACTTCTTCCATCCCCTTTCTCTCTCTTAGCTAGCCACTGACTACACTTTAGCTTGCTAGTTAGGAGAGCAAAATATATTTTTGTATGACTTCGTCTGGATATGTTTGTACAGTATGTCGACTTGTGTCTATTTCAGACCTTATGACATTTTTCAAGGATGAGCATAAGAGCATTAAAAGTGGAGACCACCAGAAGTCTGGCCATGTGGAGAAGTGCAGCTATAGTGAGGGGCAATCGAGCGGGTTTGGTCTGTGCCAGATCCTCCTCTTCTGTTATGGTGGAGGAGTCTTGATCCTCCTCTTCTGTCACGGTGGAGGAGTCTTGATCCTCCTCTTCTGTCACGGTGGAGGAGTCTGGGTCCTCTTCTGTCACGGTGGAGGAGTCTGGATCCTCTTCTGTCACGATGGATGAGTCTGGATCCTCTTCTGTCACGGTGGATGAGCTACCCTTTCTGTCACGGTGGAGGAGGGGTCCTCTTCTGACGGTGGAGGAGTGCCAGTCCTCTTCTGTCACGTGGAGGGAGTCTGGTAAATGGATCCTCTTCTGTCACGATGGATGAGTCTGGATCCTCTTCTGTCACGGTGGATGAGCTACCCTTTCTGGTAAATACAGGACCATTTCTCTTTTCCACCGGAAAATAGCAGCTGCAGACCCGAGTGTTGTCACTGGGTTTCCGGTCCATCTGAAAGACTGTTTTTTAAAACTTTTACTAGCTAGCTGAATACTAAAACATAACCCACAGACTTGACTATAGACCAAAGTCCAGGCTATGTTACCGTTACTATCTGTACATCTAAAATCCTATTATGTGGATGAGACATTTCTGCTGGAATGGAGGAATTATCTGGAATGCTTAACTAGATCAGAACAGTCTAGGACAGGGATCATCCATTAGATCAGGACAGTCTAGGACAGGGATCATCCATTAGATCAGGACAGTCTAGGACAGCGATCATCCATTAGATCAGGACAGTCTAGGACAGGGTTCATCCATTGGATCAGGACAGTCTAGGACAGGGATCATCAACTAGATGATCAGGACAGTCTAGGACAGGGATAATCAACTAGATGATCAGGACAGTCTAGGACAGGGATCATCAACTAGATTCAGGCCTCCCGAGTGGCGCAGTGGTCTAAGGCACTGACTGCATCGCAGTTGCTAGCCGAGCCACTAGAGATCCTGATTCGAATCCAGGCTCTGTCGCAGCTGGCCGCTCCTGTGAGACCCATGGGGCAGCGCACAATTGGCCCAGCGTCATCCGGGTTACAGGAAGGTTTGGCCGGCAGTGATGTCCTTGTCCCATCGCGCCCTAGCGGTCACCAGGTGTCACATCGCGCCCTGACACGGTCACCAGGTGTACAGTGTTTCCTCTGACATATTGGTGTGGCTGGTTTCTGGGTTAAGCAGCATTGTGTCAAGGGTACTATTTGTCTGAAAAAGTGAAGTATTGCGATGAGCTATACGACTGTACTTCTGATTTTAATTCTCAAGAGGAAAATTAAAACCCTCAGCTGTGAGGTCACTGAGAAGAACCAACAGTGATAGGGTCTGACAAGCAGGGATGGAACCTAAGCTAATATGGCTAACGTTAGGCATATCACAGCCTATCGGGAAAGTCTGACTACACCAAAGTGAGATACTCCACAACGTTATCTAGTTAACGTAAGCTAATGTAGCCAACTAAGGTGCCTAACTTGCTAGCACACCAGGCATTATTTAGCTGGCTGGCTATATCTCTGCCCTTGTGGGCTAACATTAGCTAGCATGTCATCATGTTAAACACTATGACTTCACCACAATAGCTTGTTAGCAGCTAGCAAACAGGGTTTACCTCATCACACAGCTCCAGCGACGCCTCTCGCTTACAGACGTCGGAAAACTATTAAATGCATGTGTGCTTATCGGAGTAGTGGATACAATCCGGTACATAGCACAGAAACATCCTTGCTTCTGATCGACGGAGAGAGCTAAGGTTAACGTTAGCTACAAAGGCCAGGGTCATTCAAAAAATTATAGCAATTAAAAAATGCTAAGGTAACTAATTCATTATAGAAATTATTTACACAACAAAGTAAAAAGTCTATAATATCTACTCGCTAGGTTACTTGCTACTTGTCAATGAGCGTTTGCATGGAGAAAGGTTTTCCCGGCCTTGAGTGATTACATCACAGCGTGCGACAGGATGTGTGGTTCTGTATGATGGCCACATTAGAGGCTAATTAGCATGTCATTTTTGGGGGGTAATTACAGGTGGAAAATTGATAAAAGTGACCTTGTCCGAGAGAGATTTGCGCGGTTACCAAAACGTCAAGCCACGGTAAGCCTTCACAAAACTCAGCCTTTATATGAAGTAGTACTAAAATCCCCTACGGAAAAATGAATGGTGGAAAAACAATTGGAACCATTTCCGGGTTTTACCGCCTGGTTTTATGGGTATTAGAACTCATACTGTGGTACTCAATTGCCTCACGTACAAAAACAGAATAACTAATGATATACTTAACATGGCCAGATTTTGGGCGGAGTAAACCCTCTCTGTATTCAGATGTCATAAACCAGCACTGCAGAGTTCTCCCTGTCCTCTGCCGTGCCTTGATTGTATTACTGTTGATGATATCTGGAAATGTGCATGTACACTCTGGCCCATCTACTGTTGCTAGCCCCAAATCTGAGATCTGCTTCACTGATTTCTGCACTCATAAAAGCCTGGTTTTCTGCACGTTAACACTAGAAGATTATTACCTAAAATGGATCAATTTAAAGTGTGGGTTCACAGCTCCAATCCAGATGTGTTGGTCATTACTGAGACTTGGTTAAGGAAGAGTGTTTTGAATACTGATGTTAACCTTTCTGTTTAAAACCTTTTTCAGCAAGACAGATTTTCCAAAGGTGGTGGAGTGGCAATCCTTACCAAGGATCACCTTCAGTGCTCGGTTGTCCCAACTGAGTCTGTCCCCAGACAATTTGATTTGCTGGTTTTAATCATTAAACTTTCAAATGTTTTGTTGACTGTTGCTGGGTGCTATCGTCCTCCATCAGCACCAGCCTGTACCCTACCTGCCCTAACCTCTCTCCTGGCCCCTTACACTAAACTGGGACATGCTTAAACTTCTTAGGGAAAGGCCTCTTTTTAAAAATGTTCCCCTAAATGACCCAAATCTAACTGCCTGTAGCAAGGATATTTCCTTGGTACCATTTGAAAGGAAACGTGAATTGAATGTAGGAGAATATAACACAATAGATCTGGTAGAAGAAAATACAAAGAAAAAAACCAACCGGTCTTTTTATACCACCATCTTTGAAATGCAAGAGAACAGTCATCGTTCTGACCATCACTCTGGTGGTAATTCTGATAGTGTCCACAAGATGGCAGCGGTGTATGTGCAAAGTTTCAGATGGATAACTTGAAAAGTGAATGAAAGTCCCCAGGTAGATTTGGGCAAATCATGAAGGAGACATTCATATTCCAGCAAGAATATCATCAAATCTGTATACTTGGACTTTGATTTAGCTTTCAAGTATTAGTAGCCATATTATAAGTTCAATATTTGCAAAACAACCAGTTTTCATATCTTCATAAAACTCCAAAATGAAAAGGCATGATGTCGTACAAGGTTAGAAGCTACATTTTTACAATATATCCATGGTTTCCGGATACTCCTGTAAAGCCCAGCTCATTGGCTATCTGGCTAGCTTTGTTTACCTTTGGTGCTTATTTGACAAAGATAGTCATTCAAGTGATGGCCGCCCGCGTCATTGGCGTGCCATGCGTCGCTCTCTGACCAAATATGGTGTCCTATAGGATATACTACACCCCTAATGAAAGCTTTCTTAGTGTCCAACAAGCTTTCTCTACCCTTAACCTTGTTCTGAACACCTCCAAAACAAAGGTCATGTGCTTTAGTAGGAAGAATGCCCCTCTCCCCACAGGTGTGATTACTACCTCTGAGGGTTTAGAGCTTGAGGTAGTCACCTCATACAAGTACTTGGGAGTATGGCTAGACGGCACACTGTCCTTCTCTCAGCACATATCAACGCTGCAGGCTAAAGTTAATTCTAGACTTGGTTTCCTCTATCGTAATCGCTCCTCTTTCACCCCAGCTGCCAAACTAACCCTGATTCAGATGACCATCCTGCTAGATTACGGGGACATAATTTATAGATCGACAGGTAAGGGTGCTTTCGAGCGGCTAGATGTTCTTTACCATTCTGCCATCAGATTTGCCACCAATGTTCCTTATAGGACACATCACAGCACTCTAACCTCCTCTGTAAACAGGTCATCTCTGTATACCCGTCGCAAGACCCACTGGTTGATGCTTATTTATAAAACCCTTTTAGGCCCCACTCCCCTACACTTGCATTATCTGCTAACCATGTGTATGTAAAATTTGATATCTCCTGCAGCCCTCATTCTTCACATACAACACCAGTTCTGCCAGTCACATTCTGTTAAAGGTCCCCAAAGCACACACATCCCTGGGTTGCTCCTCTTTTCAGTTCGCTGCAGCTAGCGACTGGAACGAGCTGCAACAAACACTCAAACTGGACAGTTTTCCCTTCATCTTTTCATTCAAAGACAATCATGGACACTCTTACTAACAGTTGTGGCTGCTTTGTGTGATGTATTGTTGCCTGTGCCCAATAATGTTTATACCATGATTTTGTGTTGCTACCTTAGGTCTCTTTATGTAGTGATGTGTGTTTTGTCCTATATTTAATTATCATTTTTTAACCAGGCCCACGTCCCCGCAGCAGACATTTTCGTAGGCTGTCATTGTAAATAAGTTGTTCTTAACTGACTTGCCTGGTTAAATAAATAAAATGCATTGTTGTCTATGGGAGATACACCCAGTTAATCTGTATACAGAATTACTCTCCACAACAGCACCATAGCTCATTTTGACTCATTTCCATTTATTCAGCAGTAATTTCCATGGAAACCATATATCCAGTTTCACTTGTTTACAGATGATGTCATGTAAATAGAATGTTCTTTATCAAGGGTTAGAAAACAAGAACATGTCCTGGAGAAGGGGATTGGCAGAGAGCTTAGTCAGGAGTGATGTCATGAATAAAGCCTCTCCCACTCTGTAAATGAAGATTCCACCAATCCTACAGCATTATAGAAGGTACCAATAGATCAGCTCCACACCTGGAGATAAGCAGCATGGCCGGTTGGCGATCTTCCCCTCTGAAGACTTAATATAGGTGAGTGAACTCTGGCCAATCAATCAATGAACAAACTACAAGGGAGAACATACAACCAGCAGAACTGTCAATGTGTTCGCAACATATGGTTCTGCAGTGGGCATGTGAGTGAGTCTAGGGGGCATTCTACATCTTACTTTGGCTTTTAAACACAATCTCCAATACTCTTTGTACACACACACAGGGGTGGGTCTGTAACAGTTCCCTTTATAAACATGAGTGACATTATGGCTTCTGGTCTAAACTGTAACTACCTGGTCGCAATAAATAAAGAGAGAGATGGGGAGGGGTGTTATACTCTGGGAAGGGAGTGAGTCCTGCCTCACCCCTTTAAGGGGGAGTGTCATTGTGGTGGGCCAGCTAATCACAGAAGCATGATGAAAAGGTTTCCACCAATCAGATCAGCTTGCCGACGGCTGCAGCCAACCACAGCTTGGCCTGGTGAGAGAGTTGTCCAATCAGAGCAGCATGGTGACAGGCTTCTCCAGGAACTTCCTGAACTCTGCGAGCCACTGAGCTCCGATCGCTCCGTCCACCACGCGATGGTCACAACTCAACGTCACCGACATCATGCTGGCCACATCAAACCTACACACACGACAGAGCACAGTATGATCACCATTAGTTTTAAAAGCCCTGTCCATAACCCGTCAATATCATGATGACGTCACATTATGAAATCACATTAAATCATGTCAATGACATCACCATCGCTTCAACCTGTCAATCTAACCAGGCCCACTGCATGAGGACTGGCCAACCCTCAGCCTGGTTCCTCTCTAGGTTTCTTCCTAGGTTCTGGCCTTTCTAGTTTTTCCTAGCCACACTGCTTCTACACCTGCATTGCTTGCTGTTTGGGGTTTTAGGCTGGGTTTCTGTACAGCACTTTGAGATATCAGCTGATGTAAGAAGGGCTTTATGAATACATTTGATTTGATCTCTGATGGTGCTGAAAATATCCACTCGTTAGTTTGAGAGCCCTTATATTTACCATTGTAGTATGATAGTAGTGTAGTCTAGCAGAGTAAAGTACAGTGCTGTGAAAAACTATTTGCCCCTTCGTGATTTATTTTTTGCACATTTGTCACACTTAAAATGTTTCAGATCAAACAATTTGTAATATTACACAAAGATAACCCAAGTAAACACAAAATGCAGTTAAGTGATCATTTTATTTATTAAGGAAAAAAGCTATCAGAAACTTCATGGCCCTACGTGACAAAGTAATTGCCCCCCCCTTGTTAAATCATGTTGGTTAAGGACTTAAGTATTTCACTGTAAAGTCTACACCTGTTGTATTAGGCGCATGTGACAAATACAATTTAATTAGATTTTTGATTTGATCTCAAGGATGATCAATGGAAACAGGATGCTCCTGAACTCAATTTAGAGTCTCATAGCAAAGGGTCTGAATACTTATGTAAATAAGGTATTTCTGTATAATTTTAATACATTTGTAAAAATCTTTTTTTTTCTTTTTTCGCTTCGTCATTATGGGGTATTGTGATGTCGGCTGGCGGGTGGGTGTTAAGTGCGGTTTGGCGGGTCATGTTTCGGAAGACGCAATAATCAATTAACCTTTTAAAATGATAAACTTGGGGTATTGTGTGTAGATATTCTAAAATGGATTAGTATTTATTTAAACTAAGGTTGTAACGTAACAAAATGTGGAAGAAGTCAAGGGGTCTGAATACTTTCCGAATGCACTGTATATGTAGAGGTAGTATAGTGTCGATGGAGTAGGCCTGGGGTTGTACTATAGTCTAGTGTTGTTATAGTAGTAGTATTGTATAGTGGTAGTGTAGTTACCCTTTCTCATTGTCAGCGGGCAGCAGTCTCTTCTCTGAGCCCCCTACTGCCAGTATACAGGCCTGGGGAGGGTTAATGATGGCTGAGAAGTTCTTGACGCCAAACATTCCCAGGTTAGAGATGGTAAACGTGCCTCCCTGAAACACACAGTTTTTGAGGATTCAGCTCCTGGAACCTGTGGGACCAACTAATGTTGCGTGAGTGTATCGGATGTGTTTAACACATTTGTTTCAGAGTGTGTGTGTGTGTATATATAGATATATATATATTTTGTTTGTGTGTATAATCTGTAGTTACCTGGAACTCATGCGGCTGTAGTTTCCCGTCGCGGGCCTTGGCAGCCAGGGCTGAGACATCAGAGCTGATAGCAGCCAGTCCCTTGGTGTGGGCGTTGAACACGATGGGCGTTATCAGACCGTTGGGTGTACTCACCGCCACACTCACATCCACCACATGGTTCCTACACACACACACAGGTAAAACCTGACCTATTGAAAAAATGTGTTTTTGCATGGTGTCAGTGTGTGTACTCACTGTCGGATAACAGAGTCGAGCCATGAGGAGTTGGCTTCAGGGACCTTAAGGCAGGCTAGAGCACTGGCTTTAATGATGAAGTCATTCACACTCAGCTTGATTTTCTGGGCCTTTACCTCCTAGGAGGAAGGGCGGGAGAGAGGGGGTGAGAGAGAGGCCAAAAAAGAGAGCGCGAGAGGGGGAAGAGGTTACAGACAGACAAGACTCACAGAGAGACAGCCAGCCAGACGACAGACAGAGAGACAGCCAGCCAGACGACAGACAGAGACACAGCCAGCCAGACGACAGACAGAGACACAGCCAGCCAGACAGACTCACAGCGTTGAGCTCCATGCGTAGTTCCAGGACTTGGTCCATGTTGACGTCAACAGACAGGTAGTAGTGGGGAATGGTCTGTTTAGACTGCATCAACCTCTGGGCTATCACCTAGGTAACAACAATATCACCTGACATTAAAGTCACATGCCACACCCCTTCCACCTCCAGTCAGATATAACGCTGACTAATACATATTTATACCATGACATCGTTGAATACTTGTTTCTGATTGGCTTGAAGGGCATTCTAGAGCGTGCATTTCCCTACAACACACAGTATATCAGCACGGTAGAATTCAATGTCTGTAGTTCATTCTTACATGTTCTATGTCTGAGCTGCATTTGAAAACTAGTCGAATTGAAAACATTATTGGCATTGTTAAATTCCATTTTCATAATGGCAAGCTAGGAATGATGGTTTGGTTAGCTAAACTAGCGAGTCTGTTTGGTTACCACGGCTCCTACTGTAGCTATCTATTCAACTTAAACCCATTTCTAGCGGATGTCGAACCCATTTCTAGAGGATGTCGAACCCATTTCTAGCGGATGTCGAACCCATTTCTAGAGGATGTCGAACCCATTTCTAGCGGATGTCGAACCCATTTCTAGAGGATGTCGAACCCATTTCTAGAGGATGTCGAACCCATTTCTAGAGGATGTCGAACCCATTTCTAGAGGATGTCGAACCCATTTCTAGCGGATGTCGAACCCATTTCTAGCGGATGTCGAACCCATTTCTAGAGGATGTCGAACCCATTTCTAGAGGATGTCGAACCCATTTCTAGCGGATGTCAAACCCATTTCAAGCAGATGTCAAACCCATTTCAAGGGGATGTCAAACCCATTTCAAGGGGATGTCAAACCCATTTCTAGCAGATGTCAAACCCATTTCTAGCGGATGTCAAACCCATTTCTAGCGGATGTCAAACCCATTTCTAGCGGATGTCAAACCCATTTCTAGCGGATGTCAAACCCATTTCTAGCGGATGTCAAACCCATTTCTAGCGGATGTCAAACCCATTTCTAGCGGATGTCAAACCCATTTCTAGCGGATGTCAAACCCATTTCTAGCGGTAAATGAACCCATTTCTAGTGGTAAATGTGTGAAATTATAACCATGGTATAAAAGGGATAACCAACACGGGGCTCTATGCGTTCTCCGGAAAATAATGCCACTCCGTGAAAGGTTAGTTCCTCCGCTAGTGCGTTGTGTAACACACCTTCCACGTCGTTGATTCACACCCAAAATGTGGATCAATAAACAGCCCAGCGAACATATTAAAAGCTGAAATATGAAAACAGTAAATCAATCTTTTTTCATTGATTTCAATAACATATTGTTTGTATTGTTTGTTTCAATAAATGTATGTTTAAGTAACTTACATTTTATATTTAAAAAACATGGTATGATCGTGTGACTTTGATGCCTCCAGCTTAACAATGCTCAGCCAAAATATATTGTGTTGAATTAAACAGTGGACTTTTATTTGTATGCTTTTAGCATGATTTGGACCTGTTAATGCCGCTAACAGGTGCCAATTTCACGGATCCCTCCTTGGCTTGCTAGCTCAGCTCACCCGTCGGATGTTACTGATGGGGATGTCGGTGAAGGTGCCTGTTGACACGGCAACGGCTGGGGAGGGAGTAGAGGCAGGGCTAGGAGCAGCTGACACTGGAGCCTACACAAACACACAGAAACACCCACAAAATTACATCCCATTTTGAGTGAACATCGCATCAGAACTGTGTCTACAGACAATTAATCAATGAAAGTCTCATAACCCAATACCAAGCAAAGCATTGGTAATAACCCAATACCAAGCAAAGCATTGGTAATAACCCAATACTAAGCAAAGCATTGGTAATAACCCAATACTAAGCAAAGCATTGGTAATAACCCAATACTAAGCAAAGCATTGGTAATAACCCAATACTAAGCAAAGCATTGGTAATAACCCAATACTAAGCAAAGCATTGGTAATAAGAATCCGACGGCGAGTGGATAACCCGTCTCTACCATCATTCCTATTAACCAACATGCAATCACTGGAGAATAAACAAGATGAGCTCCGATCAAGACGATCCTTTTTATTTCACCTTTATTTAACCAGGTAGGCCAGATCACCTTTATTTAACCAGGTAGGCCAGATCACCTTTATTTAACCAGGTAGGCCAGATCACCTTTATTTAACCAGGTAGGCCAGATCACCTTTATTTAACCAGGTAGGCCAGATCACCTTTATTTAACCAGGTAGGCCAGATCACCTTTATTTAACCAGGTAGGCCAGATCACCTTTATTTAACCAGGTAGGCCAGATCACCTTTATTTAACCAGGTAGGCCAGATCACCTTTATTTAACCAGGTAGGCCAGATCACCTTTATTTAACCAGGTAGGCCAGATCACCTTTATTTAACCAGGTAGACCAGATCACCTTTATTTAACCAGGTAGGCCAGATCACCTTTATTTAACCAGGTAGGCCAGATCACCTTTATTTAACCAGGTAGGCCAGATCACCTTTATTTAACCAGGTAGGCCAGATCACCTTTATTTAACCAGGTAGGCCAGATCACCTTTATTTAACCAGGTAGGCCAGATCACCTTTATTTAACCAGGTAGGCCAGATCACCTTTATTTAACCTGATAGGCCAGATCACCTTTATTTAACCTGGTAGGCCAGATCACCTTTATTTAACCTGGTAGACCAGATCACCTTTATTTAACCAGGTAGGCCAGATCACCTTTATTTAACCTGGTAGGCCAGTTGAGAACAAGTTCTCATATTCAACTGCGACCTGGCAAGATAAAGCAAAGCAGTGGGACAAAAACAACAGAGATACACATGGGATAAACAAAAATACAGTCAATAACACAATAGAAAAAATCTGTATACAGTGTGTGCAAATGAAGTAAGGAGGTATGGCAATAAATAGGCCAACAATTTAGCAACTTACACTGGAGTGACATGTGCAGGTGAGGATGTGCAAGTAGAAATACTGGTGTGCAAAACGGGACATTAAAAAATGTATGTTTCACCGAAACGTGGCTAAATGACGACATGGATAACATACAGCTGGCAGGGTTTTAACTTCATCGGCAAGACAAGGGGTGGTTTGTGTCGATTTGACAACAGCTGTGCACGAAATCTAATATTATTGAAGTCTCAAGGTTTTGCTCGCCTGAGGTAGAGTATCTCATGATAAGCTTTAGACCAGAATATTTAGCAAGATAGTTTTAATCTATATTATTCGTAGCCATCTATTTACCACCACAGACCGATGCTGGCACTAAAACCGCACTCAACCAACTCTATAAAAGGCCATAAGCAAACAAGAAAATGCTCACCCAGAAGTGGAGTTCCTAGTGACCGGGAACTTTAATGCAAGGAAACTTAAATCCGTTACCAGCATGTTACATATGCAACAAGAGGAGAAAAAACAACAACCTTAACTCCTCACACAGAGACACGTACAAAGCTCTCCGTCGCCCTCCAAATCTGACCATACTTCGATCCTCCTGATTCCTGCTTACAACAAGCAAAAACTAAAGCAAGAAGTACTTGTGACTCATTCAATACGGAAGTGGTCAGATGACGCAGATACTATGCTTCAGGACTGCTTTGCTAGCACAGACTGGAATATGTTCTGAGATTCTTCCGATGGCATTGAGGAGTACACCACATCAGTCACTGGCTTCATCCACACAGTACCTCAACCAGAAGCCATGGATTACAGGCAACATCCGCACTGAGCTAAAGGGTAGAGCTGCCGCTTTCAAGGAGCGCGACTCTAAGCCAGAAGCTTATAAGAAATCCCGCTACGCCCTCCGAACCATCAAACAGCCAAAGCTTCAATACAGGACTAAGACTACAGCGGCTCCAACGCTCGTCGGATTTGGGAGGGCTTGCAAACCATTATGGACTACAAAAGGGAAGCACAGTCGTGAGCTGCCCAGTGACACGAGCCTACTGGACAAGCTAAATAACTTCTATGCGTGTTGAGGCAAGCAACACTGAAGCTTGCATGAGAGCACCAGATGTTCCGGACAACTGTGTGATCACACTCTCCATAGCCGATGTGAGTAAGACCTTTAAAGAGGTCAACATTCACAAGGCTGTAGGGCCAGATGGATTACAAGGACGTGTACTCCGAGCATGCGCTGACCAACGGCGGCAGGGTAGCCTAGTGGTTAGAGCGTTGGACTAGTGACCGGAAGGTTGCAAGTTCAAACCCCCGAGCTGACAAGGTACAAATCTGTCGTTCTGCCCCTGAACAGGCAGTTAACCCACTGTTCCTAGGCCGTCATTGAAAATAAGAATTAGTTCTTAACTGACTTGCCTGGTTAAATAAAGGTAAAATAAAAAATAAATAAAAATAAACTGGCAAGTGTCTTCACTGTCCCTGACAGTCTGGAATACCACCATAGCAGACCACCATAGTCCCTGTGCCCAAGAACACCAAGGTAACCTGCCTAAATGACTACAGACCCGTAGCACTCACGTCTGAGGTCATGAAGTGCTTTGAAAGGCTGGTCATGGCCCACATACACACCATTATCCCTGAAACCTAGACCCACTCCAATTTGCATACCGCCCCAACAGATCCACAGATGATGCAATCTCAATTGTACTCCACACGGTCCTTTCCCACCTGGACAAAAGGAACACCTACGTGAGAATGCTATTCATTGACTACAGCTCAGCGCTCCTATCATAATGCCCTCAAAGCTCATCAATAAGTTAAGGACCCTGGGACGAAACATCTCCCTCTGCAACTGGATCCTAGACTTCCTGGCGGGCCGCCCCCAGCACGACTCCAACACAGTCACTAAGTTTGCCGACGACACAACAGTGGAAGGCCTGATAACCGACAACGATGAGACAGCCTATAGGGAGGAGGTCAGAGACCTGACCATGTGGTGCCAGGACAACAACCTCTCCATCAACATGATCAAGACAAAGGAGATGATTGTGGACTACAGGAAAAGGATGACAGAGCACGCCCCCATTCTCATCGACAGGGCTGTTGTGGAGCAGGTTGAGTTCCTTGGTGTACACATCACCAACAAACTAACATGTTCCAAGCACACCAAGACAGTCGTGAAGAGGGCATGACAGTGCCTACTGTGTACTGGTACCCCCCTGTATATAGCCTCGTTACTGACGTTTTATTGTTGCTATTTATTTAAATGTTTTCTTTTTTTTCCTAAACTGCATTATTGGTTAGGGGCTCGTAAGTAAGAATTTCACTGTAAGGTCTACTACACCTGTTGTATTCGGCATATGTGACTAATACAATTTCATTTGATTCAATACTAAGCTAAGTATTGGTAATACTCAACACTAAGCATTAATAATAATAATCATCATCAATACTAAGCATTAAAACCCATCTAGGAAAAACACAGTAAAGTGTGTATGTGGTGACTTACAGCAGGGGCAGCCTTGGGAGGGACAAAGGTCTCAATGTCTCTCCTGGTGACTCTACCATCAGGACCAGAGCCTGAAACACACACACATACACAGACAAGCGTCAGAGAGAAGATGTATGTGTGTGTGTGTGTGTGTGTGTGTGTGTGTGTGTAAACTCACCGCTGACCTGGGCCAGGTCAATGCCCTTCTCAGCAGCGAGCGTTTTGGCGAGCGGGCTGACGAAAACACGCCCTTTCCTGGGGGTTGCTGGGGTAACGGGGGCTGGGCTAGGGAGGGGCGCTGCAGGAGTTGGGGCTGCAACCTAGCACACACACAATGTTGTTGTATCTATGAGTTGACTTCCAGGTATTCTCCAGTCTGTCAGATAACCATCTAGAAAATGTCTAATTAGCTAGCAAGTTATAATACAAGATCTCTAACAATGCTAGCTAACAAGTTATAGTACAAGCCATCAGAATGTTGTGTGTGTTACCGGGGCGGGGGGTGGGGTGGAGACATCAGCCCCTGCTGTCTCTACGTAGTCACTGAAGGCAGCGATGTCACTCTCCTTCTCCACGATGATGCAGAGAGGAGCGCCCAGAGGAACGTCACGCGTTCCCTCAGACACCATGATCTTCGCCAGGTAACCCTCCTCCTGCACCTCAAACCCTGTACACACACACGACTAACATCAATGTGGACAGTGTGATAGTGCTGCGTGGGTCAGCTGTTTTGCTTATCCACACCTGCCCACAATAGCTAATAACCCATTGACAACCGCCTGACCGTGATAGTGACAATCAAACAATTTCCAATGTTTTGGTAGGCTAGGCTATTACTTTGTCAACTTGTTTATAATTAGATACATGCAGCTTCTCGGTCATTACTGCCCTACAAGACTAAATAAATCCTTGTACACCAATGTCATAAAATCGATGATTGCTTCAATGTAGTTGACATCTAGTTGACATAAAGTTCTCTCATCTCTGCTTAGGGACCGGAGAGAAAATGCATGAACAAAAAAACAGAACATTTTAAAATGAAATCAGTTTGACATGTTTCTAGAAATTAAAAGCTGTTAAAATTAGAAAACTACATGTTTCTTTTTTAAATTTTAAAATTGTACTTAACTAGGCAAGTCAGTTAAGAACAAATCCTATATTTTCAACGACGGCCTAGGAACAGTGGGTTAACTGCCTGTTCAGGAGCAGAACAACAGATTTTGTACCTTGTCAGCTCGGGGATTCGATCTTGCAACCTTTCAGTTACTAGTTCAACGCTCTAACCACTAGGCTACGTTGCCGCCCCAATTACAGTAGCCTACAGTTCACTTCACGTGCCATTTTGAATTCCCTGTCTTGTGACTGTGGAATTTGTGTACTTCACCTAATCTTCCCAAACAGACTGCGGTTCTGGCAGTTTTTATGTTCACTCTTTATTCAACCAACCAAAAATCCACACATTATTTCAGGACCCTAAAACCCCCCACCCCACGGATATAACCAAATGGGACTGCGAGTTCTGAGTCAATCCAGGCATCACTATGGTGTGGTGTGTATACCCCGTGGGTGGTGTGTGTATACCCCGTGGGTGGTGTGTGTGGTGTGTGTACACCATGGGTGTGTGTACTGACCGATGGTAGCCTTGTGTGTCTATGGTGTGGTGTGTATACCCCGTGGGTGGTGTGTATACCCCGTGGGTGTGTGTACTGACCGATGGTAGCCTTGTCGGTCTCTATCTCCGCCAGTAGATCTCCTTCGCTGAGTTTCTCTCCAACCTTCTTCTCCCAGCGCTGCACTGTCCCCATGGTCATAGTAGGAGACAGGGCTGGCAGACACACCTAACACACAGATGAGTAGACAGACAAGCAGACAGGTTGGGAGGGTTTCTGGTTCTGAAAATATAATGCATCTTCACAGAGAATCTCCAGTGAAAGTGTTTAGTCCAGCAACATGTATGGTGTGTGTGTCCTACCTTCATGTGAGTGGGTAGGGAGCTTCCGGGGGAGGGAGCAGGGGGCAGGGCTGCTACAGGGGGAGGGACAGCTGCAGAAGAGGCGGAGCTAGCAGCAAGCTTCTCCAATGTCAGGTCCTTAAAGGCCGGGATCAGATCAGCACTGATGACACACGCACACAGGTCAGAAGACACACGCACAGGTCAGAAGACACACGCACAGGTCAGAAGACACACGCACAGGTCAGAAGACACACGCACAGGTCAGAAGACACACTGCATCGCAGTGCTTCAGGAGTCACTACAGACCCGGGTTTGATCCCAGCCGGCAGTGACCGGGAGACCCATGAAGCGATGCACAATTGGGGGGGAGAGGGGAGGGGGGTGTTGGCCAGCCGGGATTTTCTTGTCCCATCGCGCTCTAGCGAATCCTTATCGCGGTCCGGGCGCCTGCAAGCTGACTTTGATCGCCAGCTGGACGGTGTTTCCTACAACAGATTGGTGCGGCTAGCTTCCGGGTTAAGCGAGCAGTGTGATAAGAAACTGTGCTGGGTTGTGTTTCTGAGGACGCATGGCTCTCGACCTCCGCCTCTCTCGAGTCTGTACGGGAGTTGCAGCGATGGGACAAGACTAACTACCAATTCAATATCACAAAATTGGGGAGAAAAATGGGTAAAAGTACAAATCAAACAATCACAGATGTACCTGTCGACGGTGATGCAGATGACTGCTCCCACGGTGACGTCTCTAGTTCCTTCAGGTACCAGGATCTTGGCCAGGTAACAGTCTTCCAACAGCTCAAACCCCACCGTGGCCTTGTCAGTCTCCACCTAACACACACCACACAGTTAGCCAGCTCTGTGTTCATCACGTATGAAACTGAGGAACACAAGTTAAAAACACAGAGTTCAAAGGGAAGAGAGACGTGGAAGAAAGAAAGATGAAGAGAGGAGAAGAAAGAGTAAGAGAGAAAATATAAAACAATGAAATATAAAGCATGAATAAAGTAACATTGCAATTTATTTAATATTATTATGATTGTGACATTCAAACCTCAGAGAAATTCCCCAAATTATTTTAAACTCTCAAACCAGGTTTGATGTTTATCTTTTCACAAGGCCACTCCCGCAATAACCGGCAGCCAAGGACACTCCCGCAATAACCGGCAGCCAAGGCCACTCCCGCAATAACCGGCAGCCAAGGACACTCCCGCAATAACCGGCAGCCAAGGACACTCCCGCAATAACCGGCAGCCAAGGACACTCCCGCAATAACCGGCAGCCAAGGACACTCCCGCAATAACCGGCAGCCAAGGACACTCCCGCAATAACCGGCAGCCAAGGACACTCCCGCAATAACCGGCAGCCAAGGACACTCCTGTGCATCTTTTGAAGGAGGGGGTAGATAAGGATTGACGCAGCGTCCTTCCTCCATTCATTCGACAAATTCAAACAATCTTTTTCTTGCTTTAAGTCAAACTTCCAGGTCACCAAGTGAATAAGGAACTTTCTTCTGATTCAATCAACTATTATAAAGCAGCCTTAGTGTCTAAACAGGAAATGGAAGGGTTAGGTAGTTAGAAGTGTTTAAACACCTTTATTTTAGCGGGAAAATGCATTGAAAGTGTAGTGTGAGTAACTTTAATAACTGGAACGGCAATCAGCGTTTACCCACTTATTTTGTTGCCACTACGTCGCTGATTCTCACCTCAGTAATTAGGTCAGGGTTAGTATCTGAACTGATCAGGTCTCTCTGTGTGTGTACTAGTCACCTCTGCTATCAGGTCTCCCTCGTTGATCTTGTCTCCCTCCTTTTTCTCCCAGCGAGCGATGGTTCCAGTCTGCATGGTGGGGGACAGAGCAGGAAGCTCCACCTGCCACACACACACACACACACACACACACACACACACACGATCAATGTGTGCAAAGCTATCAAAGGCAAAGGGTGGCTACTACATGACTCCATGTGTGTTATGTAATTAGTATTATTTTTTATTTTAGGGGTAGATCAGCTTTAAAAATGCAGATAGATTGTAGCTTCCATCAACGTAATTGTCTACATCACTTATTTATACACATATATACAGTTGAAGTCGGAAGTTCACATACACCTTAGCCAAATACATTTAAACTCAGTTTTTCACAATTCCCTGACATTTAATCCTAGTAAACGTCCTCCTGACAGAACTGGTGTATGCCGCCTTGCTCGCACATGCTTTTTCACTTCTGCTCTATAGGGTTGAGGTCAGGCCTTTGTGATGGCCACTCCAACACCTTGACTTTGTTGTACTTAAGCCATTTGCCACAACTTTGGGAGTATGCTTGGGGTCATTCAATGGTTCCACATAATTTTCTTCCCTCATGATGTCATCCATTTTGTGAAGTGCACCAGTCCATCCTGCAGCAAAGCACCCCCACAACTTGATGCTGCCACCCCCGTGCTTCACAGTTCGGATGGTGTACTTCGGCTTGCAAGCCTACCCCTTTGTTCCTAAGCAAACAGAATTTCTAAGCAAACAGCTGGAGGCAGGGCTTTCTCCTATAGAGCTCCATTTTTATGAAACGGTCTGCATACCCATGTCAGAGACGCAAACTCGGTCTCAACCTTTAAGTCTTTACTGAAGACTCATCTCTTCAGTGGGTCATATGATTGAGTGTAGTCTGGCCCAGGAGTGGGAAGGTGAATGGAAAGGCTCTGGAGCAACGAACCGCCCTTGCTGTCTCTGCCTGGCCAGTTCCCCTCTTCCCACTGGGATTCTCTGCCTCTAACCCTATTACAGGGGCTGAGTCACTGGCTTACTGGGGCTCTCTCATGCCGTCCCTGGAAGGGGTGCGTCACCTGAGTGGGTTGATTCAATGATGTGGTCGTCCTGTCTGGGTTGGCGCCCCCCCCTTGGGTTGTGCCATGGCGGAGATCTTTGTGGACTATACTCAGCCTTGTCTCAGGATGGTAAGTTGGTGGTTGGAGATATCCCTCTAGTGGTGTGGGGGCTGTGCTTTGGCAAAGTGGGTGGGGTTATATCCTTCCTGTTTGGCCCTGTCTGGTGGTGTCCTCGGATGGGGCCACAGTGTCTCCTGACCCCTCCTGTCTCAGCCTCCAGTATTTATGCTGCAGTAGTTAATGTGTCAGGGGGCTAGGGTCAGTTTGTTATATCTGGAGTACCTCTCCTGTCCTATTCGGTGTCCTGTGTGAATCTAAGTGTGCGTTCTCTAATTCTCTCTTTCTCTCTCTCTCTCTCTCGGAGGACCTGAGCCCTAGGACCATGACCCAGGACTACCTGACATGATGACTCCTTGCTGTCCCCAGTCCACCTAGCCGTGCTGCTGCTCCAGTTTCAACTGTTCTGCCTTATTATTATACGACCATGCTGGTCATTTATGAACATTTGAACATCTTGGCCATGTTCTGTTATAATCTCCACCCGGCACAGCCAGAAGAGGACTGGCCACCCCACATATGCTCTCTCTAATTCTCTCTTTCTTTCTCTCTCTCTCGGAGGACCTGAGCCCTAGGACCATGCCCCAGGACTACCTGACATGATGACTCCTTGCTGTCCCCAGTCCACCTGACCGTGCTGCTGCTCCAGTTTCAACTGTTCTCCCTTATTATTATTATTATTATAAGACCATGCTGGTCATTTATGAACATTTGAACATCTTGGCCGTGTTCTGTTATAATCTCCACCCGGCACAGCCAGAAGAGGACTGGCCACCCCACATAGCCTGGTTCCTCTCTATGTTTCTTCCTAGGTTTTTGCCTTTCTAGGGAGTTTTTCCTAGCCACCGTGCTTCTACACCTGCATTGCTTGCTGTTTGGGGTTTTAGGCTGGGTTTTTGTACAGCACTTTGAGATATCAGCTGATGTATGAAGGGCTATATAAATAAATTTGATTTTGGAAAGTGACAGTGAAGATGAGGCCTCAGAGTCTGATGTTCAAGAGGTGGACATTTAAGGAGGTCCAGGGAGACGATCAGCTCCTTTATCTTAAATCACACTGAGGGAGAGGTTGTTGTCCTGGCACCACACTGCCAGGTCTCAGCCTATAGGGAGGAGGTCAGTCTCATCGTTGTCGGTGATCAGGCCTACCACTGTTGTAGTGTTGGAGTCGTGCTTGGCCACGCAGTCGTGGGTGAACAGGGAGTATAGGAGGGGACTGAGCACACACCCCTGGGGAGCCCCAGTGTTGAGGATCAGCGTGGCAGTTGTGTTGATGACTACCCTTATCACCTGCGGGAGGCACGTCAGGAAGTCCAGGATCCAGTTGCAGAGGGAGGTGTTTAGCCCCAGGGTCCTTAGCTTAGTGGTGAGCTTTGAGGGGACTATGGTGTTGAACACTGAGCTGTCGTCAATGAACAGCATTCTCACGTAGGTGTTCCTTTAGTACAGGTGGTAAACGGCAGTGTGGAGTGCGATTGAGACTGCGTCATCTGTGGATCTGTTGGGGCGGTATGAGAACGGGAGTGGATCTAGTGTTTCCAGCATGATGGTGTTGATGTGAGCCATGACCAGCCTTTCAAAGCACTTCATGGCTACCGACGTGAGTGCTACGGGTCTGTCATGGAGCGCATGTCCATGACTTGTAGACAATGACACTGAAACAAATTATTGGTTGAAGAAAGACTATTGTATCTCTTCAAGGTAAAGTCAAGAATCCTGAAACCAAAAATGATTTTGGATTGAGTAGCGCATTCCATTTGCCAACAATACTTTGACATACGGCACCAAAGCCGAGTGTTTGTTGCGCACGCCAGTTACTAAAACAATGTAACTTGATAAATGTTTCTACCCTGTATAAAGCTGCCCATTTAAATGTACATGCAATGTGAAATATATTATTATAATAACAATCAAACTGGGAGACAGCAGAACGGGCAGGTAACAGGTTGACTACAGTAGAGTTATACCTGGAGGAGAGCAGTCTGGGTAGGTAACAGGTTGACTACAGTAGAGTTATACCTGGAGGAGAGCAGTCTGGGTAGGTAACAGGTTGACTACAGTAGAGTTATACCTGGAGGAGAGCAGTCTGGGTAGGTAACAGGTTGACTACAGTAGAGTTATACCTGGAGTTATACCTGCGAGAGCAGTCTGGGTAGGTAACAGGTTGACTACAGTAGAGTTATACCTGGAGGAGAGCAGTCTGGGTAGGTAACAGGTTGACTATAGTAGAGTTATACCTGGAGGAGAGCAGTCTGGGTAGGTAACAGGTTGACTATAGTAGAGTTATACCTGGAGGAGAGCAGTCTGGGTAGGTAACAGGTTGACTGGAGAGTTATACCTGGAGGAGAGCAGTCTGGGTAGGTAACAGGTTGACTACAGTAGAGTTATACCTGGTTGACTACAGTAGAGTTATACCTGGAGAGAGCAGTCTGGGTAGGTAACAGGTTGACTACAGTAGAGTTATACCTGGAGGAGAGCAGTCTGGGTAGGTAACAGGGTTACAGTAGAGTTATACCTGGAGGAGAGCAGTCTGGGTAGGTAACAGGTTGACTACAGTAGAGTTATACCTGGAGGAGAGCAGTCTGGGTAGGTAACAGGGTTACAGTAGAGTTATACCTGGAGGAGAGCAGTCTGGGTAGGTAACAGGTTGACTACAGTAGAGTTATACCTGGAGGAGAGCAGTCTGGGCAGGTAACAGGTTGACTACAGTAGAGTTATACCTGGAGGAGAGCAGTCTGGGTAGGTAACAGGTTGACTACAGTAGTTATACCTGGAGGAGAGCAGGCTGGGTAGGTAACAGGGTTACAGTAGAGTTATACCTGGAGGAGAGCAGTCTGGGTAGGTAACAGGTTGACTACAGTAGAGTTATACCTGGAGGAGAGCAGTCTGGGTAGGTAACAGGTTGACTAGGAGAGCAGTCTGAGGTTATACCTGGAGGAGAGCAGTCTGGGTAGCAGGTTGAGTCTGGGTAGGTAACAGGTTGACTACAGTAGAGTTATACCTGGAGGAGAGCAGTCTGGGTAGGTAACAGGTTGACTACAGTAGAGTTATACCTGGAGGAGTGCAGTCTGGGTAGGTAACAGGTTGACTATAGTAGAGTTATACCTGGAGGAGAGCAGTCTGGGTAGGTAACAGGTTGACTGGAGGAGAGTTATACCTGGAGGAGAGCA
Organism: Oncorhynchus tshawytscha; assembly: GCF_018296145.1. NCBI lineage: Eukaryota > Metazoa > Chordata > Actinopteri > Salmoniformes > Salmonidae > Oncorhynchus > Oncorhynchus tshawytscha. The sequence continues at coordinate 52,527,869 of NC_056458.1, read as the reverse complement.
GTCTGGGTAGGTAACAGGTTGACTACAGTCGAGTGATACCTGGGTTGTGTCATAGGCAAAGAGTTGTTGCAGGAATAGTTTATACTGAGAATATGTTGTTTGGGGCCGTAATCATTTAGGCAGGTTACATTCGCTTTATTGGGCACAGGGACTATGGTGGTCTGTTTGAAAGATGTAGGTTTTACAGACTTTGTCAGGGAGAGGTTGAAAATGTCAATAAACACTTGCCAGTTGGTCCGTGCATGTTTTGAGTACATGTCCTGGTAATCTGTCTGGCCCCGCGGATTTGTGAATGTTGATCTGTTGAAAAAGGTCTTCACGCTCACCGTAGACGATGTTAGCGTGAACACAAGGTAATCCGGAACAGCTAGTGCTCTCATACATGCTTCAGTGTTGCTTGCCCTGAAGCGAGCATAAAAAGGCATTAGGCTCCTCTGGTAGGCTCGCATTACTGGGCAGCTCACGTCTGGGTTTCCCTTTGTAGTCCGTAACAGTCGTTAGAAATGGCAAGAAAAATTGGCATTCCACATGTGAAATGTTGCCGACTACTCATGTAGCCTATTACTGGCAACTTCAGGAGAGGAATGGCAGAAACTGCGAATCCCAGCAGGAGTGGGAGCATTTTTCTTATTATATCAAACCTTAAGCTTAATTAAAACATCTGACAAGCTCACTGCATATAGTTGATTTGATTAAAACACATAGGGTGTGTCCATATATGGAAAAATATCAATCGATTGGTTGAAAGAACAGATGACTTACAGTCGACTAAGATGCATTAATTTTTTTCAGGGAGAGCCCTACTCTAATTTATGGTTGACCAATCTTTCATTTATTAAATTTTTTAATTCGGGCACAGCCTTAATCTAATCAACAGTAGCATATTACATAAGTCTGCAAATGTAATGATTAATGGAAAGCTTTATTATAAAGGTGCATTTTTAATGGTGAAAATTTTCTTCCCCAACTTGAAACTGATGCGCCGCAGATGCATAGTGATTTTGTGGTTCATTACCGGTCTTGTTGGCTGAGGGAAAGTAAATGTGGACAATTATTCTAACATCTTCAAAGTGTGTGGTAAGGACACACATCATTAAATACCATAATCTAAACATGATTTCAGTCATTCTCAGCCCTGTGGGTGGACACCCTAATCAGGTACATTTCAATGTCTGGTAAATTAAAATGCTGCTGGTCAAATGGCGCCATAGTTTCGTAACGGAAATCCTAACACACATACATGTTATCTCACACACACACACACACACACTAATCAGTAGATAGAGTCCAAAATTATGATTTTCTTCTCTCCCAGTTAAAAGGGATGAGTACCATCCATCCCTCTCACTGCAACATCCTGCCCAGTGTGGGCGGTTTTGTTTGAGGTGGGAACTAGGTACAGCATGAGATGCAGCTGCACATCTACACACATATTTTGTTGTTGTGGGGGTAGCCAGGTGGAAAGCATGACCAGCCATAGAAAAATGTTTATTGAAATTCTCAATTATCATAGATTTATCAGTGGTGACAGTGTTTTCTAGCCTCAGCGCAGTGGGCAGATGGGAGGTGCTCTTATTCTCCATGGACTTTACAGTGGCCCAGACATTTTGGGAGTTTGTGCTACAGGGTGTAACTTTGTTTGAAAAAAATAGCCTTTGCTTTCCTGACTGTGTATATCGGTTCCTAACCTCCCTGAAAAGTTGCATATCGTGGGGGCTGTTCGATGCTAATGCAGTACGCCACAGGATGTTTTTGTGCTGGTCAAGGGCAGTCAGGTCTGGAATGAACCAAGGGCTATATCTGTTCTTAGCTCTACAATTTTTGAATGGGGCATGCTTATTTAAGATGGTGAGGAAAGCACTTTTAAAGAGCAACCAGGCATCTTCTCAGGATGAACACACACGCGTCAGGATGAAATGTCCTAATATACACAGGAATGCTGCCTGACCTTAGTGCAGCTGTAAGCAAGCAGGTCGGATCTGCTGGCTACTACTGTTGCTACTATGGAGACCGCTAGTTGGTAAGTTCCCGCTACTACCAGGGACACAGCTAGCTAGTTGGTTAGTTTACGACTCTGGGTGGCTAACTGATTAAGATGGTCCCGTGTCACTGTCAATGGCTGCTACTCCCCTGATATCTGTTGTTGGCTAAAATAAAGAAAATACCATTAACTAGTTAGCTAGTAAAGCTAACGATACTGTCTGAAACGGACGTCTTAAGAGCCCACACAAGTACAGCAGTTAGCTAGCTAAGTCAACATACCTTCTGGTGCGGTGGTAGGCTGTAGAAGCGCTGTGTCTGGGCTCCCATGGCGGGCTGGGGGGGCTGTAGCAGGGCTCTGCTGGCGAAGACCACCGTGTTGAAACGACCTCTACTGCAAACAGCCCTGGACCGGACAGAGCCGTGGTAGCGCCTCAGATGACAGGGTCCCCGAACGGGACGAGAGCTCAGGGCAAGCTCAGGTTGGGCACCGCGGGACCGAGGCAACCCTGCAGACGGCCTCAGCCGCAGGACCAGACGGAGCATTTCGCCTTTATAAGTTTAGTCGCTGAAACAGCTTTTAGATTCAGTTTGAGCTACTCAGGTAACAGAATGTCTGATACCAATGGTAGCAATAAAGCGTCTTTCTGTCCCCCCGAACCGGCCCAGGTAGCTAGCAAACAGCTCACTTTCCAATGACCTCCTTAACCACAACGCTTTACGGCTGTCCTTCCGGGCATGTTACAGTGGCATTGGGCAGAAGATTCTAAAAAGAAAACCGTAATTGAGCTGGCAACGTTGAGGACTCCACTGTCGTAAAATAAAGTCGCAACACAGCTCTTCTGCTGCTATGGTACATTGGTGATCACACAACTTCATGCTCATTCTGCCACCTACTGTGCGGGATGAAAACAGGATTCCTAAATATGGAATAAAATACCAAAACCACGACCAAAAGATAAATAAACTAAATCAGACAACTTTAGTAAAAAAAATTTAAAAAAAAAAGATCTGATCCCAACAAAGGCTCAAGGGAAACCTGGGAGGGTGGGTCTTCAAGGGAAACCTGGGAGGGTAGGTCTTCAAGGGAAACCTGGGAGGGTAGGTCTTCAAGGGAAACCTGGGAGGGTAGGTCTTCAAGGGAAACCTGGGAGGGTAGGTCTTCAAGGGAAACCTGGGAGGGTGGGTCTTCAAGGGAAACCTGGGAGGGTGGGTCTTCCGGCGCCAGTACCGCTTGCAGGTCTTTAGATGTAAAATTCTTAAGTCCCAAAAACGTTTCTGCTGCAGCCACAATAATGTCCAGTTTCTTAGATTTCTTTGAGACTTGTGCCGTTAAGTTTACAACTGTGTGCAGCTGAACACTGTCTGCTGGAAACACTCGGTTTGTTGTTTTTGATTAAAAAAAACAACCCATCTTTGTTAGTGATGAATACTGAACTTGTTTTTGCATGGATTTCACAACACGGTTAGCTTTTAACAGCTAGGACCACTATTTATTGTTTCTGCTTAACATATTGCCCGCTGGGAACCAGACAACTTCTCCTGGCCCAAACTAAGAGGTAAGGGACCCTTTTTCTAAATCCCTTTGAGAGATGTCTGTGTCTAGTGGGTGGTGGGGGTTTCCCCTGTCGTAAGAGATCTACAAATTGAAGGTAAATTGGCTTTCCCTTCTCAAAATAGCGGGCAGTATGAGTTAAGAATAATGATACTATAACCGGTTACTGGAATAGGCCCAATCTGGATTTTGGTTTGAATATGAATGAACGTTGACGAACGTGAATGGCTGTATTTTGGTTTATTGTGGTCTAGGGGTATTTTCACAGTTGGACCGGTTCCCTTTTTAGGGCAATGTGAACACACACCATTGGCTCTACAATCTTCAATTACTCCATTATTTAATCTGTAGTTATTATTCTGTTAATAATAATATTTACATGTTATTAGTATCTTCTGATAACAATTATGTCTCATCTTAAAACAAAATGTAATCTATTAGCTTTCACAATGTAAGTAGGTGTAACTAGCTGTCCGATAACACATTCTGATGGAATGGCTTGTCCTGAACTTTGTAAAAACCCAGAGTTCATTGAGTGAATGTTAGAAAGGAATCAAGATCTTTTTCCAAACATAGCAATGTGAATGCAAAATAGAACTCGGACCACAAAATAGGTGAAGTGACCTGGCAAAAGAGTTAAGGCTCTCCAGAGGGTAGTGAGGTCTGCACAACACATCACCGGGGGCAAACTACCTGCCCTCCAGGACACCTACACCACCCGATGTCACAGGAAGGCCATAAAGATCATCAAGGACAACAACCACCCGAGCCACTGCCTGTTCACCCCGCTATCATCCAGAAGGCGAGGTCAGTACAGGTGCATCAAAGCTGGGAACGAGAGACTGAAAAACAGCTTCTATCTCAAGGCCATCAGACTGTTAAACAGCCACCACTAACATTGAGTGGCTGCTGCCAACACACTGACTCAACTCCAGCCACTTTAATAATGGGAATTGATGGGAAATTATGTAAAATATATCACTAGCCACTTTAAACAATGCTACCTAATATGTTTACATACCCTACATCATTCATCTCATGTATATACTGTACTCTATATCATCTACTGCATCTTTATGTAATACATGTATCACTAGCCACTTTTAACTATGCCACTTTGTTTACATACTCATATGTATATACTGTACTCGATACCATCTACTGCATCTTGCCTATGCCGCTCTGTACCATCACTCATATATCTTTGTGTACATATTCTTCATCCCTTTACACTTGTGTATAAGGTAGTAGTTTTGGAATTGTTAGCTGGATTACTGCATTGTCGGAACTAGAAGCACAAGCATTTCGCTACACTCGCATTAACATCTGCTAACCATGTGTATGTGACAAATAAAATTTGATTTGCTTCCTACAGAGCCCCAACACAGCAACATAATTAGACCCAACCCAATCATGAGGAAAACAAAGAGATTTACTTGACACTGAAAGAATTTACAAAAAAAAACTACAATGCTATTTGAGAGACACAGAGAGAGAGTGTGGGGGGGTAGAGTGGGAGTGAGTGAGGGGACGAGGGGAGATGGGGTAAGAGAGGGAACAGGGGGAGTTGATCCAAAAGAACATTTGGCTCCAAAGGCTGCAAATACAGTAAAACACACACACACAGTAGTCCACATTCACTGATGCACTACTAAAAGTGAACCACTCTTATCAGTATTTATTGAGGGGTCAGAAGGATGCTGCTCTGCCTGCTGTGTTCTCCTGCTGTCCCCTAGCATCCTGCAGCGTCACAGTCCCAGACGGGGTGTGGTGTGGTGTGTGTGTGACTGGTGTAGTCCCTCTTGGGGGAGGTCTAACTCCAGCTGCTGGCCCAGGAAACTCTTGGACTCCTTCCTCACTGGAACACACACATACATTATCAGTAATATGACAAAATACTATTAGCATCAGTAATATTATGACAAAATACTATTAGCATCAGCAATATTCAGTGATACCAAGTAATATTCAGTAAAATTCTGTAATATGCAGTAGTATTATTCACAGCTGTAGATGGGTCTCTTCTCTTCACGGTTAAAGGAGGAGGAGTAGGTGGAGTCAAAGTAGTGAGAGAACTGTGAAAGAGAGGAATGGACAGATATCAGGGAGGTGGAAGAAATAAACACTATGGCCAAAAGTATGTGGACACCCCTTCAGTGACCGCCTGCAGGGAGAATCTTTGTAGCGGGGCAGGGGAAAAAGAGGAGCATCGGCCTAGTCACATTAGAATGGGTGGGAGATGAGGAAATGTTGGACAGGCAAAGAGCCATGACAGAGTCAAATAGGAATCCTGACTTAATGAAGTGGTGATTAAAGAGCTCAGCCATGTGCTTCTTGTCAGTAACAACCACATCATCAACATAAAGGGACATGGGCAGCTGTGAGGAGGAGGGTTTATTCTCCAGGTCTTTAACCATATTCCAGAACTTCTTGGGGTGAGACCCACAGAGAGAGAACTGCTCCTTAAAGTAACTACCTTTGACCTTCCGGATAGCCTGAGTGCACTTATTTCTCATTTGCCTGAACGAGAGCCAGTCAGCCTGAGTATGTCTGGCTGAGCCTTTTGCCAAATGAGATTCTTCTGGTGGAGTAACTCTGCAAGATCACGGTCGCACCAGGGGCTGAACCTGTTTTTAAATTCTCATTTTCTTCATGGGGGTGTTTGTGAACACCACTGAAAATATCAAAAAAGAAGGTCCAAGCGTCTTCGACAGAGGGGATCAAGCTGATTCTATACCAATTTACAGAGGCCAGTTCATGAAGGAAGGACGTTTTTTTACCAAGCGTCTATGACAAAATCAGGACAGGTTGTTTCACTGATCAGCCATCACGAACACAGGCTGTAAATCAGTAATCACTAAGGTCATTACAGAAAACACCAGACTGATACCCATCAGGGTTATTGAGGATAACATCGAGGAGAGTAGCCTTTTCTAGGTGAGAGCTTAGGGCAGGTAGGGTACAGGCTGGGGCTGATGGAGGATGATAACACCCAGCAACAGTCAACAAATAACTATTTGAAAGTTTAATGCTTAAAACCAGAAAATCTAATTGTTTGGGGACAGACTTGGTGGAGACAACCGAGCACTGAAGGTGATCCTTGGTAAAGATTACCACTTCACCACCTTTGGAAGATCCGTCTTGCCGAAAAAGGTTTTAAACAGAAAGATTAACATCAGTATTCAAAACACTCTTCCTTAACCACGTCTCAGTAATGACCAACACATCTGGATTGGAGCTGTGAACCCACACCTTAAATTGATCCATTTTAGGTAATAAGGTTCTAACGTTAACGTGCAGAAAACCCAGACATTTACGAGAGCATAAATCAGTGAAGCAAATAGAGCACAAGTCAGAATTGGGGCTAGCTGCTGATGGGCCAGGGTGTACATACACATTCCCAGATATCATCAGCAGTAAAACAATCAAAGCACGGCAGAGAGAGCTCTGCAGTGTTGATTTATGATATCTGAATGTGCATGAGAAGGCAACAAGATCATATTATACAGCAATTTCATCAGGTAACATGAATACGAGAGGTGGTTAGAATAGGATTTGAGAGAGACAGAGAGACAGAGAGAGATGAGTGTGGTGGAGGTACCTGCACCAGACAGGGGGAGACAGGCCAGAGAGAGAGAGAGAGAGGGGTGAGTGTGGTGGAGGTACCTGCACCAGACAGGCCAGAGGGAGAGACAGGCCAGAGAGACAGGAGAGAGAGAGGGGGGAGTGTGGTGGAGACGTACCTGTACCAGACAGGGGAGACAGGCCAGAGAGAGAGAGGAGAGGGATGAGTGTGGTGGAGGTACCTGTACCAGACAGGGGAGACAGGAGGGCAGACGAGGTACAGAGAGACAGGGGGAGACAGGGTACCTGCAGACCAGACAGGGACAGGAGACAGGTACCTGTACCAGACAGGGGAGACAGGAGAGGGCAGACGAGAGGACAGGGGGAGACAGGACCTGTACCAGACAGGGGACAGGCCAGACAGGAGAGGGCAGACGAGGTACCTGTACCAGACAGGACAGGAGAGACAGGAGAGGGCAGACGAGGTACATGTACCAGACAGGGGGAGACAGGAGAGGGCAGACGAGGTACATGTACCAGACAGGGGGAGACAGGAGAGGGCAGACGAGGTACCTGTACCAGACAGGGGGAGACAGGAGAGGGCAGACGAGGTACATGTACCAGACAGGGGAGACAGGAGAGGGCAGACAGGTACCTGTACCAGACAGGGGACAGGAGAGGGCAGACGAGGTACCTGTACCAGACAGGGGAGACAGGAGAGGGCAGACGAGGTACCTGTACCAGACAGGGGAGACAGGAGAGGGCAGACGAGGTACCTGTACCAGACAGGGGGAGACAGGAGAGGGCAGACGAGGTACATGTACCAGACAGGGGAGACAGGAGAGGGAGAGAGGGTGTGTGGTGGACCAGACAGGGGGAGACAGGAGAGGGCAGGTGAGGTACCAGACAGGGAGACAGGAGAGGGCAGACGAGGTGTACCAGACAGGGGAGACAGGAGAGGGCAGACGAGGTACATGTACCAGACAGGGGGAGACAGGAGAGGGCAGAGAGGTACCTGTACCAGACAGGGGGAGACAGGAGAGGGGGCAGACGAGGTACCTGTACCAGACAGGGGAGACAGGAGAGGGCAGGGGTACCTGTACCAGACAGGGGAGACAGGAGAGGGCAGACGAGGTACATGTACCAGACAGGGGGAGACAGGAGAGGGCAGACGAGGTACATGTACCAGACAGGGGAGACAGGAGAGGGCAGACGAGGTACATGTACCAGACAGGGGGAGACAGGAGAGGGCAGACGAGGTACCTGTACCAGACAGGGGAGACAGGAGAGGGCAGACGAGGTACCTGTACCAGACAGGGGAGACAGGAGAGGGCAGACGAGGTACATGTACCAGACAGGGGGAGACAGGAGAGGGCAGACGAGGTACCTGTACCAGACAGGGGGAGACAGGAGAGGGCAGACGGGCACCTGTACCAGACAGGGGGAGACAGGAGAGGGCAGACGAGGTACATGTACCAGACAGGGGGAGACAGGAGAGGGCAGACGAGGTACATGTACCAGACAGGGGAGACAGGAGAGGGCAGACGAGGTACCTGTACCAGACAGGGGAGACAGGAGAGGGCAGAGAGGTACCTGTACCAGACAGGGGAGACAGGAGAGGGCAGACCTGTACCAGACAGGGGGAGACAGGAGAGGGCAGACGAGGTACATGTACCAGACAGGGGGAGACAGGAGAGGGCAGACGAGGTACATGTACCAGACAGGGGGAGACAGGAGAGGGCAGACGAGGTACATGTACCAGACAGGGGGAGACAGGAGAGGGCAGACGAGGTACATGTACCAGACAGGGGAGACAGGAGAGGGGCAGACGGGAGTAGGCGTACACACCAGACAGGGGAGACAGGAGAGGGCAGACGAGAATTACTTCTGAGGGGAGACAGGATTTCTTGTAGAAAATGCCAGTGGACGGTCTCTGAACAGTGGGAGAGGGCTTCAAGGCCTCTGGATTTGGGTGGGTAGCCCGTGAGACTGACATTTGTTGTGCTCAAAGGCTTCGACACTTCACACCTCAGTACTAATTGAAGTTGTATCTGTTCTGTCTCAGTTCCATGTTGGATGGTGTCCTCAGGTCTCTGCTGTTTACAGCTTGGACAAAAGGAATCCTTGGTAGGAGTAATCCTTCCAGGTAATATTGTCTAAAATTAGTTTGTAGGTTTGGAGTTTTGATCTGGAGTGAAGGTTATGCTGCATATGTCCCTGCCAAAAAATCCAAGCTTATCTAACTCCAAATCTATCCTTTCGTAAAAACATGCAGCTGTGTCTCCCTCTCTCCCTTCCTCAATCTGTAGTGAAAATACATTTCACAAATAAACTTTTAACAAGGCACACCTGTTAATTCAAATGCATTCCAGGTGACTACCTCATGAAGCTGGTTCAGAGAATGCAAAGCTGTCATCAAGGCAAAGGGTGGCTACTTTGAAGAATCTCAAACATAAAAATACATTTTGATTTGTTTTTGGTCACTACGTGTTAATTCATAGGTGGAGGTCTTCAGTATTATTCGACAATGTAGAAAATAGTAGAAATAAATAAAAACCCTTGAATGAGTAGGTGTATCCAAACTTTTGACTGGGGCGGCAGGGTAGCCTAGTGGTTAGAGCATTGGACTAGTAACCGAAAGGTTGCAAGTTCAAATCCCCGAGCTGTCAAGGTACAAAATCTGTTGTTCTGCCCCTGAACAGGCAGTTAACCCACTGTTCCTAGGCCGTCATTGAAAATAAGAATTTGTTCTTAACTGACTTGCCTAGTAAAATAAAAGGTAAAAAAAAGAATTGTGCACACAGACATGCAATCTCCATAGACAAACATTCACCCCACATTCTGACATTGCATTTTTGTCCCCCCTCCACCGTTTTAACATTGCAATGCGATACAAAAAAGGATCTGCTTTCGGACCATGCGAGTGGTCGGGTGGGCTGTTTGGAGAAGTCCGTTGACTGGATTTAGGACCAAGGACACCACAGAGCAGGCTGACAGGCTGTGTGAAGGCAAAGCTTCTGGAAGGCTGGCTGGACCAGCACGGGAGAGTTGAGCATAGTTCAGTGTGTATGTGTTGCACTCTTTCACAGAGTTGTAAACACAAGCAGAGCAGAAACTGGCTACTCTTTAGTTGACTGATGTAGCTGGCAAGGTAACTGCTGTTTAACATAACATAAAAAAACAAAAGTAGTGTTTTTAATTCACAGTGCTGAGCTAGTATTCTAACTGTCATGTAATGTTAGCCAATGTTTCATACCATCTCGAATGAGGTGAATAAGCTACGCTAGCTAGTAGCTACCACAGCCAGGTCAGCTCTAGCCTCTAGATATCGGTCAGATAGTGATATGACGTGGCTATTAATGCTAACAGCTGTTTGTATGGACATTTTTTGTAGCCTTTGTTTTGACCCGTTTCAAAATATGTAATTGAGCTTGACTAGCTTTCACCAGTTGATGTACCATTGGAGAGAGAGAGAGAGCTGGCCAAAAGCTTGTTAACGTTAGCTATTCTTTTTTTTTGCCTCAATCACACTAGACCTGAATTAAATGTTGAAAACATCAACCAAAAGATTGAAGGTTGATATTCTGACATTTCTTCAGTGCAATGAGTTTTTAGTCAGTATGGCATTGTAACATTATTGATCTGTCAGTTTCCCTAGCTAGTTCCCTACTTTTCACACTGACAGTAATAAACAGCTCTGACATTACAGGCCGATTTCTTCATCCCGTCCACATTTGCAGCTTTTCATACTGCACTCCTCCTTTCTGTCCGACTCCCATCCGCTACCGGTGGGAGCGCTGGGTCAGTAACCAGCAGGTAGCCTAGTGGTTAAGAGCGTTGGGTCAGTAACCAGCAGGTAGCCTAGTGGTTAGAGCATTGGGCCAGTAACCAGCAGGTAGCCTAGTGGTTAGAGCATTGGGCCAGTAACCAGCAGGTAGCCTAGTGGTTAGAGCATTGGGCAAGTAACTGAAAGGTTGCTGGATCGAATCCCTGAGCTGACAAGGTAAAACTCTGTTCTGTCTCCGAACAAGGCAGTTAACTCACTGTTCCCCTCTCATTGTAAATAACAATTTGTTCGTAACTGACTTGCCGAGTTAAATAAAGGTTCAATGAATAATTGTATTACAGGGCTATATCAGATGTAGTTTGAAGAGAGCAGAGTTGGAGACTTTCTCTTCAGCTTTTTTTTTATAGCCTACCTTTTGGGAATGGAAGATTATAGACAGAGAAATATGGGTGATCAATATTTAGGCCTATTTCTGGGCAATGTAGTAAACTATAGCCTAAGCATAGTCCTATTTAGGAAGTCCATTTCCTTGGAAAGCTAACTGCCCCGTGCTTCTCCGCCCATGCATAGGCTATAACTTCCTCTAATTGAAAACACACCTGATCTCAGGTATGGCTACTGAACTGGAAGCAGCAACAATGATGACATTTGATTTTTAGATTTGTTTTCAAATCTTTTCCCCTGGTATTTAAATGAAAGGTGTGAAATGGGAAGGAAAATGTGTTGGGAGAAAATTTAGTTATTGACTGGACAGGTGGGGGTTGCGCGTGCAGGCGGCTCGGGCTGACTGGTCGGTCTGGCTGAAATTTGATATAAAGGATGTCTTAGTAAAGACAATCAAAATACTTTCTATTTTTTAAAAAAGAGTTGATTACTTTTTGTTCTAAATCGAGACGCCATATTGTATTGTGTAAAAATGCGGGAAATTAGCTTTAGACGCCCAAAATCATTTCTCCCCCAGACCCTCGCCAGGTTAAGTTCCCCCCCACTAACCTGATTAGTCTAACTTGTAAAGGTAGGAGTCGGATGTGAAAATAGGAGTCTGACCTGTGACGGAAGGGGTCTGACCTGTGACGGAAGGGGTCTGACCTGTGACGGAAGGGGTCTGACCTGTGACGGAAGGGGTCTGGCTTTCCGGTATTGAGTGATGTCTTTTTGTTGTTCGACCCAGTTACCGATCAGAGTCCTGGTACCATATCCGTCCTCGCTGGTTCCACAGCGCCAGCCGTACTGATGGAACTTGTCCTCCGGCCGTGCGTCGCTCCATACCTCACTCTGCCCAGACGCACGCAGCATGTAGTGGAACGGAGGAGAGAAGGTCCATGGGAACGACATCCTGCTGCGAGGGAGACAAGGGTAGTGAATACAATATATTTTTGCCTAAAAATACACAAATCAGTTATAACATATTGCCCATTATGGTTGTGAGGTCTGGTTGGGAGGTTCACTCACCAACCAAGAATTCACAAAATGGGACAAATACCAAATTGAGACTGCATGCAGAATTCTGCAAAACCATCCTCCGTTTACAACGTAAAACACCAAATATTGCATGCAGAGCAGAATTCCCACCAATTATAAAAATCCAGAACAGAGACATTAAATTCTACAATTACATAAAAGGATGCGATTCTCAAACCTTTCCTAACAAAGCACTCACCTACAGAGAGAGGTGAACCTGGAGAAGAGTCCCCTCAGCCAGCTGGTTCTGAGGCTCTGTACACAAACAGACTCCACAGAGCCCCAGGACAGCAACATAATTAGACCCAACCAAATTATGAGAAAACATAAGCATTTCAACCTGGCTTTATGATCTCACTCTCAGTAGCTGATGTGAGTAAGACTTCTAACCCACTGAGAGACCAGCAAAAATGGACTCTTCATTTATCTGCATGTTCAGGCCTTATGGTAAAACACTTAATTGTGAGGCTAAATGTTATTTTCAGGACACCAGGGCTACAAGTAGAACACAACATTTTACATAAACAGTTGCATTCATGAGTTTTATTGACAAATATCAATATATACTGTATAGGGAGCAGCATTTTCACTTTTGGATAAATAGCGTGCCCAATTTCAACTTCCTGCTACTCATGCCAAGAATAAGATATGCATATTATTAGTAGATTTGGATAGAAAACACTTAAGTTCCTAAAACAGTTTGAATCATGTCTGTAAGTATAACAGAACTTATGTAGCAGGCAAAACCCCGAGGACTAACCGTTCAGAATGTTTTTTTTTTTTTAGGTCTGTGTCTGTTCAGTGATTTCTCATTGGCAAACGATATTTCTTAGGAACTTGTTTTGAGTTCCTACCGCTTCCACTGGATGTCACCAGTCTTTGGAATTTGGTTGAGGTTATTATTTTGTGCAATGAAGAAGTGGGCCATCTAGGAACTGGGTAACACTGTTGAGAGTTGCGCAAGACATGAAAAGTAGCTTGGTTTGTTGTCTTCCTGTATTGAACACAGACCCCTCTACAATTTGATTGATTATTAATGTTTAAAAATAACTAAAGTTGTATTACAAAAGTAGTTCAAAATATTTTGTAGTGACGTTGCGCATTTTGGAAGCTGTTTTTTTCTGGATCAAAGCGCCAAATAAATGGACATTTTGGATATATTGTAACGCTTTTGACTTGAGGCTATTATTTATAGGGGTGCCAGGTAGGTTGTGCCTACCAGAGAAAACATTGGTTTCTCCTTTTGGTTTGGGAGGGAATGAGTCCCATCTGGTCCGTCAAGTCTACACCAATACAAAGGACTTATGTAAAAGTCAGGATGGAAATAAACTTTTCATAAACCCTTAACATTGGAAAGAACTTCAAAAACAACTATATTATTTTGCGTGGGTTGCATTAGCAACACCAATGATTACACATATAATAATATCACAATGAGTTCTGGTTCCTCCAGAAATGTCCTGTACCTCAGGCCTAAAAAGAGTCCAGCCCGGTAAAGGAGTTCAGGGAACTCAAGTGACTTTTGTCACGCAATGTTTGTCCGTTCAGTCAAGTGTAGCGTAAACCCAGTATTAAATCATACAATCAATAACAATAATTTTACCACAACTTTAATGCGTATCAACTCTTACTAAGTCCTCAACTACAACTTAACTACATAAATCACCACCGTATACATGACATCAAAACAAATGAAATACCGTATACAAAAAAGGTTGTAGTCAGACAATCCAATCCGCCAATAGATCTCCAGCGGAGAAAGGCCACGAAGAACGGAGAGGTGTAGTCCACGGACGCAAAGAGTGGATCCGATCCTGGGTAAACTCTATTAGGCTACAAAACACACGTTTAACGGCAACAAAACAAACGGAATAGAGAAGCTTCGGAACTGAGGGTTGACCACATCCTCATTCACGTCTCCATCACAACCCACTTTTGCGCAGCTGATACTGGCTATTTACTTGGGAATTAAAGGGAAAGCGCCCTATTGGAAGGAGAAGCACTATTTACTTGGGAATTAAAGGGAAAGCGCCCTATTGGAAGGAGAAGCACTATTTACTTGGGAACTAAAGGGAAAGCGCCCTATTGGAAGGAGAAGCACTATTTAATTGGGAATTAAAGGAAAGCGCCCTATTGGAAGGAGAAGCACTATTTACTTGGGAATTAAAGGGAAAGCGCCCTATTGGAAGGAAAAGCACTATTTAATTGGGAATTAAAGGGAAAGCGCCCTATTGGAAGGAGAAGCACTATTTACTTGGGAATTAAAGGGAAAGCGCCATATTGGAAGGAGAAGCACTATTTACTTGGGAATTAAAGGGAAAGCGCCATATTGGAAGGAGAAGCACTATTTACTTGGGAATTAAAGGGAAAGCGCCCTATTGGAAGGAGAAGCACTATTTACTTGGGAACTAAAGGGAAAGCGCCCTATTGGAAGGAGAAGCACTATTTACTTGGGAATTAAAGGGAAAGCGCCATATTGGAAGGAGAAGCACTGAGACGGTTCAGAAAAATTCAGGGCCGTCACAATATAGACAGAATTAATCGAACAAAAGTACCAATTGTGATGTTTATGGGACATATTGGAGTGCCAACAAAAGAAGCTCGTCAAAAGGTAAGGCATGTTTTATATTTTATTTCTGCGTTTTGTGTAGCGCCTGCAGGGTTGAGATATGCTACCCTCTTTGTTTACTGTTGTGCTATCATCAGAAAATAGCTTCTTATGCTTTCGCCGAAAAGCCTTTTTAAAATCTGACATGTTGGCTGGATTCACAAAGAGTGCAGCTTTAATTGAGTATCTTACATGTGTGATTTAAGGAAAGTTTGATTTTTATATCAATTTATTTGAATTTGCCGTGCTGCATTTTCCCTGGTTTTTGGCCAAGTGGGACACAAGCGTCACCTATACCATAAGAAGTTAAAGCTTGGTCGCAAATGGGTCTTCTAAATGGACAATGACCCCAAGCATACTTCCAAATTTGTGGCCAAATGGCTTAAAACCTCTTAAAGCTCTGGACTTTTTTTTCAACATTATGTTAAAAATCGCACAAAATTTCAATGTCCTGCTACTCATGCCAGGAATATATAGCACATGCATATGATTAGTATGTGTGGATAGAAAACACTGAAGTTTATAGAACTAGTTAAATCATGTCTGTGACTATAACAGAGCGTGAGGAGCAAGCAAAAGCCCAAGGAAAACTGTTCACAAAAAAAAAAAAAAAATCCTTCCGCCAGTTGCCTGTATTGTCAATGGCAAGGGAAAATAGATAGCGAGGAGGTTACAATGCCTACAGCTTCTACACGATGTCGCCAGTACTGTCATTTGCTTTGAAGTTAATCCTTGGTCAGATGAGAAATAGGCACTTCCTGTCATCAAGTACACATCTTGAACTTTTGAGAGAGAGAAAACGGAGCTTCATTTCAAGAACTGCTGCTATTGAATACAGATCGCCCCGTGATCAATTTGATCGATTATTAACGTGTACTAATACCTAAAGTTGGCTTACAAAAGTAGTTTGAAGTGTTTTGTCAAAGTTTATCGGCAACTTTTTTAATTTAAAAAAATGACGTAGCGTTTTGTAAAGCTGCTTTTTCCTGGATCAGACTCGCTTCATAAATGGACATTTTGGGTATACATGGACGGGTTTAATCGAAAAAAATACCCAATTGTGATGTTTATGGGACATAGGAGTGCCAACAAAGAAGCTCGTCAAAGGTAACGAATGTTTTATATTTTATTCCTGCGTTTTGTGTAGCGCCGGCTACGCT
Source organism: Oncorhynchus tshawytscha (assembly GCF_018296145.1). Taxonomy (NCBI): domain Eukaryota; kingdom Metazoa; phylum Chordata; class Actinopteri; order Salmoniformes; family Salmonidae; genus Oncorhynchus; species Oncorhynchus tshawytscha. The sequence goes on along the minus strand of NC_056458.1, from coordinate 52,511,754 downwards.
AATTCCTTTGTTTACGTCTTTTTCCGGTATTGCGGGGGGGGTGCATGCTATCAGATAATAGCTTCTCATGCTTTCGCCGAAAAGCATTTTAAAAATCTGACATGTTGGCTAGATTCACAACGAGTGTAGCTTTAATTGAGTACCCTGCATGTGTTTTTTAATGAAAGTTTGAGTTTTAGCGAGTACTATTAGCATTTGGCGTTGCGCATTTCCATTTCCTGTAGGCTATGTGAGACGCAGACGTCTCACCTTGCCCTAACAGATTTTAAGGACAACAAAGTCAAGGTATTGGAGTGGCCATCACAAAGCACTGACATCAATCCTATAGAACATTTTTTGGGCAGAACTGAAAAAGCGTGTGCAAGCAAGGAGGCCTACAAACCTGACTCAGTTACACCAGCTCTGTCAGGAGGAATGGGCTAAAATGTACCCATTTTTTTGTGGGAAGCTTGTGGAAGGCTACCAAAAATGTTTGACCCAAGTTAAACAATTTAAAGGCAATGCTACCAAATTCAAAGTTATTAATTTACATTAAGCCATTGGTGAGGCAGCTGAGAAAGTGTATTTTTTTCTGCAATTCCTTAGATCATTCTCAAACCTGCCCCACCTATCCCATGCAGTTCAAACCACAATTGAAAAATAAAACAAATGTCGCTTGTTAAGTGTTCTGCCTTACAATAATAAATATAATAACTAATAAAATGCTATTTACTACAATGATGTTAACTAACATTATATTATTACTAAAATAGTTTCTAATAGTGTTCTAGTCCACCCTACCCTAGAATTAGGGTTAGGGTTAAGGGTAAAATAGGTTATACGTAGGGTTAGAGTTTCTGTATAGCACTTTGTGACATCTGCTGATGTAAAAAGGGCTTTATAAATACATTTGATTATTAGGTTTAGGGTTTTTACGGCCTTCTCTGGTTACTTCATACCTCATTTGCGACTAGGCTCATAATCTGAAGTAGAAACTGCGAAGGATCTACAAATCAATGAGCTAGACCTATCCATTTTGCTTACAACGCAATGAACCTGCACAGTATTCGCTCAATTCGACGCCTACCAACAACGATTTCGACGCATATCAAATTATCCATCAGCCATTTAGAAACAACAAATCGTCAAAGTGTATTTCTTAATTCAAAAATGTCATCTGGCTGTTTAAATCGGCCACATCTTGAAAAAGAGGACAGGGACATGCGTTTTCTTTAGGTTTTTAGACATTTTTCTGAAATAAAATATGGTTAACTATGACCAAAAAATGTTTACCGTTTGAACACTTTGCGCCAGCCATCGATAGATATGTTGGTCAACACAACGTGTACCCAGGTGAACAATGAGTTTGCGCATCAAGTAGCTGTTACCCTGTTAATGATACGTTAGATGAAGTAACGAGTTTAAGGTGTCCGGCTACAGCGAAGCAGGCATTGTGACGCAGAATAATGACCTGGGAAAAGAGCGTTCTGAAGGCAGTTGGTTCCACGGAGTTCAATACAACTAATAGGGAGCTGGCAGTTTGAATAATGCCATAAAACAAGTCCTGTTTTTCCGCAGTTACTTCAAAACTACACCAAGCAGCTGGGAGATATTGTAATTTTATGAAACTGGGCTCCACGGCAGATGCAATGAACTAGTTATCAGAAAAAAGCGTTGTTGTAATGTGTCCAGCCTAATCATATCTAAATATCCTACTATCAAATAGCCTTTCTGTAATTCACATCTCAATGGCAAGGAGAACAAGAGTGCACGACCACACGCACACACGCAGGTCCCGGTAGAAACTGGACAATATTTTCCAAACAGTAAACCTAATTTCCACCCAGGAATGTGTAAATGTCCCGTTTGACCGGGATAAACGGTACAGCGTGATGTATTTAGTTGGTAATGGCCTGAAGTAAATATCGAAATTTCTACCTACATACTTCTTACCTGCTGACAGAGTGAACTGGACTTGGGGACAGAACTCCTGCACGCTCCTTTATTGTCAAGCGTTTCCTTGGCGATGTGACACAACCAGCAGCTCTGCGCAAACAGCGGATCCGTCCACATAAGCCCTATGGGTGCCTTCATAAATGTACAGTTTTTAAATTATTTTATTTTTTATTTAATTAACAACAAATCAAGATTACAATATATACAGTTAAATATATATATTTTAAATATAAAAAAAACATATATATACATACATACACACACACACATCTATATACACATATACACACATTCCTAAGACCTTTCTCACTTGGAAATCAGTATTAATAATAAGTATTATAACGAGCCTGGGTTTATAGGCGCGGATATCGACTCCGCCGTTTGAGCATGCTTTTGGGGCACATTCGATAGCGCGCTGGACATCGGTCTACCTGCTCCCTGCCTGTTTCATTACATTGGTCTCAGAAGTGATCGGACCTTGCATCCACGAACATGCAAGTCCTCTGCCGGTGAGCGCGTTCCTATAAGACGTTGAGTCACAAACTAGCACAAGGACGCCCTCTGAAAGGAGAGTTGTGTAACTAACGATCCTGGGTTTAAAAGCGCATATATCGTCGACTCTGCCGCTTAAGCACGCTTTATATCCTTGTCGCAGTCGATAACGCGCTGAACTTCGGAATAGAAGGTTGAGGGTTCGAGATCTGCTCCCTGCCTGTTTCATTACAGTAATAGTAATAAGTATTAATACACGAATAGAAAAATAAGAGTTCATTCACTCTGGCTATCAACTCCGATTTCAGAGCACTCTCGACTGTGTGCCAGAGACATAATAACTGAGGAATTTAACACTCAACACATGTTGAATATGATGTCAGTAAATGATGGCAAAAAAAACGTAATTAAATTGTTGACGGCAGCACAGTTACAGTCACCAACGCCATAGATAACATGAAAACATCCTAACCAGCTCTGCCAGGCCAGTAACATGTTCAGAGTGAGATGCTCTTTCATTTGTGTCTGGAAGTAGCTAGCAAGCCAGCCAACTTTAGCCCTTTTAAATGTTATTTTTATTAACAACAAATCAATACAAAAAGTACATGGGGAACACAAGTGTATATACAGTTCAAGTCGGAAGTTTAGATACACCTTAGCCAAATACATTTAAACTCAGTTTTTCACAATTTCTGTCTTTTAATCCCAGTAAAAAAATTCCCTGTTTTAGGTCAGTTAGGATCACCACTTTATTTTAAGAATGTGAAATGTCAGAATAATAGTAGAGAGAATGATTGATTTATTTCAGCTTTTATTTCTTTCATCAAATTCCCAGTGGGTCAGAAGTTTACATGCACTACCAAATACTAAATGAGTGTGCCTTAAAATTGTTTAACTTCGGTCAAACGTTTCAGATTGCCTTTCACAAGCTTCCCCCAATAAATTAGGTGAATTATTGCCCATTCCTTCTGACAGAGCTGGTGTAACTGAGTCAGGTTTATAGGCCTCCTTGCTCGCACACGCTTTGTGATGGCCACTCCAATACCTTGACTTGTTGTCCTTATGCCATTTTGCCAGAATTTTGGAAGTATGCTTGGGGTCATTTAATTAATTAATTTGACCTTTATTTAACCAGGTAGGCTAGTTGAGAACAAGTTCTCATTTGCAACTGTGACCTGGCCAAGAAAAAGCATAGCAATTTGACACAAACAACAACACAGAGTTACACATGGAGTAAACAACAACAGAGTTACACATGGAGTAAACAACAACAGAGTTACACATGGAGTAAACAACAACACAGAGTTACACATGGGATAAACAAAACAGTCAATAATACAGTAAAAAAGAAAACAAAAAGTCTCTATACAGTGAGTGCAAATGAGGTGTGTTAAGGCAATAAATAGGCCATGGTGGCGAAGTAATTACAATATAGCAATTAAACACTGGAATGGTAGATGTGCAGAAGATGAATGTGCAAGTAGAGATACTGGGGAGCAAAGGAGCAAAATTAATAAATACAGTATGGGGATGAGGTAGGTAGATGGGCTGTTTACAGATGGGCTATGTACAGGTGCAGTGATCTGTGAGCTAGCTGCGATGATCCTGTGTTAAGGTGCGGTAGGAATCCAGAGAGAAAAAGATATGCTCTGTTGATATATAATTAAACAAATCAAATCTAATTTTATTTGTTACATACACATGGTTAGCAGATGTTAATGCGAGTGTAGTGAAATGCTTGTGCTTATAGTTCCGACCATGCAGTTATATCTAACCTAACAATTTCACAACAACTACCTTATACACACAAGTGTAAAGGAATGAATAAGAATATGTCAATAAAGATATATGGATGAGCGATGGCCGAACAGCATAGGCAGGATGCAGTAGATGGTATAGAGTACAGTATATACATATGAGATGAGTAATGTAGGGTATGTAAACATTATATTAAGTGGCATTGTTTAAAGTGACTTGTGATACATTTATTACAAACATTTTTCCATTATTAAAGAGGCTAGAGTTGAGTCAGTATGTTGGCAGCAGCCACTCAATGTTAGTGATGGCTGTTTAAGAGTCTGGTGGCCTTGAGACAGAAGCTGTTTTTCAGTCTCTCGTTCCCAGCTTTGATGCACCTGTACTGACCTCGCCTTCTGGATGATAGCGGGGTGAACAGGCTGTTCAGGTCATTAGCTGGTTAACTAGTTAACATTTCACATATATTGCCAGGCTCCAGTAAGCAACTAACGCATTCTAACTTGATGAACGGCAACGTTACCAGTTTATACTTTAGCGAATTGGTTAGGTTACTAACGTTAGCTAGCTACTGATCAGATGAGCTAAGGTTAGCAGTCTGACTTTATTAGCCAGCTAATCTTCACACCATAAACTTAATTATTTGATCAGTTAAGTTGGTTAATGTTGCTCAACATTTCTCTGTCTAGCTAAGGGAGAATTTGATCCAGCTAGCAAGATACTTAACAATGCTAACAATACTTGTTCCACCACACTTTCTCCCTCACCTCAAACTTTCCAAATGCCACTTGTTTTTCGGTTACGGCTCATGAAGTGTGCTTCATCACCTTCTCACCCCCATCTCTTTGATCAGGCTTCTCACCCACCTCTTCGTTATCGGTCAGGGGTCATGCTGCTAAGTTACCTGGCAAACTGCCTTTCCACTTCCCCGCTGTCTTTCCAGAATGCGCGCTGATGCTGAAACTAGCACATTGGTTCTCTCTTCTCTCTTCAGTCGCTTGTGTGACAGGTTAAAGGAAATATTCATAGCCTGTTATACATTAAAAAGTATTAGTAAGTTCATAGTATGTGAGGATCTTAAAACATCTAAGGTTAAAAAGATGCATTCAGTATTAGTTGATAGAGATTGATAACATTCATATAATTGTGTTAAAGTTAAAATCTGTCAAAGGGTACGAATTGTGAGAGTAATGTGTAAACGTTATATTGATTACTTTATTTTGTGGTGCCTAAAAGTGTTCATCTGTGATCTACGAAATGCTCTTAATCTATGAGCCGGAGATCGATTGCTCTGGTCTCCACCCATATTCCTGGGGAAAATCGCGGTCTTTTCTCATTGAACTAAACGTTGAATTGAGAATACAACACCGTATCACTCTCGTGATTATTTCTCCCCTGTTTTCAGATACTTTATTGATGATAAAAATAGTAATTTAAATGTTATAACTCGCTAACATGTCAAGAGTGTTTAAGGTGTGTCTTAGTTACATCTTGAGGAAGTTAGAGTTAAGTTTGAAGAGAGTAATATTAGCCCTGCTCTGTTGAAGTGAAGAATATCATCGTACTGAGAGTAGCTGCCATTTTATGTCGATTGTGAATGAACATGCACGTTGTTAATAAGATATTTTGCTGTGTTATTTGTATAATGGGTTTTCTGTTGTTTTGTAATGTGTTACTTTTGTGAAATGATTGAACTAAACGTTGAATTGAGAATACAACACCGTATCACTCGTGATTATTTCTCCCCTGTTTTCAGGGGCGTAACACTTGCTGTATTCTGTTGTTATTAGAACAATTGGCTTGAATACAGACAGTATTGCTCCAAACATACATCACTCGATCACATACAGCCAGTAGTCATTCAACCCCCCACCCCCCCATCGGATCCACACTAATCACATAGATCACCTATTTTGGATTCATAACGGCGAATTTCGCCAAAAGGTGACTAGTTAGCATCCCTGGTTTGTGCTGCTACCATGTTGTGCTGCTGCCATGTTGTGTTGCTACCATGTTGTTGTCATGGTGTGTTGCCACCATGCTGTGTTTTCATTTGTTGCTGCCATGCTATGTTGACATCTTATGTCTCTCTTTGTGTAGTGTCGTCATGATGTGTGTTTTGTCCCATATTTTTATTTTATTTTACATTTTTAATTCCAGCCAGCCCCGATCCCGCAGGAGGCCTTTTGTCTTCTGGTAGGCCGTCATTGTAAATAAGAAATTAACTTACTTGTCTAGTTAAATAAAGGTTCAATAAAAATAAAATCATAACTGCAAGAGTGATACTTCTGAAGATGGTAGATAAAGTGGGCAGTGTGAACAGTACCCTCTGTTCTATCGGCCGTCATTGTAAATAAGAATTTGTTCTAAACTGACTTGCCTAGTTAAATAAAATAAAAAATGTCAGCGTCGGGGAGGAGGTGTGTGTCTCTTTGTTAATAACAGCTGGTGCGCAATCTCTAATACTAAGGAAGTCTTGACGTTTTGCTTGCCTGAGTTAGAAAAACTCATGACAATACTATTTACCAAGAGAGTTTTCATCTAAATGTTTTTTTAGCTGTCTATTTACCACCACAAACCGATGCTGGTACTAAGTCCGCTCTCAATGAGCTGTATAAGGCCATAAGCACACAAGAAAATACTCAACCAGAGCTCTCCTAATGGCCTGTTATTTAAACGTATGAAAACTGAAATTCGTCTTACCTAATTTCTACCAGCATGTCTCGTGTGCAACAAGAGTACTACACTGGCTCTGAATCTTGTCGGATGTGGCAGGGCTTGCAAACTCACGGATTTACAAAGGGAAACGCAGCCGTGAGCTGCCCAGCAACGCATCAGAGACCTGGTGGTGTGGTGCCAGCACAACCACCTCTCCTTCAACGTCAGCAAGACAAAGGAGCTGATCGTGGACTACAGGAAACGGAGGACCGAGCACGCCCCCATTCACATGTTTTATACATCACATACAGCTGGGTCTGATATTATAAATGATATATAGCTGGGTCTGATATCTTCTCCCTCATCCCCCCATCCTCCACCTTTCTCCCTCATTCCCCCACCCTCCTCTCCTCCTCCCCCATCTTCCACCTGTCTCCCCCATCCTCCACCTTTCTCCCACTCCTCCTCCCGATCATCCACATTTCTCTCCTCTTCCCATCCTCCACATTTCTCTCCTCTTCCCATCCTCCACCTTTCTCTCTCCACTCCTCCACCTTTCTCCCCCTCTCCCATATTCCACCTGTCTCCCCTCTTCTCTTCCCATCCTCCACCCCCCACCTCCCCTCTACTTGTCCTGTTCCCATCATCCAACTTTCTCCCCCAGTCCCCCCTTCTCCTCTCTCCTCTCCTTGCTGTTGTTACTGTTCAGGATACTGTATATCTTCTGTTCACTTTTTTTTCTATTTTATTTATAGTACTACTGTTATTCAATTTTACTTTATAGTTTAATGATTGTACTACTGTAATTAATTACTGCATTGTTGGGGGAAGAGCTTGCAAGAAAGGCATTTCTTGTCCTTGTACACGGGACAATAAAATTTGAATAGATAACAAGGAAATGAGAACTATGGTTGCCACTGATTAAAGTGTGTGTACTCCCTAAATAAATGTATCTGAACTCAATCTGTTTTACTTAGAGGTTTTTATTCTCCAATTAAAGTCTCGTACACTCGCTCTCTGACACACACACACACCTTAATTACGCTATCACACATGTCAACATCACTTTCAAACATTTGATGGTCAGGACATGTCTCTTTCACACTCACATGACTTATGTTCTTAAAGGGTCAGAAATCTTTAAAACACCCATCCCACCCAGAGGAATGAGTGGAGATGTGTGGGGTGGAGGGGGTACAGGGCAGACTTCAGAGCTGAGGGTCAGGGATCAGAGGTCAGGCGTGGCTGCGTTTGCGAGGCTGCTTTGGTCGTCGTGGTTTCAGGATGACGTATCGTGTGTATGTGGTGTGATGCTCAGAGAGGAAGGGAATGAAGAACGCTCTGAACAGAGGAGAAGACCTGAGAGAGAGAGAGGACAGAGGAGAGCGAGAGAGGACAGAGGAGAGCGAGAGAGGACAGAGGAGAGCGAGAGAGGACAGAGGAGGAGAGAGAGAGGAGAGAGAGGAAGTAAATATCACATTACCATTATATTTACTGCTGTCACACATTTAACCTCTCATTGTATGTGTCTAAATTAAAGAACAAACCAGTAAAAAGTTGACACTTACTCATTCAAGGGTACATATACTCATTTAAGGGTATATATACTCATTCAAGGGTGTATATATATACTCATTCAAGGGTATTTCTTTATTTTCACTATATTCTACATTGTAAAATAGTGTAGACATCAAAACTATGAAATAACACATATGGAATCATGTAGTAACCAAAAAAGTTTTAAAAAAATCTATATTTAAAATGTGAGATTCTCCAAAGTAGCCTCTCTCAACCAGTTTCATGAAGTAGTCACCTGGAATGCATTTCAATTTACAGGTGTGCCTTGTTAAAAGTTAATTTGTGGAATTTATTTCCTTCTTCATGCATTTGAGCCAATCAGTTGTGATGTGACAAGGAAGCGGTGGTATACAGAAGATAGCCTTATTTGGTAAAAGACCAAGTCCATATTATGGCAAGAACAGCTCAAATAAGCAAAGAGAAAAGGAGTTGATCGTGGACTACAGGAAAAGGTGGGCCAAACAGGCCCCCATTAACATCAACAGGGTTGTAGTGGAGCAGGTCGAGAGTTCAAAGTTCCTTGGTGTCCACATCACCAACGAACTATCATGGTCCAAACACACCAAGACATATGTGAAGAGGGCACAACACCACATTTTCCCCTTTAGGAGACTGAAAATACTTGGCATGGGTCCCCAGATTCTCAAAAAGTTCTTCAGCTGCACCAGAGAGCATCCTGACTGGTTGCATCACTGCCTGGTATGGCAACTGCTCGGCATCTGACCGTAAGGCGTTACAGAGGGTAGTGCGTACGGCCCAGTTGATGGCAGGGGCCAAGCTTCCTGCCATCCATACTAGGTGGTGTCAGAGGAAAGCCCATAAAATTGTCAAAGACTCCAGTCACCCAAGTCATAGATTGTTTTCTCTGCTACCGCAGAGAAATTTGATTTGATGAAGGTCAATCTGGCAATCCGGAAAATTTTAAGAACTTTGAAAGTTCCTTCAAGTGCAGTTGCAAATACCATGAAGCGCTATGATGAAATTGGCTCTCATAAGGACCGCCACAGGAAAGGAAGACCCAGAGTTACCTCTGCTGCAGAGGATAAGTTCATTAGAGTTACCAGCATCAGAAATTGACACGGTCTGTGATTTATTTAGAATTCAAGCACACTTAACCAGCATGGCTACCACAGAATTCTGCAGTGATACGCCAATCACCTGACCTCAACCCAATTGAGATGGTTTGGGATGAGTTGGAACGCAGAGTGAAGGAAAAGCAGCCAACAAGTGCTCAGGATATGTGGGAAATCCTTCAACTGTTGGAAAAGCATTCCAGGTGAGGCTGGTTGAGAGAATACCAAGAGTCTGTCATCAAGGCAAAAGGGTCGTGACTTTGAATAAAATCAAATATAAAATATATTTAGATCTGTTTAACACTTTTTTGGTTATTCCATAAGTTTTATTTCATAGTTTTGATGTCTTCACTATTATTCTACAACATTGTTACATTACAGCCTAGTCATTTTAATAATGTTTACATACTGCTTTACTCATCTCATATGTATATACTGTATTCTATTCTACTGTATTTACTAACTAGTTTGGTTTAATCTGACCATATGACATTCTCCCATATGACATTCTCCCAATATTCTTCTGGATCATCCAAATGCTCTCTAGAAAACTTCAGACGGGCCTGGACATGTACTGGCTTAAGCAGGGGGACACGTCTGGCACTGCAAGATTTGAGTCCCTGGCGGCGTAGTGTGTTACTGATGGTAGGCTTTGTTACTTTGGTCCCAGCTCTCTGCAGGTCATTCACTAGGTCCCCCCGTGTGGTTCTGGGATTTTTGCTCACCGTTCTTGTGATCATTTTGACCCCACGGATGAGATCTTGCGTGGAGCCCCAGATCGAGGGAAATTATCGGTGGTCTTGTATGTCTTCCATTTCCTAATAATTGCTCCCACAGTTGATTTCTTCAAACCAAGCTGCTTACCTATTGCAGATTCAGTCTTCCCAGCCTGGTGCAGGTCTACAATTTTGTTTCTGGTGTCCTTGACAGCTCTTTGGTCTTGGCCATAGTGGAGTTTGGAGTGTGACTGTTTGAGGTTGTGGACAGGTGTCTTTTATACTGATAAGTTCAAACAGGTGCCATTAATACAGGTAACGAGTGGAGGACAGAGGAGCCTCTTAAAGAAGAAGTTACAGGTCTGTGAGTGCCAGAAATCTTGCTTGTTTGTAGGTGACCAAATACTTATTTTCCACCATAATTTGCAAATAAATTCATTAAATTTTTTTTCTTCTAATTTTGTCTGTCATAATTGAAGTGTACCTATGATGAAAATTACAGGCCTCTCATCTTTTTAAGTGGGAGAACTTGCACAATTGGTGGCTGACTAAATACCTTATTTACAAACAGTGGGGCAAAAAACTCTGTTTTTATTTTGAGAACATTTGCAAAAACTTCTAAAAACCTGTTTTCGCTTTCTCATTACGGGGTATATTGTGTAGATTGATAAGGGGAAAAAACATTTTCCTAATTTTAGAATAAGGCTGTAACATAACAAAATGTGGAAAAGGGAAGGGTTCTGAATACTTTCCAAATGCACTGTGTGTATAAATATATATATATCATCTATATATCTAATGTCTGTTTGTACCTGGCAGCGTTTAGGAAGGGTTTCGATGCGATGACGCTCCAGTCTGTGTTGTCAGCGTAGCGCGGCTCTCTGGGTGCTGAGGTCTCTAGGTCCAGATCCACAAGGTAATGGCACTGACGCACGTCCACCTGAAACAACAACAATACAACCAGAAGCTCTGTTGGAATCACTTTTACAGATAACTTTGACACATTCTGGAAACTGCTTTTACAGGAATGATGGAGTCCATCCAAATCATTTTGGCTACTGGACTCTGTCCACGCTTTTCAAGGCTGTGTTGAGAGATTGATTTATCAATGATTCAAGCCCAGCTTAGATAATCCCTACCATTGTGTCGCTGAGTTGTCATAATGCTTCATTAAATGTACATTATACCAGGGGTGTTGGTAGACACAATGTAAGTAACCTAATGTGTGCCCGTCTTAACTGCCCTGAATGCCTCTGCTGTTGTATGCAGTACTCATGTGCCTATGAACCAGAGTTATACTGTTAGCAATGAGGTTGTGTGTCCTAGTAGGAAGACCACGGTGTGCAGCTCCCCCTGCACTATCAGCTCAAACATAAATAACATTGTCATACCTACTTCTGACAAGCCTCCAAGTAAAGCAGTGAAAACAATAAAGCAACCCAGAAGTGCTAAAAATAGTCCATATTAACATATGTAGCCTAAGATACAAGGGTCATGAAGTCAATAACTTGCTAGTAACAAATGACACTCATATTCTGTCATTTGCATCTTTCTTTTGGTGTTTTTCAGTCAGTAGAAAGGCCTCTTTAGTGTCCTAAGTTTTCATGTCTGTAAGCTGTTAGTGTCTTAACGATCATTCCACAGGTGCATGTTCATAAAAATGTTTTGGTTCTTTGAACAAAGGAAACCGTGTTTAAACACTTTACAATGAAGATCTGTGAAGTTATTTGGATTTTTATGAATTATCGTTGAAAGACAGGATCCTGAAAAAGAGACGTTTCTTTTTTTTGCTGAGTTTATATGGAAAAGAAGAAACTGCACTGGGCCGGCAGTTGAAGTTTCCGGGAGAGAGATGGACTTTGGATTATTAATGGGACAAGGACGTGAGGCGGAAAGCTGGAGCTATACATCTTACAAACTAGGCATGCATGTGGACTTCCATTTACAATTACCAGATGACAGACTGAGAATTGGATTGATTAAGTGAAGTTTAGGAAACGCAAAAAATGTGTGGGTGCTGTGACCATTCTTCCCCAAGTTCCTGACTGAGATAAATGGCAAAGGTATGTAGAAAATTAGCATTAACCACCGGTGTAGTAATGACTGCGATGGGGAAATGATTTATGGGTTAAATTAGTGGGTTATCGTTGTTTTAGGTTGCTTTTTGTGATGTAAAGATTTTTGTAAAGATTTTAGAATTCTATGTTTTAAAAGTTAATGATTTGAGCCTTGTGTAGAGAAGGCCTGTGTACAAAATGTGAAAAGGCGTTGTTGATGTAACTGATTCCTGGTTTTCAAGTGAGTTGAGACAGGTAGTAAGAATACCTGAAATCTCAGGAATTTAATTTATGTAGTGAGAATTGAGTTGACAGATATTTGGAATTTAATTTAAGCGAACCAAATTTGATTTAAAATAAGCCTGTAATTAGTTAATTGATTGATTGCTGTTAAGACATTTAAATACTATTAAAGAACTAAACAAATAAAGAGGGGTACCCCATTAATTAATGTGTGGACATACATGAATGAGTGCATCGTGAATTCATGTTTCACACTAATGTCACCCATGGCCACAAGATGGAGATGAAGGACAAGATAAAGTCCTGAGGGTTTGCAGCCACTTGACAAACTTTTTAGCCCTTTTTGTTTGAAAATGTGCCAACTAACTGTTCATGTCGTTCATGCTCTCATTTCACAGGCAGACTGCTCACTTCACCCCAGCAAGGCTGCTCCATTACCACAATGTGCTGTGAACGTCTCATGTCACACTGAAGCACTGAGCGTCCTAAACCCTGCCACTCTTTACCAACTGATGATGATGGTGAGCCCTATGATTGTGCTGTCCGAGTTGAGCAGGCCTGTAAGCCACGCCCCGATTTATCTGATGTGCCTTTAATTAAATGCTGATTTGGAACTATTTGTTGATGGATACAGTACCTACAGCTGCCACTAGCTTAGAAAGTGCCAAACTACCACCTCATCTGTCAGCTCAGGCTGCAGAATTGTTTGCTCTTACTAGAGCATTGATTTTGGCTAAGGGTAAAACTGATACGATTCATACTGACAGGTCATTTGGAGTTGTGCATGACTTCGGAATGCTCTAGAAGCAACGTGGGTTCCTCACCTCATCTGGTAAGACAATTTCACATTCTAAATTGGTTGAAAACTTGGAGGCTATTTTGTTGCACTTCCTTTCTCTGTTAAAACCTCTCTGGGATGTGGGATGCTAGCGTCCCACCAAGAAAACAGCCAGTGAAATTGCAGGGCGCCAAATTCAAAACAACAGAAATCCCATAATTAAAATTCCTCAAACATACAAGTATTATCCACCATTTTAAAGATAAACTTCTTGTAAATCCAACCACAGTGTCCGATTTCAAAAAGGCTTTACTGCGAAAGCACACCATGCGATTATGTTAGATCAGCACCTAGTCACAGAACCATACAGCCCTTTTTCCAGCCAAAGAGAGGACTCACAAAAAGCAGAAAGAGAAAATGAATCACTAACCTTTGATGATCTTCATCAGATGGCACTCATAGGACTTCATGTTACAGAATACATGTATGTTTTGTTCGATAAAGTTCATATTTATATCCAAAACTCTCAGTTTACATTGGCGCGTTATGTTCAGAAATGCATTGTCTCAAACAAACATCCGGTGAAAGTGCAGAAAGCCACATCAAATTACAGAAATACTCATCATAAACATTGATAAAAGATACAAGTGTTAAACTTACGAATAAAAATAAACTTCTCCTTAATGCAACCGCTATGTCAGATTTCAAAAAGGCTTTACGGAGAAAGCACACTTTGCGATTATGTTAGGTCTGCACCTAGCCACAGAAACCCATACAGCCATTTTCCAGCCAAGGAGAGTGTCACAAAATTCAGAAATAGCATTAAAATGTATCACTTATCTTTGATGATCTTCATCTGGTGGCACTCCCAGGTCTCCATGTTAGACAATAAATGTTTGTTTTGTTCGATAATGTCCCTCCTTATGACCAAATACATCCTTTTTGTTTGCACATTTTGTCCAGTAATTCGAATGCTTAATTAAGGCGCGTACACTAATTCCAGACAATGAAAAACAAAAGTACAATAAAAGTTAGTAGAAACATGCCAAACGATGTTTAAAATCAATCCTCTGGTTGTTTTTGTCCTAAATAATCAATGATATTTAAACCGGACAAAAGCTTTGTGAATAGGAAAGGAGAAACAAGAAAGGCCGATCAGGCGAATGGCTGATGAATGGAAATTTCCACTGGCCACTGATTGAAAGTGCTGTATCTCCCTCATTTTTCAGAGTAAAAGACTGAAACGATGCCTAAAGACTGGCCACATGTAGAGGAAGCCACAGAGCCCATGGACTGGATCCTAAGTCTTTGTATGGTGGATAGGCTTTCAATGGAAAAACAGCCTTTCAAAATAATAGTACTTCCATGTTGGATTTTCCTCGGGTTTTCGCCTGCCATATCAGTTCTGTTACATTATTTTAACAGTTTTGGAAACTTTAGTGTTTTCTATCCAAATCTACTAAATTATATGCATATCCTAGCTTCTGGGCCTGAGTAGCAGGCAGTTTAATTTGGGCATGCTTTTCATCCAAAATTCCAAATGCTGCCCCCTACCCTAGTGAAGTTAAAAACATGTTTTTCTTTACAGGATGTATCTGACCTGCAGTCTACTGCTGGGCCAATGGAATTTGGCCTCGAACACAAAATGTACCGTCCTTCCGGCCTTGCCAAGGTCCTGTTTCCCCTATGTTGCTAAATTGGCACCGTGCACAGAGAGGTTAAGACCATGCAAAATGTGTAAACCCCTTTTTCTACAGAACAGATTGACCTGGATTTATTTATTTTTTTCACCTTTATTTAACCAGGTAGGCCAGTTGAGAACAAGTTCTCATTTACAACTGCAACCTGGTCAAGATAAAGCAAAGCAGTGTGACACAAACACAGAGTTACACATGGGACAAATGTACAGTCAATAACACAACAGAAAAATCTATATACAGTGTGTGCAAATGAGGTAAGAGTAGGGAGGTAGGCAATAAATACACCATAGAGGATAATAATAATTACAATTTAGTAAATTAAACACTGGAGTGATAGATGTGCAAGTAGAGATACTGGGGTGCAAAGGAGCAAAAAAACAAAACAATATGGGGATGAGGTAGTTGGATGGGCTATATACAGATGATATTGTTTAGGACCTTGAGCGTGGCTGAGGTGCACCCATGACCAGCTCGGAAACCAGATTGTTTATCGGAGAAGATACAGTGGGATTCAAAATGGTCGGTGATCTGTTTGTTGACTTGGCTTTCGAATACTTTAGGAAGGCAGGGTAGGATAGATATAGGTCTGTAACAGTTTGGGTTTAGAGTGTCTCCCCCTTTGAAGAGGAGGATGACCGTGGCAGCTTTCCAATATTTAGGGATCTCAGACGATAAGAAAGAGTGGTTGAACAGGCTAGTAATAGGGGTTGCAACAACTGCGGCAGATAATTTGAGAGGGTCCAGATTGTCTAGCCCAGCTGATTTGTAGGGGTCCAGATTTTGCAGCTCTTTCAGAACATCAGCTATCTGGATTTGGGTGAAGGAGAAATATGGGAGGCTTGGGCAAGTTGCTGTGGGGGGTGCAGAGGTGTTGACCGGGGTAGGGGAAGCCAGGTGGAAAGCATGGCCAGCTGTAGAAAAATGCTTATTGAAATGATCGATTATCGTAGATTTACTTTTTGGAGTTCGTATTACAGGATGAAAATTTCTGTTTGAAAAAGCCAGCCTTTGTTTTCCTAACTGCCTGTGTATATTAGTTCCTAACTTCCCTAAAAAGTTGCATATCTCGGGGGGCTGTTCGATGCTAATGCAGTACGCAGCAGTATGTATTTGTTCTGGTCAAGGGCAGTCAGGTCTGGAATGAACCAAGGGCTATATCTGTTCTTAGTTCTACATTTTTTGAATGGGGTATGCTTATTTAACTTCTTACGGATTAGTGGGATGCTAGCGCTCCGGTGAAAATTGCAGAGTGTCAAATTCAAATTAAATTACGATAAATATTAAACTTTCATGAAATCACAAGTGCAATAAATCAAAATAAAGCTTTTAACTTGTTTTTAATCCAGCCGCCATGTCAGATTTCAAAAAGGCTTTATGGCAAAAGCAAACCATGCAATTATCTGAAGACAGCGCCCAGCCCTCAAATGCATAACAAATCATTTTCAACCAGGGAGTTGCGACATGAAAGTCAGAAATAGAACAGAAATTGAAGCATTAGAGATGTCAGGCTGATATTAGGCGATTAGACCTGGCTCGCAGTCGGCATTCCAATTCATCCCAAAGGTGTTCGATGGGGTTGAGGTCAGGCCTCTGTGCAGGCCAGTCAAGTTCTTCAACACCGATCTCAAAAAAACATTTCTGTATGGACCTTGCTTAGTACATGGGGGCATTGTCATGCTGAAACAGGAAAGAGCCTTTCCCTAAACTGCTGCCACAATGTTGGAAGCACAGAATTGTCTCTCATGCCAATGTATGCAGTAGCATTAAGATTTCCCTTCACTGGAACCAACGGGCCTAGCCCGAACCATGAAAAACAGCACCAGACCATTATTCCTCCTCCACCAAACTTTAAAGCTGGCACTTTGCATTTGGGGCAGGTAGCGTTTCTCTGGCATCCGCCAAACCCAGATTCGTCCGTCGGACTGCCAGATGCTGAAGCGTGATTCACTGTTCTGATGCGGCTATGGAACCCTGACATGTTCACTGGACGTGCTACCTGTCCCAGACCTGCTGTTTTCAACTCTCTAGAGACAGCAGGAGCGGTAGAGATACTCCTAATGATCGGCTATGAAAAGCTAACTGACATTTACTCCTGAGGTGCTGACCTGTTGCACCCTCGACAACTACTTTGATTATTAGAATTTGACCATGCTGGTCATTTATGAACATTTTAACATCTTGGCCATGTTCTGTTATATTGGCCGTGTTCTGTTATAATCTCCACCCGGCACAGCCAGAAGAGGACTGGCCACCCCTCATATCCTGGTTCCTCTCTAGGTTTCTTCCTAGGTTTTGGCCTTTCTAGGGAGCTTTTCCTAGCCACGTGCTTCTACACCTGCATTGCTTGCTGTTTGGGGTTTTAGGCTGGGTTTCTGTACAGCACTGAGATATCAGCTGATGTAAGAAGGGCTAAATAAATGATTTTGATTTGATCACTCCAGAGAACGCGTTTCCACTGCTTCAGAGTCCAATGTCAGCGAGATATACACCACTCCAACCAATGCTTGGCATTGCCCATGATCGTAGGCTTGTGAGCGGCTGCTCGGCAATAGAAACCCATTTCATGATCTCCCAATGAACAGTTCTTGTGCTGACGTTGCTTCCAGAGGTAGTTTGGAACTTGGTTGTGAATGTTGCACCGAGGACAGACGATTTTTACGTGGCTGAGTCGTTGTTGCTCCTAGACGTTTCCACTCCACAATTACAGCACTGACTGGGGAAGCTCTAGCAGAGCATATATTTGATGAACTAACTTGCTAGAAAGGTGACATCCAATGATAGTGCCATGTTGTCCTTGAGCTCTTTATTAATGCCATTCTCCTGTCAATGTTTGTCTATGGAGATTGCATGGCGGTGTCCTGGATTTTATACACCTGTCAGCAATGGCTGAGTTGAAATAGCCGAATCCACTAATTTGAAGTGGTGTCCACAAACTTTTGTATATATAGTGTATCTGCGCCCTCTGTTCTGTCTCCCTCTCCGGTGGCTTCTACTTCGGGTTCAGATCCTCGGAGCTCCCCCCTCATCCAACCGTAAGTCTGTTTAAGAATCCGGCCCATTCCTCATACTACAGCTGGCTCGAATCCATCGGGTCCCACCTTCGGTCCTCGAAGGGTTTGTGAAACCACTCGAGGTGAAAGAACGGCCAGATCTCCTCAGCCATTGTACAAGCTGTCGTCTTCGGCAGCTCCATGGTAAGAAACATCTCAGTTCCCGGGGCAAAACCCTGTGCTACTCAGGAGCACAGGTACAAGACATTACAAGGCTGCTTCAACCCGTTCTACGACAGCCGACACTGACCCATGTGGGGTCAATCGACATCAGGAAGGCTAGCGCAGATCTGCTGAAATTGAATTTTAAAGAACAGATTCTGAAAAATCCAAAAAGCGGCCAATTATTTCAGGCCGGTACCATCGTTGGGTCACGGGTGTGAAGGTTTCAGCAGGCGACCGGCATTACACCTGGCTAAAAGATTACTGTAGCTCTTTTGGAATCACTTTTATAGATAACTTTGACACCTTCTGAAAACAGAAGACGCTCTACAGGAATGCCAGAGTCCATCCAAATAAAAGTTTGTGCAAAAAAAAACTTATTTAAATCTGTGTTAAGACTAGTTTGAACAGTACACAAATTGAGCGAGGTCCTTCCTACAAATATCTTGGTATCTGGTTTGATGACAGTGTCATTTTTCTTTACAGACATGACTTCACCATCTTGTATCTAGCGGTTTTAAACAATGTAGGCTATATTCTTTTGTCTCTACACTCAATATGAATATGACTGAAGGCTTTCATTGTTTTATGCATGGCTGTCTCCCAATCAAACATTGAATTAATCTAACAGATTTCCATCTGAAAAAGTTATTTGAGTAGCCTAAAAACTTGAGGTAGCTGGTGGATTAATAATGAGAACAAACAACATTGATTGCCTATAGAAAACTATACGACCAGTTTAAAGGAGTTTATTTTACAATAAACTCCTGAAAGCAGTCTATGGGCCAGCAGAAACTATAATCCATGGTTCAATGCAAGTGATGGGGGCATGTTTATTGTTTTTATTTTTGAGGCTATTCACAATCACAGCTTTATGAGAGATGCATATTAAGAGACGATGAGGCAAATCAAGTTCTGAAGACGATACACTTCGCTTCTGTCCAGCCCATGATTTATAACCTAACTCATGACACACAACCTAGGCTTCAACGGTAAGACAGCCCGTTCCTCATCAGGTGACTCAACTTTGTTCCATCATGTGTTGACCACACAGACACACCTGTTCCATGCTGAAGCTCCACCACAAAGGAATACTGGAAAAGATTTGCCTCTACTTCAGTTTAGCCACTTTGCCCAGGCTTTCAACAACATTATCTTTCAACATAATTGTTTTTATACCATCGTATATCACAATGTTTTATTGAGTACATAACCACGATATTACAAAGGTTGACATCTCCCAACCCTACTTTGTACGTGACTAATAAAAGTTTATTTGATTTAAGTACATTTAAAACTTGATGGCTTTACTCAATACAAGTAGTATTTTACTGGGTGACTTTCACTTGAGTCATTTTCTATTAAGGTATCTTACCTCTTAAGTATGACAATTGGGTACTTTTTAAACCTCTGCCAACACACCCGCCACACAAAACAGCCGCCACACAAAACAGAGGTCAGAGACTCACGTATCTTGTTGGCTCCTCCAGGTTCTGGTCGTTCATGTGGGCGGGGATAGTTTGAGTAGCAAATGGGCCGTCAGCGTACGGCTGGGGTAGCTGCCCTCTGAACTCTGATTGGATGAACTGCAGCTGCCAGCTGAAGAGAGGGCGGAGTCACACACTGGCATTCTAACACAATGAAATCAAGAACACTCAGAAACCGAAAGCCTTGTGGAAAGCTGCTATAGACCACTCAGAAACCTAAAGCCTTGTGGGAAGCTGCTATAGACCACTCAGAAACCTAAAGCCTTGTGGGAAGCTGCTATAGACCACACAGAGACACTCAGAAACCTAAAGCCTTGTGGGAAGCTGCTATAGACTCCACAGAGACACTCAGAAACCTAAAGCCTTGTGGGAAGCTGCTATAGACTCCACAGAGACACTCAGAAACCTAAAGCCTTGTGGGATGCTGCTATAGACCACACAGAGACACTCAGAAACCTAAAGGCCATTATTGTGGGAAGCTGCTAGACCACACAGAGACACTCAGAAACCTAAAGCCTTGTGGGAAGCTGCCATAGTGCTAAGTCAGTATCTAGATAATATGTGTGAAATGCTTGACAATGTATGTGGTATCAACAAAGAGGTATACAAAGAGACACTCAGAGAGAGCGAGAAAGACTGACTTGTTGGGCAGCAGAAAGCTGGAGGGGAACCGGTACCACTCTTTCCCAACACAGACACTGACGGGCCGGCCCTTTGGGACCGCATGGAGAGACGGGTCCCGGGAGATACGGTGGAACTCTGGGTACAGATCCAGTGGCGCGTGGTAGCCTGGAGGGATAAACACACACATATTCAAGGGTTTTTCATTTATTTTGACAATTTTCTACATTGTAGAATAAAAGTGAAGACATCAAAACTTTGAAATAACACATATGGAATTATGTAGTAACCAAAAAAGTGACAAACAAATCAAAATATATTTTATATTTGAGATTCTTCAAATAGCCACCCTTGATGACAGCTTTGCAGTTTGGCCAGCTCTAGGAAGAGTCTTGGTGGTCCCAAACTTCCATTTTAAGAATGATCGAAGCCACTTTGTTCTTGGGGAACTTCAATGCTGCAGAAATGTTTTGGTACCCTTCCCCAGATCTGTGTGCCGTCACAATCCTCTCGGAGCTCTACGAACAATGCCTTCAACTCATGGCTTTATTTTTGCTGACATGCCCTGTCAACTGTGGGACCTTATATACACAGATGTGAGCCTTTCCAAATCATGTCCAATCAATGAAATTTACCACAGGTGGACTACAATCAAGTTTATTTAACCAGGTAAGTTGACTGAGAACACATTCCCATTTACAGCAACGACCTGGGGAATAGTTACAGGGGAGAGGAGGGGGATGAATGAGTCAATTGGAAGCTAGGGATGATTAGGTGGCCATGATGGTATGAAGTCCAGATTGGGAATTTGGCCAGGACAGTGGAGTTAACAACCATACTCTTATGATAAGTGCCATGGGATCTTTAGTGACCACAGAGAGTCAGGACACCCGTTTAACGTCCCATCCGAAAGACGGCACCCTACATAGGGAAATGTCCTCAATCACTGCCCTGGGGCATTGGGATATTTTTTTTAGACCAGAGGAAAAGGTGCCTCCTACTGGCCCTCCCAAATTGTAGAAACATTTCAAGGATGATCAATGGAAACAGGATGCACAGCTGAATTTCGAGTCTCAGAGGAAAGGGTCTGAATACTTACGTAAATAATGATTTTATTATTTTTTATAAATTTGAAAGAAAAAAATATATATATATTTTTACTTTGTCTTTATGGGGAATTTTGTGTAGATTGATGAGAAAAAACAACAACAATTTAATAAATTTTGGAATAAGGCTGTAAAGTAACAACATTTTGAAAAGGGAAGGGGTCTGAAGACTTTCCGAATATTGTTCATAGTTTTCTCCCAGGCAATTAAAAAAAATCAGATGTGTTTTATGCATTGACAAGGACTCAGAACATCCAGTTTCGTTGTTCCTGTAGTTAAGTATTCAGAGTGAAAAAACAAAAGATCAAAAACCAAGAAAATAAAAAACTGAGAAAACAGTTTTAACATAATTTAGTGTATTAAATTGGCAATTACAGTCTTGCCCCATCGCTGCAACTCCTCTACGGACTCGGGAGAGCCATGCGTCCTCCGAAACACGACCCTGCTCGCCCATCGCTGCAATGCTTCTTGATACACTGCTCGCTTAACCCTTGTGGCCAGCCGGACCATTGTGTCGGAGGAAATACCATCCAACTGGCGACCGGGGTCAGCTTGCAGGCACCCGGCCCGCCACAAGGAGTCGCTAGCGCGAGATGGAACAAGGAAATCCCTCCCCTAACCCGGGACAATGCAGGGCCAATTGTGCGCCGCCTCATGGGTCTCTCGGTCACGGCTGGAAGAAAAAATGAAGACCCCTGACCCCAGGCACTGTGGGGAGACCCCTGCCCTAGGCACTGTGGGGAGACCCCTGCCCTAGTCACTGTGTGGAGACCCCTGACCTCTGCCCTAGTCACTGTGGAGACCCCATGTCCCCTGCCCTAGTCACTGTGTGGAGACCCCTGCCCTAGGCACTGTGTGGAGACCCCTGCCCTAGGCACTGTGTGGAGACCCCTGCCCTAGGCACTGTGTGGAGACCCCTGCCCTAGGCACTGTGTGGAGACCCCTGCCCTAGGCACTGTGTGGAGACCCCTGCCCTAGGCACTGTGTGGAGACCCCTGCCCTAGGCACTGTGTGGAGACCCCTGCCCTAGGCACTGTGTGGAGACCCCTGCCCTAGGCACTGTGTGGAGACCCCTGCCCTAGGCACTGTGTGGAGACCCCTGCCCTAGTCACTGTGTGGAGACCCCTGCCCTAGTCACTGTGTGGAGACCCCTGCCCTAGTCACTGTGTGGAGACCCCTGCCCTAGTCACTGTGTGGAGACCCCTGCCCTAGTCACTGTGTGAAGACCCTGCCCTAGTCACTGTGTGGAGACCCCTGCCCTAGTCACTGTGTGGAGACCCCTGCACTAGTCACTGTGTGGAGATCCCTGCCTAGGCACTGTGTGGAGACCCCTCTGACCCCTGCCATAGTCACTGTGTGGAGACCCCTCCCTGCCCCCTGCCCTAGGCACTGTGTGGAGACCCCTGACCCCTGCCCTAGTCACTGTGTGGAGACCCCTGCCCTAGGCACTGTGTGGAGACCCCTGCCCTAGTCACTGTGGAGATCCCTGACCTAGGCACTGTGTGGAGACCCTGACCCATAGTCACTGTGTGGAGACCCTGCCCCCTGCCCTAGGCACTGTGTGGAGACCCCTGCCCTGCACCCCCTGCCCTAGGCACTGTGTGGAGACCCCTGCCTGTCACCCCCTGCCCCTGCCCTAGTCACTGTGTGGAGAACCCTGCCCTAGGCACTGTGTGGAGTTTGTGAGACCCTGACCCCTGCCCTAGTCACTGTGTGGAGACTCCTGACCCCTGCCCCCTGCCCTAGTCACTGTGTGGAGACCCCTGACCCCTGCCCTAGGCACTGTGTGGAGACCCCTGCCCTAGGCACTGTGTGGAGACCCCTGCCCTAGTCAATATGTTGTCCACTGTGTCACGGTTGGCGTTTCTAGACTAAGATTCCATCACAACCTCATACTTTAATTTTCAAAACATTATTTTGTGTGCGCATGCGTGTATGTCTGTGGTGTGTGTATGTATGTATGCCTGCATGTATGTCTATGCATGTATGTTTATGTACAGTTAAAGTCAGAAGTTTACATAAACTAGTTTTAATGACTTCAACCTACGTGTTTCAACCACTCCACAAATTTCTTGTTAACAAACTATAGTTTTGGCGAGTCCGTTACTGTAGGACATCTACTTTGTGCATGACACAAGTAATTTTTCCAACAATTGTTTAGACAGATTATTTCACTTATAATTCACTGTATCACAATTCCAGTGGGTCAGAAGTTTGCATACACTAAGTTGACTGTGCCTTTAAACAGCTTGGAAAATTCCAGAAAATCCTGTCATGGCTTTAGAAGCTTCTGATAGGCTAATTGACATCATTTGAGTCAATTGGAGGTGTACCTGTGGATGTATTTCAAGGCCTACCTTCAAACTCAGTTCCTCTTTGCTTGGCATCATGGGAAAATCAAAAGAAATCAGCCAAGACCTCAGAAAACAAATTATAGACCTCCACAAGTCTGGTTCATCCTTGGGAGCAATTTCCAAACGCCGAAAGGTACCACGTTCATCGGTACAAACAATAGTACGCAAGAATAAACACCATGGGACCCCGCAGCCGTCATACCGGCTTGGGGCGGCGGCAGGGTAGCTTGGGGCGGCAGGGTAGCCTAGTGGTTAGAGCGTTGGACTAGTAACCCGAAAGGTTGCAAGTTCAAATCCCCGAGCTGACAAGGTACAAATCTATCATTCTGCACCTAACCCAGTGTTCCTAGGCCGTCATTGAAATTAAGAACTTGTTCTTAACTGACTTGCCGAGTTAAATAAAGGTAAAATAAAAAAATACCGCTCATGAAGGAGATGCATTCGGTGTCCTAGAGATGAACGTACTTTGGTGCGAAAAGTGCAAATCAATATACCAGAACAATAGCAAAGGACCTTGTGAAGATGCTGGAGGAAACAGGTACAAAAGTATCTACAGTGCCTTGCGGAAGTATTCGGCCCCCTTGAACTTTGCGACATTTCAGGCTTCAAACAAAGATATAAAACTGTATTTTTTTGTGAAGAATCAACAACAAGTGGGACACAATCATGAAGTGGAACGACATTTATTGGATATTTCAAACTTTTTTAACAAATCAAAAACTGAAAAATTGGGCGTGCAAAATTATTCAGCCCCCTTAAGTTAATACTTTGTAGCGCCTCCTTTTGCTGCGATTACAGCTGTAAGTCGCTTGGGGTATGTCTCTATCAGTTTTGCACATCGAGAGACTGAAATTTTTTCCTATTTTTTCCCATTGCTCCTTGCAAAACAGCTCGAGCTCAGTGAGGTTGGATGGAGAGCATTTGTGAACAGCAGTTTTCAGTTCTTTCCACAGATTCTCGATTGGATTCAGGTCTGGACTTTGACTTGGCCATTCTAACACCTGGATATGTTTATTTTTGAACCATTCCATTGTAGATTTTGCTTTATGTTTTGGATCATTGTCTTGTTGGAAGACAAATCTCCGTCCCAGTCTCAGGTCTTTTGCAGACTCCATCAGGTTTTCTTCCAGAATGGTCCTGTATTTGGCTCCATCCATCTTCCCATCAATTTTAACCTTCTTCCCTGTCCTTGCTGAAGAAAAGCAGGCCCAAACCATGATGCTGCCACCACCATGTTTGACAGTGGGGATGGTGTGTTCAGGGTGATGAGCTGTGTTGCTTTTACGCCAAACATAACGTTTTGCATTGTTGCCAAAAAGTTCAATTTTGGTTTCATCTGACCAGAGCACCTTCTTCCACATGTTTGGTGTGTCTCCCAGGTGGCTTGTGGCAAACTTTAAACGACACTTTTTATGAATATCTTTAAGAAATGGCTTTCTTCTTGCCACTCTTCCATAAAGGCCAGATTTGTGCAATATACGACTGATTGTTGTCCTATGTACAGAGTCTCCCACCTCAGCTGTAGATCTCTGCAGTTCATCCAGAGTGATCATGGGCCTCTTGGCTGCATCTCTGATCAGTCTTCTCCTTGTATGAGCTGAAAGTTTAGAGGGACGGCCAGGTCTTGGTAGATTTGGGGTGGTCTGATACTCCTTCCATTTCAATATTATCACTTGCACAGTGCTCCTTGGGATGTTTAAAGCTTGGGAAATCTTTTTGTATCCAAATCCGGCTTTAAACTTCTTCACAACAGTATCTCGGACCTGCCTGGTGTGTTCCTTGTTCTTCATGATGCTCTCTGCGCTTTTAACGGACCTCTGAGACTATCACAGTGCGGATGCATTTATACGGAGACTTGATTACACACAGGTGGATTGTATTTATCATCATTAGTCATTTAGGTCAACATTGGATCATTTAGAGATCCTCACTGAACTTCTGGAGAGAGTTTGCTGCATTGAAAGTAAAGGGGCTGAATAATTTTGCACGCCCAATTTTTCAGTTTCTGATTTGTTAAAAAAGTTTGAAATATCCAATAAATGTCGTTCTACTTCATGATTGTGTCCCACTTGTTGTTGATTCTTCACAAAAAAATACAGTTTTATATCTTTATGTTTGAAGCCTGATATGTGGCAAAAGGTCGCAAAGTTCAAGGGGGCCGAATACTTTCGCAAGGCACTGTATATCCACAGTAAAAACGAGTCCTATATTGACATAACCTGAAAGGCCGCTCAGCAAGGAAGAAGCCACTGCTCCAAAACCGCCATAAAAAAATCCAGACTACAGTTTGCAACTGCACATGGGAACCAAGATCGTACTTTTTGGAGAAATGTCCTCTGGTCTGATGAAACAAAAATAGGCCATTTCCAAGCTGTTTAAAAGGCACTGTCAAGTGTAGGTAAACTTCTTACCCCTTGGAATTGTGATGCAGTGAATTATAAGTGAAATAATCTGTTTGTAAATAATTGTTGGAAAAATTACTTGTGTCATGCACAAAGCTGAGGTCCTAACCGACTTGCCTAAACTATAGTTTGTTAACAAGACATTTGTGGAGTGGTTGAAAAACTAGTTTTAATGACTCCAACCTAAGTGTATGTAAACTTCCGACATCTACTGTATGTATGTATGTATGTATGTATGTATGTATGTATGTATGTATGTATGTATGTATGTGTGTCGGTGGTGTGTGTCTGGACCTCTGAACAGGGCTACTGATCTGGACAGAGACAGCAGAGTGAAGAGGATCAGTGTTCCCACAGCCAGCCAGTTAGACGACACCGTGTAGTGTTCTAGACGATACCGCTGGAACAGGAAGTGGTAACACTTCTACAAAACACAACACAGAAAAAACTTGATCAATACACAGGAAACGTATGTCTTTATCCATTGTCTGACGTCAGATAGAGCGACGTCCGTCTGCATTGATTGGTCTGTTAACTCGCAAACACTCATGGGAATAGATGACAAGTAGTTAGGCTTCAATACAATGTCACAACATTACCAAGGTGACATCGTCTAATGAACCACCTTTCATCCTCAAAAGAGTAGCTGTTCTGCTGACAGCTTTCTGCTGTGTTATCGAGTTGGCCAAATGTTCCAAAGTAACGAGGCACAGTGCCAGCTGTCAGAGTCAGATACATGCTGATTTCTGAGAACAGCCCCACAACTTTGGTGCCGTACAACTTCATCAACAAGCTGGCAACCTAGTAAACGTAATGGCCATTCAAACAAGCTAGCAGTAACCTTCTAACTGGAAGAAGTTTGCTCTGCTGATCAAGCACAGTTGATTGAGATAGTTTGCCTGATGAATTTGTACTGCACCAAAGTAATAGGACTGTTCTCAGAAATCAGTTGGTTTGCGTAGTTGTCTGCCGGTGTCCCATAGCTACGTTAGTCATTGGAGACAGCAGTGATTTTCAGAAGGTAAGAACTAGTGTTAGGCTGATGAACAAAAATCTAGATTTTTAGAGATGAGCTCCACGATTTGCCAGACAGGATCCTGGCGCTACTTGTCGGAAGACAATGGTCTTTAACAGCAAACTATGTGTCTGTCTATGTGTGTGTGTGTACCTGTAGTGAAGACAGTGCTACGGCCCCTGCCAGACAGATGAGAGGGTAGATGGGGAACAGGAAACGTTCCTCTTTATGAGGTCTGGTGAAGAAAACCAGCATCCACAGGTACATAGGAGACAGAGTCAACCAATATGGCTTTCCCAGGTTCTGCACTGTAAAACACACACACACTATGTTAGAGTAAAGAAACATTTATTGGAAATGTTAAGAATTTATATTTATTATTGAATATACAGTACCAAAAGTTTGGACACACCTACTCATTCAAGGGTTTTTTCTTATTTTTTACTATTTTCTACATTGTAGAATAATAGTGAAGACATCAGAACTATGAAATAACACATATGGAATCATGTAGTAACCAAACATGTAAAAGTGTTAAACAAATACAAATAGATTTGATATTTTATTCTTCAAAGTAGCCATCCTTTGCCTTAATGACAGCTTCGCACCCTCTTGGCATTCTCGCAACCAGCTTCACCTGGAATGCTTTCAAACAGTGTTGAAGGAGTTCCCACATATGCTGAGCACTTGTTGGCTGCTTTTCCTTCACTCTGTGGTCCAACTCAATTGGGTTGAGGTCTGGTGATTGTGGAGGCCAGGTCATCTGATGCAGCACTCCATCGCTCTCACTCTTGGTCAAATAGCCCTTACACAGCCTGGAAGTGTGTTTTGGGTCATTGTTCTGTTGAAAACCAAATGATAGTCCCACTAAGCTCAAACCAGAATGCTGTGTTAGCCATGCTGTTTAAGTGATAGCTTTCCAAGATGGTGTAGCAGTCTGACGTCTGTTTTGTCTTTGTCTTGTCCCGTGTATATATCGTTTTCTTCAGATATATTTAAAAAAATAAATTTCCATCTACAGACTGAACATACTCTCCTCCAACCCGCCTCACCCAATGTGGTACAGGGGTTTCAGCAGGTTCTTCTGTTGCTATGTCCCCCCGTGGCCCATCTGCTAGACCCGGCCTGCTAGCTGTCTGAATCGCCATATCGCTAGCTCGCCTAGCTACTCACTGGACCCTATGATAACTCGGCTACACATGCCTCTCCCTAATGTCAATATGTCTATTGTTGTTTTGGTTACTGATTATTGTCTTATTTCACTGTAGAGCCTCCAGCCCTGCTCAATATGCCTTAGCTAGCCCTTATGTTCCACCCCCCACACATGCGGTGACCTCACCTGGCTTAAATGGTGCCTCTAAAGACAAAACCTCTCTCATCGTCACTCAATGCCTAGGTTTACCTCCACTGTACTCACATCCTACCATACTCGTCTGTACATTATGCCTTGAATCTATTCTTCCGTGCCCAGAAATCTGCTCCATTTACTCTCTGTTCCTAACTACTAGACAACCAGTTCTTATAGCCTTTAGCTGTATCCTTATCCTACTCCTCCTCTGGTGAAGTAGAAGTTAATTAAAAGGTGAAATAAATTAAATAAAAAGTGTTCCATGAATTCTAAATAAATCACGGAGAGTGTCACCAGCAAAGCACCAACGCCGTCACACCTCCTCCATGCTTCAAGGTGGGAAACACACATGCGGTTATCATCCGTTCACCAACTCTGTGTCTCACAAAGACACGGCAGTTGGAACCAAAAGTCTTGAATTTGGACTCCACCCGTCTAATGTCCATTGCTTGTGTTTCTTGGCCCAAGCAAGTCTCTTCTTCTTATCGGTGTCCTTTAGTAGTGGTTTCTTTGCAGGAATTCAACCATGAAGGCCTAATTCACACAGTCTCCTCTGAACAATTAATGGTGAGATGTGTCTGTTACCTGAACTACGTGAAGCATTTATTTGGGCTGCAATTTCTGAGATGCAGTTAACTCTAATGAATTTATCCTCTGCAGCAGAGGTAACTCTGGGTCTTACTTTCCTCTGGCGGTCCTCGTGAGAGCATCATAGAGCTTGATGGTTTTTGCTACTGTACTTGAAGAAACATGAAAAAGAAATGAAAGAAATGGACTGTTGTTTCTCTTTACTTATTTGAGCTGTTCTTGCGATAATATGGGGTTATCTTCTGTATACCCCCCTACCTTGTCACAACACAACTGATTGGCTCAAACTCATTAAGAAGGAAATCAATTCCACATATTAACTTTTAACAAGGCACACCTGTTAATTGAAATGCATTCCAGGTGACTAACTCATGAACCTGGTTGAGAGACTGCAAAGCTGTCATCAAGGCAAAGGGAGGCTACTTTGAAGAATCTCAAATATATTTTCATTTGTTTAACACTTTTTTGTTTACTACATGATTCCATGTGTTATTTCATAGCTTTAATGTCTTCACTATTATTCTACAATGTAGACAATAGTAAAACATTTAAGAAAAACATGCCACCAGAGGTCTCTTCACAGTACCCAAGTCCACAGTACCCAAGTCCACAGTACCCAAGTCCAGAACAGACTATGGAAGGCGCACAGTACAACATAGAGCCATGACTACATGGAACTCCATTCCACATCAAGTAACTAATGCAGCAGTAAAATTAGATTTAACAAACAGATTTAAAAAAAACACCTTATGGAACAGCGGGGACTGTGAAGCAACACAAACATTGGCACAGACACATGCATACACACGGATTTAGTCATGTAGATGTGTGGTAGTGGTGGAGTAGGGGCCTGAGGGCACACAGTGTGTTGTAGATATGTGGTAGTGGTGGAGTAGGGGCCTGAGGACACACAGTGTGTTGTAGATATGTGGTAGTGGTGGAGTAGGGGCCTGAGGGCACACAGTGTGTTGTAGATATGTGGTAGTGGTGGAGTAGGGGCCTGAGGGCACACAGTGTGTTGTAGATATGTGGTAGTGGTGGAAGTAGGGGCCTGAGGGCACACAGTGTGTTGTAGATATGTGGTAGTGGTGGAGTAGGGGCCTGAGGGCACACAGTGTGTTGTAGATATGTGGTGGTGGTGGAGTAGGGGCCTGAGGGCACACAGTGTGTTGTAGATATGTGGTAGAGGTGGATGATGTGGTAGTGGTGGAGTAGGGGCCTGAGGGCACAGTGTGTTTGTAGATATGTGGTGGTGGTGGAGTAGGGGCCTGAGGGAACACAGTGTGTTGTAGATATGTGGTAGTGGTGGAGTAGGGGCCTGAGGGCACACAGTGTGTTGTAGATATGTGGTAGTGGTGGGTGGAGTAGGGGCCTGAGGGCACACAGTGTGTTGTAGATATGTGGTAGTGGTGGAGTAGGGGCCTGAGGGCACACAGTGTGTTGTAGATATGTGGTAGTGGTGGAGTAGGGGCCTGAGGGCACACAGTGTGTTGTAGATATGTGGTAGTGGTGGAGTAGGGGCCTGAGGGCACACAGTGTGTTGTAGATATGTGGTAGTGGTGGAGTAGGGGCCTGAGGGCACACAGTGTGTTGTAGATATGTGGTGGAGTAGGGGCCTGAGGGCACACAGTGTGTTGTAGATATGTGGTGGTGGTGGAGTAGGGGCCTGAGGGCACACAGTGTGTTGTAGATATGTGGTGGTGGTGGAGTAGGGGCCTGAGGGCACACAGTGTGTTGTAGATATGTGGTAGTGGTGGAGTAGGGGCCTGAGGGCACACAGTGTGTTGTAGATATGTGGTAGTGGTGGAGTAGGGGCCTGAGGGCACACAGTGTGTTGTAGATATGTGGTGGTGGTGGAGTAGGGGCCTGAGGGCACACAGTGTGTTGTAGATATGTGGTAGTGGTGGAGTAGGGGCCTGAGGGCACACAGTGTGTTGTAGATATGTGGTAGAGGTGGAGTAGGGGCCTGAGGGCACACAGTGTGTTGTAGATATGTGGTAGTGGTGGAGTAGGGGCCTGAGGACACACAGTGTGTTGTAGATATGTGGTAGTGGTGGAGTAGGGGCCTGAGGACACACAGTGTGTTGTAGATATGTGGTAGTGGTGGAGTAGGGGCCTGAGGGCACACAGTGTGATATGTGGTAGTGGTGTGCCTAAAGGCACAGTGGTGTAGATATGTGGTAGGGGCCTGAGGGCACACAGTGTGTTGTAGATATGTGGTAGTGGTGGAGTAGGGGCCTGAGGGCACACAGTGTGTTGTAGATATGTGGTAGTGGTGGAGTAGGGGCCTGAGGGAACACAGTGTGTTGTAGATATGTGGTAGTGGTGGAGTAGGGGCCTGAGGGCACACAGTGTGTTGTCAAATCGGTGAATGAATTATAATGTTTTTAAAATGGTAGAAACTGCCCTAATTTTGCTGGACCCCAGGAAAATTCCTTGGCAGCAGCTAATGGGGATCCATAATAAATACAAATACAAAAAAACCTGCAATGAGTAGGTGTCCAAACTTTTTACTGGTTCTGTAAATGTTTGGAAATTATACTGTTGTGTATAGAAATGCTTATTGAAGACATCATGTAGAGCAGTTTACTGTTTTAAACAGTAGGTTGTCTGTTTATATGTCTCCATGTTTCAAGTCACTTCACTGTGGTTAAATGCGGTGATTCGTGCTTTCAGTTATGTGCAAATGCTGCCATCTTTACACAGTTTTTTGTTTGGGTATGTTCAACATCCTCTATGCACTTCCTGATGAACCCAGAGACAGAGTCAGTATATTCGTCAATGTTATTCCCAGAAACTGCACGGAACATATCCCAGTCCGCATGATCAAAACAGTTGTATAGCATGGATTCCGAATGGTCAGACCAGCATTGGACAGACCTAAACACGGGTGCTTCCCGTTTTAATTTCTGCCTGTAGGCGGGGACGAGCAGAATGGAGACATGGTCTGATTTGCCAAAGGAGGGCTTTGAATCCATCTCAGAATGGTGAAGAACAATGATCCAATGTATTATTCACGCGAGTGAGGCAAGAGATGTGTTGGTGGAAATTCTGTAGAATTTTCCTTAACAGTCCGTTGTTAAAGTCCCCGGCTATGATGAATGAATGCGGCCTCTGGATATTTTGTTTCCAATTTCTTCAAAGTCCCATGTAATTCCTTCAGTGCCAGCGGGGTATCGGCTTGTGCGTGTGTGAGGGATCATAAAACATACTCCTCCGCCTTTGCTTTTCCCACAAAACTCGTTTACCATGTCCACGCAATGTACCAAGAACCCCGTAAACTGCATAGCCTGATCAAGCATCTCCCCCGATAACCAAGTCTCTGTGAGGCAGATTACGTTAGTCTCTCTTATCTCTCCGAGCTCACAAAGTTTATTGTCTAGAGACTGTACATTAGCAAGTAATATACTAGGAAGCGGAGAGTGGTTTTTCCTTTTCCTTAAATCAGATTAGAACTCCAGCTCGCCTTCCCCTCCTCCAGCAGTGTTTTTTCGTGATGAATGGAACTACTGCAGTCTAGACCGAGGATTCCGCTCTGGAAAGTCATCTCAGATTTGATGTCCAGAGGTGCTTGTCGGTCATAGGAAATAATAGTAGTACATTTGTGACCAGATCATTATTTACAAAAATAAACAAAAGACTGCAAAGTCAGCTGGGAGCGAGCGACAGGGCAACCATCGTCGGCGCCATCTTGCTGCAAATTCAGGGCTTTGGGACTGAAGTCCTCCCTGTGCAATTGGATCCTAGATTTCCTGACAGGACAACGCCAGGTAGTGAGGGTAGGCAACAACACTTTTGCCACGTTGATCCTCAACACAGGGACCCCCAGGGGTGTGTGCGCAGACTGCATAGCAACGCACGACACCAACTCAATCAAGAAGTTTGCTGACAACACGACAGTGGTAGGCCTGATTACCAACAACGACAAGACAGCCTACAGGGAGGATGTTATAGCTCTGGCGGAGTGGTGCCAGTAAAATAACCGCTCACTCAACGTCGACCAAATGAAGGAGCTTATCGTGAACTACAGGAAACTGAAGAGGGAGAGTGCCCCCATCCTCATCCTAGATAAGGTCAAAAGCTTCAAGTTCCTCAGCGTGCACATGACTGAGGACCTGAAATGGTCTCGACACATCAACATTTTGGTGAAGAAAGCACAACAGCACTCTACAACCTCAGGCGAGTGAAGAAATTTAGCAAGGCAACCAAGAACCTCACAAACTTCTACAGATGCCCCATTGAGAGCATTCTATCAGGCTGCATCACCGCCTGGTACGGCAACTGCTCCGCCCTCAACCACATGGCTCTCCAGAAGGTGGTGCCGACAGCTAAACACATCACCAGGGCCACGCTGCCTGCCCTCCAGGACATCTACAGCACCTGGTGTCAAAGGAAGGCCAAGAAGAAGATCATCAAGGACCTCAGCCACCCGAGTCACGGACTGTTCACTGGGCAGACGGCGACAGTACAGGTGCATCAGAGCCGGGACCGAGAGACCAAAAAAACAGCTTCTATTACCAGGCCAGACTTTTGAACAGCCATCACCAGCGTCTACCAGGTGATGCACACTCACTCACACAAAAGCTAATCACACACACCTCATACCTCACCAACGCCTTTGTCGCTTTTATGAATTTTGTCTTGCTGCTTTTTGTCCTATGTTGCTCTGTCTGTATGCTACGTCTTGCTTGTCCTATGTTGCTCTGTCTGTATGCTACGTCTTGCTTGTCCTGTTGCTATTGTCTATATTGTAATTGTTTTTAATAACCTGCCCAGGGACTGCGGTTGAAAATTAGCCGGCTGGCTAAAACCGGCACTTTCACTGAAACGTTGATT
This sequence comes from Oncorhynchus tshawytscha, assembly GCF_018296145.1. NCBI lineage: Eukaryota > Metazoa > Chordata > Actinopteri > Salmoniformes > Salmonidae > Oncorhynchus > Oncorhynchus tshawytscha. The sequence continues at coordinate 52,477,800 of NC_056458.1, read as the reverse complement.
AATGTGCACTGTCCCTGTAAAAATAAAATAAACTCAAACACGCTTACAACCAAAGCTGCTGTCCCATGTTGTAGAGACATTGAACTACTTGTCACTTCCTGTTTCACTCAGTGAATTTAAATACCGTATCACCGACATTGCTTATTGTAATATTTCTACAACTGCACATTATATGTTAGTGCCACTGTTTATACACACCAAGTATTTCTTTATAAAGTAGATGGTGGGTGTGCGTGTTACCATTGAAGCGCTGTAGTAGCGCCTCCATCAGAGCAGTGAGAGGTAGAGACAGCAGCGCCAGGACAAACACCACATTGAAGTTCAGGAAACCATTTATAAAGTAGAACGGCCACGGCTCTGTACCTAAACACATAATGCACAACGCAAGCACGCCACACAGTGTTAGATCAATGTTATGATACAAAACACAGTATAAGTCAATCATAAACAGTAAACATGCAGTCATGTTTCATGCAAAAAATAGTAAATAGCCTTGCACAAGCCTTGGCTTGACCCAGAACGGCTCATATGAGCAGGAGCCCATCTCCTGTTTCTGTAGCGTGAGGCAGCTTGATGTACAAGTATAGCCCCTGAACAGGACGCTAGTATAAGTCGCTAACTCCTGAAAGGGATTCTTTGGGATTTTGGCAATGAGGCCCTTTATCAACTTCCCCAGAATCAGATGAACTAATAGATACCATTTGTATATCTATGTGTCCAATAATCTACAGAAGCCTATCTGACTCTAGGGAAGTTGATAAAGGGCCTCATTGTTAATTATGATCCGGAAGTATCCCTTTATTCCTGAGGGCCAAAGGCATTGGGTCTCATTTTTACCTTCTTTGGAATGGCTCGGCCCGGGGTCGTACTCCCAACATTCCAATCCCAGGGCAGACACTAAACACAGAGCCACTGAGTTGGTAACACTGTCCTTTCAATCCCAGGGCAGACACTAACCACAAGGCCACTGAGTCGGTAACACTGTCCTTTCAATCCCAGGGCGGACACTAACCAGAAGGCCACTGAGTTGGTAACATTGTCCTTTCAATCCAAGGGAGGACACGAACCACAAGGCCACTAAGTTGGTAACATTGTCCTTTCAATCCAAGGGAGGACACTAACCACAAGGCCACTGAGTTGGTAGCATTGTGAAACTTCTAAAGCCACCAGACCTCACATGACATTAGAACAGATCAATGCAGCTGATTCTGACTTAACTCTTTAATAAATACCACCTGACTTGACTGCTTCAGAAGAGGACCTATCAAGCTAGCTAACTGAATCAGAAGAGGACCTATCAAGCTAGCTACCTGAATCAGAAGAGGACCTATCTAGCTAGCTAACTGAATCAGAAGAGGACCTACACTACCGTTCAAAAGTTTGGGGTAACTTAAAAATGTCCTTGTTTTTGAAAGAAAAGCACATATTTTCTTCATTAAAATATCAAATTGATCAGAAATAGTGTAGATTTAGTTAATGTTGTAAATGACTATTATAGCTGGAAACAGCAGATGTTTTCATGCAATATCTACATAGGAGTGATGGTTGCTGATAATGGGCCTGTGTTTCAATGGCACGTTGTGTTAGCTAATCCAAGTTAATCATTTAAAAAAAGGCTAATTGATCATTAGAAAACCCTTTTGCAATTATGTTAGCACAGCTGAAAACTGTTGTTCTGACTAAAGAAGCAATAAAACTGTCCTTCTTTAGACTAGTTGAGTATCTGGAGCATCAGCACTTGTGGGTTCAATTACAGGCTCAAAATGGCCAGAAACAAAGGACTTTTTTTCTGAAACTCACCAGTCTATTCTTGTTCTGAGAAATGAAGGCTATTCCATGAGAGAAATTACCAAGAAACTGAAGATCTCGTACAACGCTGTGTACTACTACTCCCTTCACAGAACAGCGCAAACGGTCTCTAACCAGAATAGAAAGAGGAGTGGGAGGCCCCGGTGCACAACTGAGCAAGAGGACAAGTACATTAGAGTGTCTAGTTTGAGAAACAGATGCCTCACAAGTCCTCAACTGGCAGCTTCATTAAATAGTACCAGCAAAACACCAGTCTCAACGTCAACAGTGAAGAGGCGACTCAGAGATCCTCTGTCCAGTGTCTGTGTTCTTTTGCCCATCTTAAACTTCTATTTGTATTGGCCAGTCTCAGATAAGGCTTTTTCTTTGCAACTCTCCCTTGAAAGCCAGCATCCTGGAGTCGCCTCTTCACTGTTGACATTGAGACTGGTGTTTTGAAGCTGCCAGTTGAGGACTTGTGCGGCGTCTGTTTCTCAAACTAGACACTCTAATGTATTTGTCCTCTTGCTCAGTTGTGCACAGGGGCCTGCCACTCCTCTTTCTATTCTGGTTTCCAGCTACAATAGTCATTTACAACATTAACAAAATCTACACTGTATTTCTGATCAATTTGATGTTATTTTAATGGCAATTTTTTTGCTTTTATTTTAAAAATAAGGATATTTCTAAGTGACACCCAAACTTTGGAACAGTAGTGTACCTAGCTATCTAACTGCTTCAGACGAGGACCTACCTAGCTAGCTAGCTAACTATATCAGAAGAGGACCTAGCTAACTGCATCAGAAGAGGACCTAGCTAGCTAGCTAACTGCATCAGAAGAGGACCTAGCTAGCTAGCTAACTGCATCAGAAGAGGACCTAGCTAGCTAGCTAACTGCATCAGAAGAGGACCTAGCTAGCTAGCTAACTGATTCAGAAGAGGACCTACCTAGCTAGCTAACTCCTTCAGATGAGGACCTTGCTAGCTAGTGTGTGTGTGTGTGTGTGTTTACCATAGAGATCTGGGCCATGGGGGGTGAAGACATTATAGAGTAGAATATTGAGGGGAGCAATGACCAGTTTCCCATAGCAACAAGAATCCACCACCATCAGAGGCACCTGGAAAACACACACACACACACACAGTTCTGAGTGCTTCTTCTCCTTACACAGCGATCAACTAAAGATAATGACAAAGTTCTTAACAAACATTCATAACTCAGTGGGTAGTGTGTGTGTGTGTGTGTGTGTGTGTGTGTGTGTGTATCACCAGGAACAGCAGCAGAGAGACGGTTGCCCAGGTGATGAAACTATTCCACTTCCTCTTCAGCACAAGCAGGTCGAAGGCGATCGGTAGCCTAGTAACCACATCAACCAATCAGAGACAGCATGACTATTTTTATTTTATCTTTATTTAACTAGGAAAGTCAGTTAAGAACAAATTCTTATTTAGAATGATGGCATACCCTGGTCAAACCCTAACCCTGCCTTAGACCACTGCAACAATCAGGAGACCCTACTCAGAACCCCTGACCTTGAACCCAGTCGTATTCAAACTTTTTCAGCAGGGACTCATTTCTTCAGAAACATCTGTACATTTCTAGATCAACAAATAACCTTCAATTTAATACAATTTAATGGCTCCCTCTTAGTTCTTTTGCTCCCTAAAACAAAACATAGTCCTGCCCTGGAAGTAAATTATTCTCCACTTGCTGCCAGCTGAAACTTACTATACAGTAGATGTTTTTATATCATACTTCTTTACAATTAACTCTGCACAAGGAACAGCTCTTACCCAAGCAGAGCGGAGAATGGCCAGCCAATGATAGCCCCAGCTGCCACACCCATCACAGCCAGGAAGGGCGTGTCTTGGAACCATCCAGTCATGGCAACCAGAGTAGAATACATACAGAAGGAAGAAGGCAGGAATGCTGGAGAGAGAGACGAGAGACGAGAGAGACGAGAGAGACGCAGAGAGACGCAGAGAGACGCAGAGAGACGCAGAGAGAGAGACGCGAGAGAGACGAGAGAGACGCAGAGAGACGCAGAGAGAGCGCGACGAGGGACGCAGAGAGAGAGCGCGAGAGGAGAGACGCAGAGAGACGCAGAGAGAGACGAGAGAGACGCAGAGAGACGCAGAGAGACGAGAGAGACGAGAGAGACGCAGAGAGACGAGAGAGACGCAGAGAGAGACGCAGAGAGAGCGCAGAGACGCAGAGACGCAGAGAGACGCAGAGAGACGCAGAGAGAGCGCAGAGAGACGAGAGAGACGAGAGAGAGACGCAGAGAGAGACGCAGAGAGACGCAGAGAGACGCAGAGAGACGCAGAGACGCAGAGAGACGCAGAGAGAGACGCAGAGAGAGCGCGCGAGGGACGCAGAGAGACGCAGAGAGAGCGCGCGAGGGACGCAGAGAGAGAGACGCAGAGAGACGAGGACGCAGAGAGAGAGAGAGACGAGAGAGAGCGCGCGAGGGACGCAGAGAGAGCGCGCGAGGGACGCAGAGAGAGCGCGCGAGGGACGCAGAGAGAGCGCGAGGGACGCAGAGAGCGCGCGCGAGGGACGCAGAGAGAGCGCGAGAGAGCGCGCGGGACGCAGAGAGAGCGCGCGAGGGACGCAGAGAGAGCGCGAGGGACGCAGAGAGAGCGCGAGGGACGCAGAGGAGCGCGCGGGACGCGAGAGAGCGCGCGAGGGACGAGAGAGAGCGCGCGACGCAGAGAGAGAGAGAGAGAGAGAGAGACGCAGAGAGAGAGAGGTACGCAGAGAGAGAGAGAGGTACGCAGAGAGAGAGAGAGACGCCGAGAGAGAGAGAGACGCCGAGAGGGACGCAGAGAGAGAGAGAGAGAGAGAGGGACCCAGAGAGAGAGGGACGCAGAAAGAGAGGGACGCAGAGAGAAACAGAGAGGAGAGAGAGCAAGAGAAGTGTGAGAGGTCATGAGCAGATGAGCTCTTACATTTTTCAACAATGTTTTTACAAAAAGATAGATTTAGAATAAGATAAACTTGGATTTTCTCACAAGGACATATAACCTTCACTCTAAACCAAAACTCCAAACCTTCAACCTGTTTTTGGACAAAATAACATGGAAGGATTTCATTCCAAGGACTATAGTGAATAATCTGGCAAACCATGGCCAGCAAAATAAGCAAAAAATAAACCTGAGAATAGCATCCAACCTGGAACTGAGTAATATTTAGTATGAAGCTATTTTTAAAGGCAAGAAGAAAAACCGTGTGAAGTGAGAGGTGTCAAAGATCCCATCACAGAGTACTACTCTCTCATTGACATGAAGGATAAATTCACCCAGCTGGAGGTAAGGCAGGTGGAGCTGGAATAGCAGATGAACACACTCCAGTCAACACAAAAAAATAGTCCAGCTCAACAACACCCCCTCAACCAGACCCAGAGAGCTGCAGGTGAAGAGATCTGCTCTCTGGAATGTGGTGAGACAACATCAACAGAAAAAAGAGCAGGAGAAGAACAGACAACTAGAGAAGGCGGTGAAAATGATGATGTGTGACAGAGAACAACCCATTGGAGAGGTGGCCACCCCCGCAGAGAAGCCAGCAGAACAGCCCATTGGAGAGGTGGCCACCCCCGCAGAGAAGCCAGCAGAACAGCCCACCTCAGATCCTGACCATAGCCTCGACACCACAGCAGAACAGTCCACCCCAGACCCTGACCCTATCCTCAACACCACAGCAGAACAGTCCACCCCAGATCCTGACCATAGCCTTGACACCACAGGGGCCCAGGGGATCCCACCCCCTCTGAGAACCCCCCCCCACACACACACACACCCACAAGCCACAGATTGTACTCCTTATGGACTCAAACGGGAAATATATACAAGAAAATAAACTTTTCCCCACACACACTCTGGTGTCCAAACACCCATCGCCCTAGAACTAGGGTCACCCAGCCACATAACAATACACATAGGCACAAGGGAGTGATTGAAGAGGTGTGATTGAAAAAGCTTCTTATATTTTCCCCAACACACAAGTGGTGATCACTCCACCCTGCTAGAGGCAAAAGAAACGCACACCTATTTAGACGAGGTGCTGGCTAGTGGAGTAGAACACTTGAACAAAAATATTTATGTCCAACGTTTCAACAGACAAGCTGTCTTCATATCCACCCTGCTACCATACAGCGGGTAAATGCAAGTATTTTCCTGTGACTGTGCCTCAAAACCAAATGTCTACCTGGCCCACCATCCACCCTGGACTTGACGAGCAGGTCCACCTATACAAGGCAGCAGTGCCCACCAACGCCCGGACCCTGAAGGATATCGCCCTTAACCGCAGCCCCGTCACCTCACACAGGAGCAACAGATCAATAGACACCCGCCCAGACCAGCGAGACACTCTCCCCCACACCTGCGGGACCCCCCCGGACCCACGCCGAGAGGAACTACATTCCGACCACAGCACCAGCCACATCCACATCCCCACCAATCAACATCCCCCCAAGTCGACCATGCCCACACCCCATTTAGGCCCCCTCAGATCAGACCTATGCCCCTCCTGCCCACCCCTTGCCCCCCACTCTCACAAAGAGGGCCTCAACATGAAAGTCACACATACACCCAGGCCGTGAGCAGGCAAACAGGCCCAACCCCCACTCTTACACTAGCCCAAGCCAATCAAATAAAATAAAATTGTATTTGTCACAGACAGAGATACAGGCAGAGAGGGAGAGACAGAGGAGAGGGAGAGAGATGGAGGGAAGGAGGGAGGAAGAGAGATGGAGGGGAGGGAGGGAGATGGAGGAGTAGCACCCACCTGCTGAGGAGCAGAACATTCCAGAGCTCAGGAGGAGGAAGGCCAGCATCAGACGACCCACATGCAGCCCAAACTTCTTACACACCGCCCTGCAACACACACACACCTGCCTTAAAATAAGAGACTGACACACACACACACACACACACACACACCTACCTTACACTTAAGATAAAATAAGAGACTGACACACACCTACCTTACACTTGAGATAAAATAAGAGACACACACACACACACACACACACACACACACACACACACACACACACACACACACACACACACACGAGAAGGGACAGATACTGACTTGTAGAAGTAGAGTTCACAGATGCAGCAGGAGAAGGCCAGGACACAGCGCACAAAGTAGAACACCAGCACCTAAAACAAAACATCACAACCTCACAACCACATAAACATCACAACCACATAAACATCACACAACCACAACTGTGAGTGTGTGTGTTGCTACCTTGTTGGTCTGTAGGATGTGTGTGTGTATGTGGATGTGTTTAACTATACTTGAAAAGTCCCCACAAGAATAGTAAACAAATAAACATTTGTCTAACTGGGGACATTTTGTTAGTCCCTACGAGATCAAATGCTATATGTAGAGGGTTTAGGGTTAAGGTTAGAATTAGGTACAGGGTTAGGAGCTAGTTTTAGGAACTAAAGTTTAGGAGCTAGGGTTAGTTTTAGGAGCTAGGAGCCTAGGGTTAGGAGCTAGGGTTACTTTTAGGAGCTAGGGTTAGGTATAGGGTTAGCTTTAGGAGCTAGGAGCCTAGGGTTACTTTTAGGAGCTAGGGTTAGGTATAGGGTTAGCTTTAGGAGCTAGGGTTAGGTATAGGGTTAGTTTTAGGAGCTAGGGTTAAGGTCAGAATTAAGTATAGATTAGTTTTAGGAGCTAGGGTTTGGGGCTAGGATTAGGTATAGGGTTAGCTTTAGGAGCTCGGGTTAGGGGCTAGGATTAGTTTTAGGAGCTAGGGTTAGTTTTAGGAGCTAGGGTTAGGTATAGGGTTAGGAGCTAGGGTTAGGTATTGGGTTAGTTTTAGGAGCTAGGGTTAGGTATAGGGTTAGCTTTAGGAGCTAGGGTTAGGGTTAGGGGCTAGGATTAGTTTTAGAAGCTAGGGTTAGTTTTAGAAGCTAGGGTTAGTTTTAGAAGCTAGGGTTAGTTTTAGAAGCTAGGGTTAGTTTTAGAAGCTAGGGTAGGTATAGGGTTAGGAGCTAGGGTTAGGTTTTCAGTCAGGGTTAAGGGAATGCAAATTAATTGTGTTCCCCACACAAGGTTAGTTATACAATACTGTGTGTGTGTCTGCGTTACCTTGTTGGTCTGTAGGATGTGAGAGTGTAGTGAGGCGGGGAGGGCGTGCAGCCACAGGTAACCGTAGGAACGGATGGCGTTAAGCGGGGAATACTCCCACGTCTGCATCCCATAGCCATACAACAAGAAGTGCATCTACAGGACAGGAAATTACATTATCAAATTAGTGAGGGAGAGAGAACAAGGTTTTCTACTGGACAAATGTAGGTGGTTCCCTCTATGTTTGATTCCTTGTGTTAGATCACAGTCTCTGAAATACCTGTAGTGGTACAGTCTTCTAAAAAGATGCAACCACAGTAGTCTATGTAAAAAGCAGAGACTGAAAAAAAAAAATTTCAAAAGCTTCTCAGTTTATCAAAAAAATAAACACGTGAAGAGAAATAGTCACATCTACAGGTTGGGGCCAATTCTGCAAGATGGAATACTGAGAGTAGGTGGACGGCTGAATAAATCTGCTATGACAGAGGAGGCTAAGCACCGAGCTACTATGTCTAAGGACCTTCGAGTTGCCAGTCTTATTCTTCAGCACATCCACAGAGAAGTTGGAACCTGGTGACGGAACCACATGCTTGTGAAGCTACTGCATAGGTTTGGGATTCCACAAGCTAACTGCAGTAAGACACATCCTCTCAGAATGTACTGTATGCAGAAGACTTTATGCTAAAGCTGCAGAGCAGAAAATAGCAGACAATCCTTCGCGAACGTCGGAATGGATGACTTCGGACCCTTCGAGGTCAAGAGAGAACGTAGTCTGGTGAAAAGATACGGTGTGGTCTTTACATGTCTGACAATTAGAGCAGTTCCCAATGAAGTTGCTCACTCTCTAGACACTGATTCTTGTATCAATCCTCTGCGTTGCTTCATCTGCAGAAGAGGTTAGGTGACCATCATGCGATCTGACAATAGGACAAATTTTGTCAGAGCAGAGAGATAGCTGCGTGAGGCCATTGAAGAGGACTGGCCACAGCTCATAGCCTGGTTCCTCTCTAGGTTACTTCCTAGGTTCTGGCCTTTCTAGGGAGTTTTTCCTAGCCACCGTGATTCTATACCTGCATTGCTTGCTGTTTGGGGTTTTAGGCTGCGTTTCTGTACAGCACTTTGAGATCAGCTGATATCAGTATTATAAATACATTTTATTTGATTATTTGATTTGAAGATCTGAACCAGACAAAGATACCATGATGCAAAAAGGAATCAAGTGAATTTTCAACCCACTTGATGTGCTTGCCAACTTTCCTGGGGAAAGTGATCTGTTTCAGCGTTGCCCCTGGATTTTCCCCAGCAGGAAGGAACTGTTTCTTGCCTTATTCTTTGGTCAGCTGTGCAGGAGCATCCTCACTGGCATCGGAAAAGTGGCGTCGCTGTGCTGTCTTCATAGGTCAGAAACTTGCAGGCTTGATACTAGAGGTCGACAGATTATGATTTTTCAATGCCGATACTGATTATTGGAGGACCAAAAAAGCCGATACCGATTAAATCGGCCGATTTGTTTCACTTTGTAATAATGACAATTACAACAATACTGAATTAACACTTATTTTAACTTAATATAAAACATCAATGAAATCAATTTAGCCTCAAATAAATAATGAAACATGTTCAATTTGATTTAAATAATGCAAAATCAAAGTGTTGGAGAAGAAAGTAATATGTGCCATGTAAAAAAATCTAACGTTGAAGTTCCTTGCTCAGAACATGAGAACATATGAACGTTGGTGGTTCCTTTTAACATGAGACTTCAATATTCCAAGGTAAGAAGTTTTAGGTTGTAGTTAATATAGTATTTATAGGACTATTTCTCTCTATACCATTTGTATTTCATATACCTTTGACTATTGGATGTTCTTATAGGCACTATAGTATTGCCAGTGTAACAGTATAGCTTCCGTCCCCCTCCTCGCCTCTACCTGGGCTCGAACCATTGCACAACCTTCAATATATGTCATAATTACGTAAAACTCTGGCAAATTAGTTCGCAATGAGCCAGGCAGCCCAAACTGTTGCATATACCCTGAATCTGCGTGCAATGAACGCAAGAGAAATGACACAATTTCACCTGGTTAATATTGCATGCTAAACTGGATTAGTAGTTATAACTAGTGATTATGATTGATTGTTTTTATAAGAGAAGTTTAATGCTAGCTAGCAATTTACCTTGGCTTCTACTGCATTCGCGTAACAGGCAGGCTACCCGTGGAGTGCAATGGTTAGACCGTTGGACTAGTTAACTGTGCGGTTGCAAGATTGGATCCCCTGAGCTGACAAGGTGAAAATCTGTCGTTCTGCCCCTGAACAAGGCAGTTAACCCACAGTTCCTCGGCAGTCATTGAAAATAACAATGTGTTCTTAACTGACTTGCCTAGTTAAATAAAAGGTATAAAAATGTTTTTTTAAATAAAAAATAATAATCGGAAATCGGCGCCCAAAAAATACAGATTTCCGATTGTTATGAAAACTACCTGAAACACCTGCTTACATGAATTGTTAGATATTACTGCACTGTTGGAGCTAGAAACACAAGCATTTCCCCTTTCCCGCAATAACATCTGCATGTGATAAATACAATTTTATTTGATTAATGCTGGAAATCTGCTACAGGTCTGTCAATCATTTCCGCCACTACGATTTCTTCATCCCGGCCGCGCTTCTCTCTACATAGGTCTCTGTCAGCTTCACTGGTAGAATGAACAGTGCCAGACGCTCATAGACAATGTTCCCTCTAAGCTCCCTTGGACTCCTGCATGGAAGAAACATGAGCCGGTGACACTGAACTTTCTAGAGTTTTCCCCTTTAGTTATCACTATCAACGTTTCACTCTATTGTGGGAATTGTGATCGAATCAACGCCATATTAGCCACTTTCAATGTAATATACCGAAACACAATGAACTAGGCAAGATTTAGTATGCAAAACTAAACTGTTCAAGGATTCTATTGCATTGAAAAGCACGAGACAAACCCATACTCTACACAGACCAGTGCACCATAACAAATAAGAGCTGCAGTAGGTCAATATGCAAATAGCCATTGCCATACATACACTAAGTTGACTGTGCCTTTAAACAGCTTGGAAATCTCCAGAAAATTATGTAATGGATTTAGAAGCTTCTGATAGTCTAATTGACATCATTTGAGTCAATTGGAGGTGTAACTGTGCATGTATTTCAAGGCCTACCTTCAAACTCAGTGCCTCTTTGCATGACATCATGGGGAAATCAAAAGAAATCAGCCAAGACCTCAGAAAACAAATTGTAGACCTCCACAAGTCTGGTTCATCCTTGGGAGCAATTTCCAAATGCCTGAAGGTATCACATTCATCTGTACAAACAATAGTACGCAAGTATAAACACCATGGGACCACGCAGCCGTCATACCGCTCTGTCTCCTAGAGATAAACGTACTTTGGTGCGAAAAATGCAAATCAATCCCAGAACAACAGCAAAGGACCTTGCGAAAATGCTGGAGGAAACAGGTACAAAAGTATCTATCCACAGTAAAAACGAGTCCTATATCGACATTACCTGAAAGTCCGCTCAGCAAGGAAGAAGCCACTGCTCCATAACCGCCATAGAAAAGCCAGACTACGGTTTGCAACTGCACATGGGACTAAAGATCGTACTTTTGTCCTCATGTGCAAAAATGTCCTCTGGTCTGATGAAACGAAACTAGAACTGTTTGGCCATATTGACCATCGTTATGTTTGGAGGAACAAAGGGGAGGTTTGCAAGCCGAAGAACACCATCCCAACCATGAAGCACGGGGGTGGCAGCATCATGTTGTGGGGGTGCTTTGCTGCAGGAGGGAAATCAACTCACGACATCAGTCAGGAAGTTAAAGCTTGGTCGCAAATGGGTCTTCCAAATGGACAATGACCCCAAATTTGTGGCAAAATGGCTTAAGGACAACAAAGTCAAGGTATTGGAGGGTCCATCACAAAGCCCTGACCTCAATCCTGTAGAAAATGTGTGGGTAGAACTGAAAAAGTGTGTGCGAGCAAGGAGGCCTACAATCCTGACTCAGTTAGACCAGCTCTGTCAGGAGGAATGGTCCAAAATTCACCCAACTTTTTCTGGGAAGCTTGTGGAAGGCTACCCAAAATGTTTGACCCAAGTTAAACAATTTAAAGGCAATGCTTCCAAATACTAATTGAGTGTATGTAAACTTCTGACCCACTGGGAATGTGATGAAAGAAATAAAAGCTGAAATAAATTATTCTCTACTATTATTATTCTGACATTTCATGTTCTTAAAATAAAGTGGTGATCCTAACTGAAATACGACAGGGAATTTTTACTAGATCATCTGTTCACCTACTCTGCATCTCACAAAGGCAGTTCGAACCAAAAATCTCAAATTTGGACTCATCAGACCAAAATGACAGATTTCCACCGGTCTAATGTCCATTTCTTGTGTTTCTTGGCCTGATTCACACAGTCTCCTCTGAACAGTTGATGTGTCTGTTACTTGAACTGTGTGAAGCATTTATTTGGGCTGCAATTTCTGAGGCTGGTAACTCTATTGAACTTATCCTATGCAGCAGAGGTAACTCTGGATCTTCCTTTCCTGTGGAGGTCCTCATGAGAGCCAGTTAGCGCTTGATGGTTTTTGGAAGAAACTATAACATTTCAAGAACTTTTCCGTATTGACTGACCTTCATGTCTTAAAGTAATGATGGACTGTCATTTCTCTTTGCTTATTTCAGCTGTTGTTTCAGCTTGCCATAAAATGGACTTGGTCTTTTACCAAATAAGGCTATCTTCTGTTTACCAACCTTGTCACAGCACAACTGATTGGCTCAAACGCATTAAGGAAAGAAATTCCACAAATTCACTTAACAAGGTTCAACTGTTAATTGAAATTAATTACAGGTGAAGCTAGTAGAGAGAGTGCCAACCTAAGGCAAATGGTGGCTAATTTGAAGAATATAAAATCTATATTACTACATGATTCCATATGTGTTATATCATAGTTTTTGATGTTTTCGCTATTATTCTACAATGTAAAAACTAGTAAAAATATAGAAAAACCCTGGAATGAGTAGGTGTGTCCAAACTTACTGTATAGCCTACCTGGCTGACATGAAAATGAACCGCAGGAAGTGTCCTCCATTCGCTATTCAAGTGCATACAGATGACATGCATTTCTTTCCCTTGCCCCTGTTCCAACAGGTGAATTATAATGGCCCATTCTAAATCAGAACTAGTTTATTATTTTGGTATATGTACAGACAAGATTAAATTGAGAATAGTCTGATGGGTGACAACATTATGACCTGTGAATGATGTATTATCACTTGTGAATGATACCCAGTCTCAGGCAAGAAACAGCACGCCTTTTTTTGTTGCAAACTTTTAAAATCATAAATCACACACACGTGGCCTAGCCCACCGGCCTAACTGTTTTGATAAGGTTTATATCACAACTAAAGGGGCTAAATACAGCGTATGTTACCCCTTGGCAGCGTTTCTGCCACCAGAGTAATTTAGCTCCACGGATAAAGTATTAGACTGATAGACCATTAGACATGTGTGAGTAACAGGACAAATAAACACCACCCAAAAAATTATTATTATTACTCACCGGCTCCCAGTAGTTGTAGGTCTCGTCACAGTCGGAGATGTTGCTAAGCAATGCTGCACAGAACCGGGCTGACAGGAGACATTTAAATGCCGTGGAACCTTCAGGAGCCCACACCTGGCCTCCTCTACTGACACACCTACACAGACAGAGAGAGAGGGAGAGAAAGAGAGAGTGTGAGTCCTACTACAGCTACCCTCCACCAGACCCAAAGAGCAGCGACTTAGCAAAGGTATTGACACACAGACAGACAGACACACAGACAGATGTGCCGTACCGGGAGAAGATGGAGCCGGAGAAGATGGCAGACGTTTTAGGTGCCCACGGCCAAATGTGTCTTTTTGTTTGCGTTGTTTGTAACTTATTTCTGTATGTAATGTTGCCGCTACCGTCTCCTATGACCGAAACAAACTTCCAGACATCAAGACTGCGATTACTCACCACGGACTAGCAGAATCCTTTTTTCCTTTCACGACTCTGACGAGCCCGACGCGAAGGATATCCTGCTTCCTCGGGAACAGGGCCCGATCCCTGTTATCTGCGTGAAGTCTGCGTGAAGAGGAGGCGGAGAAAGAGGTGCCGAAGGGAGGGGCTGCCTTCTGAGAATTCGTAGACGATCAAATAAACCCCCAGTTCCCTCCATTCTGCTAGCAAACGTACAATCTTTGGAAAATAAAATTGACGCGTTAAGCAGAAGATTAAACTACCAATGGGGCATTAAAAAAACTAATATCTTATGCTTCACGGAGTCGTGGCTGAACGACGACAATATCAACATACGATGTACCGGCAGGATAGAACAGCGGCGTCTGGTAAGATAAGAGGCGGCGGTCTATGTATTTTTGTAAATAACAACTGGTGCACAATATCTAAGGAAGTCTCAAGCTATTGCTCGCCAGAGGTAGAGTGTCTCATGATAAGCTGTAGACCACACTACTGACCGAGAGAGTTTTCATCTGTATTCCCCGTAGCTGTTTATATACCACCACAGTAAGAGGCTGGCACTAAGACAGCATTGAATGAGTTGTATTCTGCCATAAGCAAACAAGAAAACCCTCACCCAGAGGTGGCACTCCTAGTAGCCAGGGACTTCAATGCAGGGGAATGTGCAACCAGAGGGAAAATAACTCTTGACCACCTTTACTCCACACACAGAGACGCATACAAAGCTCTCCCTTGCCCTAAATTTGGCAAATCTTACCATTATTCTATCTTCCTGATTCCGGCTTACAAGCAAAAATTAAAGCACCGGTGACTAAAAGCAGATGCTAAGCTACAGGACTGTTTTGCTAGCACAGACTGCAACATGTTCCGGGATTCCTCCGATGGCATTGAGGAGTCCACCACATCAGTCATTGGCTTCATAAATAAGTGCATCGATGACGTTGTCCCCACAGTGACTGTGCGTACATACTAGAGGTCGACCGATTAATCGGAATGACCGATTAATTGGGGCCGATTTAAAGTTTTCATAACAATCGGTAATCGCCATTTTTGGACACCGATCATGGCCGATTACATTGCACTCCACGAGGAGACTGCGTGGCAGGCTGACTACCTGTTATGCGAGTGCAGCAAGGGGCCAAGGTAAGGTGCTAGCTAGCGTTAAACGTATCTTATAAAAGACTATCCATCTTAACAATCACTAGTTAACTACACATGGTTGATGATATTACTAGTTTATCTAGCTTATCCTGCGTTGCATATAATCGATGTGGTGCCTGTTAATTTATCATTGAATCATAGCCTACTTCGCCAAACGGGTGATTTAACAAGCGCATTCGCGAAAAAAATCACTGTCATTGCACCAGTGTACCTAACCATAAACATCAATGCCTTTCTTAAAATCAATACACAAGTATATATTTTTTAAACCTGCATATTTAGTTAATATTGCCTGCTAACATGAATTTATTTTAACTATGGAAATTGTGTCACTTCTCTTGCGTTCTGTGCAACAGAGTCAGGGTATATGCAGGAGTTTGGGCCACCTGGCTCATTGCGAACTATGGGAAGACAATTTCTTCCTAACAAAGACAGCCAACGTCGCCAAAACGGGGGATGATTTTCACATTTGCGAAAAAAGCACAATCGTTGCACGAATGTACCTAACCATACACATCAATGCCTTTCTTCGTGTGTTTGCCAGCAGCACTTAGCTGTGCTTCAAGCATTGAGCTGTTTATGACGTCAAGCCTATCAACTCCTGAGATTAGGCTGGTGTAACCGATGTGAAATGGCTAGCTAGTTAGCGGGGTGCGCGCTAATAGCATTTCAATCGGTTACGTCACTCGCTCTGAGACCTTGAAGTAGTTGTTCCCCTTGCTCTGCAAGGGCCGAAGCTTTTGTGGAGTGATGGGTAACGATGCTTCGAGGATGGCTGTTGTCAATGTGTTCCTGGTTCGAGCCCAGGTGGTCCTCCAACAAATCGGTATCGGTATTGGCATTGAAAAATCATAATCGGTCGACCTCTAGTACATACCACAACCAGAAGCCATGAATTACAGGAAGCATCCGCACTGAGCTAACGGCTAGAGCTGCCGCTTTCAAAGAGCGGGAATCTAAACCGGAAGCTTAGAAGAACTCCCACTATGCCCTCCGACGAACCATCAAACAGGCAAAGCGTCAATACAGGACTAAGATCAAATCCTACTACACTGGCTCTGACGCTCCTTGGATGTGGCAGGGCTTGCAAACCATTACAGACTACAAAGGGAAGCACAGCCATGAGCCACCCAGTGACACAAGCCTACCAGATGAGCTAAACCACTTCTATGCTCGCTTTGAGGCAAATAACACTAAAACATGCATGAGAGTTACCAGCTGTTCTGGAAGACTGTGTGATCACGCTCTCCCCAGCCGATGTGAGGAACACCTTTAAACAGGTCAACATTCACAAGGCTGCAGGGCCAAACAGATTACCAGGACGTGTACAGCGAGCATGCGCTGACCAACTGGCAAGTGTCTTGGCTGACATTTTCAACTTCTCCCTGTCCAAGTCCGCAATACCAACTTTTTTTTTTAAGCAGACCACCATAGTGCCTGTGCCCAAGAACACTAAGGTAACCTGCCTAAAAGACTACCGACCAGTAGCACTCACATCTGTAACTATGAAGTGCTTTGAAAGTCTGGTCATGGCTCACATCAACACTATTATCGCAGAAACCCTAGACCCACTCTAATTTCCATACCGCCCCAACAGATCCACAGATGACGCAATCTCTATTGCACTCCACACTGCCCTTTCCCACCTAGACAAAAGAAACACCTATGTGAGAATGTTATTAATTGACTACAGCTCAGCATCCAACACCATAGTGCCCTCAAAGCTCATCATCAATAATAATAATAATAATCTAAGGACCCTGGGACTAAACACCTCCCTCTGCAACTGGATCCTGGACTTCCTGATGGGCCGCCATCAGGTGGTAAAGGTAGGTAACAACACGTGCGGCATGCTGATCCTCAACACAGGGGCCCTTCAGGGGTATGTGCTCAGTCCCCTCCTGTACTCCCTGTTCACTTATGACTGCACATTCCCAGTTTCCCTGTTTCCTCCAGCATCTTCACAAGGTCCTTTGCGTTTTTTTCTGGGATTGATTTGCACTTTTCGCACCAAAGTATGTTTATCTCTAGGAGACAGACCGCGTCTCCTTCCTGAGCGGTATGACAGCTGCATGGTCCCATGGTGTTCTATTGTTTGTACAGATGAACGTGGTACCTTCAGGCGTTTGGAAATTGCTCCCAAGGATGAACCAGACTTCTGGAGGTCTACAATTTATTTTCTGAGGTCTTGGCTGATTTCTTTTGATATTCCAGTGATGTCAAGCAAAGAGGCACTGAGTTTGAAGGTAGGCCTTGAAATACATCCACAGGTACACCTCCAATTGACTCAAATGATGTCAATTAGCCTATCAGAAGCTTCCAAAGCCATGACACCATTTTCTGGAATTTTCCAAACTGTTTAAAGGCACAGTCAACTTAGTGTATGTAAACTTCTGACACACTGGGATTGTGATACAGTGAATTGTAAGTGAAATAATGGGTCTGGAGGAAACTCATTCCACAATTTTTGCTGATGTTTTGTGGAAAAAGGACGAGGGGGCCGAAATACACTGCTCAAAATAATTAAGGAAACACAAACAACAATGTAACTCCAAGTCAATCACACTTCTGTGAAATCAAACTGTGACTGATTGACAATAAATGTCACGTGCTGCTGTGCAAATGGAATAGACAACAGGTGGAAATTATAGGCAATTAGCAAGACACCCCCAATAAAGGAGTGGTTCTACAGGTGGTGACCACAGACCACTTCTCAGTTCCTATGCTTCCTGGCTGATGTTTTGGTCACTTTTGAATGTTGGTGGTGCTTTCACTCTAGTGGTAGCATGAGACGGAGTCTACAACCCACACAAGTGGCTCAGGTAGTGCAGCTCATCCAGGATGGCACATCAATGCGAGCTGTGGCAAGAAGGTTTGCTGTGTCTGTCAGCGTAGTGTCCAGAGCATCAAATCAAATTTATTTATATAGCCCTTCGTACATCAGCTGATATCTCAAAGTGCTGTACAGAAACCCAGCCTAAAACCCCAAACAGCAAGCAATGCAGGTCTAGAACTCCCTAGAAAGGCCAAAACCTAGGAAGAAACCTCAGAGAGGAACCAGGCTATGTGGGGTGGCCAGTCCTCTTCTGGCTGTGCCGGGTGGAGATTATAACAGAACATGGCCAAGATGTTCAAATGTTCATAAATGATCAGCATGTTCGAATAATAAGAAGGCAGAACAGTTGAAACTTGCATGGAGCATGGAGGCGCTACCAGGAGACAGGCCAGTACATCAGGAGACGTGGAGGAGACCGTAGGAGGGCAACAATCCAGCAGCAGGACCGCTACTTCCGCCTGTGCAAGGAGGAGCAGGAGGAGCACTGCCAGACCCCTGCAAAATGACCTCCAGCAGGCCACAAATGTGCATGTGTCTGCTCAAAAAGGTCAGAAACAGACTCCATGAGGGTGGTATGAGGGCCCGACGTCCACAGCTGGGGGTTGTGCTCACAGCCCAACACCGTGCAGGGACGTTTGGCATTTGCCAGAGAACACCAAGATTGGCTTGTGAAATGTATTGCCAATCAGTGTTGCTTCCTAAGTGGACAGTTTGATTTCACAGAAGTGTGATTGAAGTTACATTGTGTTGTTTAAGTTTTCCTTTTATTTTTTTGAGCTGTGTATATCACTACTCTGGATGGTTCTGATTAGAATATGTGGACAACTACAAATACCTAGGTGTCTGTTTAGACTGTAAACTCTCCTTCCAGACTCACATTAAACATCTGCAATCCAAAATGAAATCTAGAATCGGCTTCCTATTTTGCAACAAAGCATCCTTCACTCATGCTGCCAAACATACCCTCGTAAAACTAACTATCCTACCAATCCTTGACTATGGCGATGTCATTTACAAAATAGCCTCCAACACTCTACTCAGCACATTGGATGCAGTCTATCACAGTGCCTTCCGTTTTGTCACCAAATCCCCATATACTACCCACCACTGCGACCTGTATGCCCTGTAATGCTCTCGTTGGCTGGCCCTCGCTTCATACTCGTCGCCAAACCCACTGGCTCCAGGTCATCTATAAGTTCATGCTTGGTAAAGCCCCGCCTTATCTCAGCTCACTGGTCACCATAGCAGCACCCACCCATAGCACGCGCTCCAGCAGGTATATTTCACTGGTCACCGCCAAAGCCAATTTCCCCCTTTGGCCGCCTTTCCTTCCAGTTCTCTGCTGCCAATGACCGGAACGAATTGCAAAAAAAATCACTGAAGCTGGAGACTCATATCTCCCTCACTAACTTTAAGCATCAGCTATATGAGCAGCTTATAGATTACTGCACCTGTACATAGATCATCTGTAAATAGCCCACCCAACTACCCCATGCCCATATTGTTATTTATTTTATTTACATTTTTTAGCTTCTTTGGACCTCAGTATCTCTACTTGCACATTCATCTTCTGCACATCTATCACTCCAGTGTTTACATGCTAAATTGTAATTACTTAGCCACTACAGCCTATTTATTGCCTTACCTCCCTAATCTTATTTCATTTGCACACACTGTATATAGACTTTTCTATTGTGTTATTGACTGCACGTTTGTGTGTCCCATGTGTAACTCTGTGCTGTTGTTTGTGCCACACTGCTTTGCTTTATCTTGGACAGGTCGCAGTTGTAAATGAGAACTTGTTCTCAACTGGCTTACCTGGTTAAATAAAGGTGAAAAAATATATATATATTTACCAAAAAAAGATATGGGGGATTGGAAATGATGCAGACAATTACAATGATCCACCCCTAAAAAAATACAATTAACATGGTCCAAGCACACCAAGACAGTCGTGAAGAGGGCACGACAAAACCTATTCCCTCTCAGCAGACTGAAAAGATTTGGCATGGGTCCTCAGATCCTCAACAGTTTCTACAGCTGCACCATTGAAAGCATTCTGACTGGTTGCATCACTGCCTAGTATGGCAACTGCTCGGCCTCTGACCGCAAGGGCACTACAGAGGGAAGTGCGAATGGCCCAGTACATCACTGGAGCTAAGCTTCCTGCCATCCAGGAGGTGTCAGAGGAAGGCCCTAAAAATGGTCAAATACTCCAGCCACCCTAGTCAGACTGTTCTCTCTGCTACCGCACGGCAAGCTGAAACGGAGCACCAATTCTAGGTCCCAGAGGCTTCTAAACAGCTTCTACCCATAAGACTCCTGAACATCTCGTCAAATGGCTACCCAGACTATTTGCATTGCCTCCCTCAACCTCTTTACACCACTGCAGCGCTCTATTGTTATCTATGCATAGTCACTGTAATAACTATACCTACATGTACATACTACCTCAACTAACCGGTGCCCACGCACATTGACGCTATTGTCATTTTACTGCTGCTCTTTAATTACTTGTTACTTTTCTCTCTTATTCTTAACCATATATTTTTTATTTTAAACTGCATTGTTGGTTAGGGGCTCGTATGTTGTACTCGGCACATGTGACTAATACGATTTCATTTCATTTGAAGATCATCTCTGTGGGCTCCAGCTAATATGGAGGGGCACATAACACGGAGCATGCGCAGTGTAGAGCATCACTTGGAAAACGTCATCCTTAATGCGCTCTACGAGTCTCAGACTGGACTAGCTGAAAAACTCCAGGTACAAATAAATACACACTGACCTCTGAGTTACAAGACCAACTGTAGAAGCTGTGTCTGTCAGAGAAGAAGAAAAAAGTGTATTTGTCAGAAGGGTCGGCTGGCTGCAGCTAAATTCAGTGTAGATGGAAGCAGCGGCAGAAGGAATAAATAAACTGAAGAAGAGTGACAGAGATGAAGATAGCTAACTACTGACTGTGGCTAATTAGCTTCGAGACTGGCTGATACAACTAACTTAAACACGTCCTGTAACGCAGTGTTTCACAAGCAATACTCACGTTTAGCAACATATGGGTTGGTTGTCACTGACAGTGCAGTGAGCCAACATTAGCTAGCTAACTTAGCATTGACCCAATAGCATCCCCTGGAACTGTAGCTAGCTATCACTACCGGCAAAATGTACTGTACTCACTCAGTCCGTGTGTCGGGGGTTTTGGTCTCCTCTCCGGCCTTCTCCTCTCTCTGCACCCGGGTTTCGCTCAGTAGATTCCCGCTGTTATTAGCATCTTGTCTACTGACTCGTCGCGTTTTCTGCTTACCCCCCTTAGCCGCCATGTCTACTACTGGCGCTCCCGTGCCTCGTCTTGTCCTCAATATGGTGTTTTGTGGCAAAAGGCACCGCCATGTTTAGTGATGGCAAGTTAACTAGTGTAGACTGCGTGCTGTTCTAGACATCCCAGAAAGCTACAATTAAGCAAGAAGCCACGAGGAGGTGTGTATATTATGGTGTCCTTTCCGTCTCATATTTCAACAAAAAGTAGGGAGGAATATTGAGCGAACGTGGAGAGAGTTGATAAGTCATAAAACATGGCCAGGAAGCAGATTATCATGTTGAGGAGCTGAGAGACAATTGATGACATATTCTTATTCATTCCTTTACACTTGTGTGTATAAGGTAGTTGTTGTGAAATTGTTAGATTACTTGTTAGATATTACTGCATGGTCGAAACTAGAAGCAGAAGCATTTCGCTACACTCGCAATAACATCTGCTAACCATGTGTATGTGACCAAACACATTTGATTTGATTTGGAAATACTTTATACTTTTTATCAAATAATTTATTTACAGTACTCGTCAAAAGTTTGGACAAAAATGTTGCAGAGTTACTGTCATGTTACTGAGTTGGACTTGTTGCAGAGTTACTGTCATGTTTAGGGGTCGACTGCACTGATACCGATTATTGGAGGACCAAAAAATCCGATACCGATTAACCGGCTGATTTTTTAAAACATTTTTTATTCGTAATAATGACAATTACAACAATACTGAATTAACACTTATTTTAACTTAATATAAAACATCAATAAAATCAATTTAGCCTCAAATAAATAATGAAACATGTTCAATTTGGTTTAAATAATGCAAAAACAAAGTGTTGGAGAAGAAAGTAATGTGTGCCATGTAAAAAAATCTAACGTTGAAGTTCCTTGCTCAGAACATGAGAAAATATGAAAGCTGGTGGTTCCTTTTAACATGAGACTTCAATATTCCAAGGTAAGAAGTTTTAGGTTGTTGTTAATATAGTATTTATAGGACTATTTCTCTCTATACCATTTGTATTTCATATAACTTTGACTATTGGATATTCTTATAGGCACTATAGTATTGCCAGTGTAACAGTATAGCTTCCGTTCCCCTCCTCGCCCCTACCTGGGCTCGAACCAGGAACACATAGACAACAGCCACACTCGAAGCATCGTTACCCATCGCTCCACAAAAGCCGCGGCCCTTGCAGCGCAAGGGGAATAACTACTCCAAATCTCAAAGCGAGTGACGTATGAACCAGTATTAGCGCACACCCAGCTAACTAGCCAGCCATTTCACATTGGTTACACCAGCCATTAGGCTGATAGGCTTGAAGTCATAAACAGCGCTGTGCTTGGGAAGAGCTGCTGGCAAAACGCACTAAAGTGCTGTTTGAATGAATGATTACGGACCTGCTGCTGCTCAGTCAGACTGCTCTATCAAATCAGACTTAATTATAACATAACACACAGAAATACGAGCCTTTGGTCATTAATATGATCGAATGCGGAAACTATCATTTTGAAAACAAAACGTTTATTATTTCAGTGAAATACGGAACCGTTCGGTATTTCATCTAACGGGTGGCATCCCTAAATCTAAATATTCTTGTTACATTACACAACCTTCAATGTATGTCATATTTACGTAAAACTCTGGCAAATTAGTTCGCAATGAGCCAGGCAGCCCAAACTGTTGCATATACCCTGACTCTGCGTGCAATGAACGCAAGAGAAATGACACAATTTCACCTGGTTAATATTGCCTGCTAAACTGGATTAGTAGTTATAACTAGTGATTATGATTGATTGTTTTTGTAAGATAAGTTTAATGCTAGCTAGCAATTTACCTTGGCTTCTACTGCATTTGCGTAACAGGCAGGCTACTTGTGGAGTGCAATGGTTAGACCGTTGGACTAGTTAACTGTGCGGTGT
Source organism: Oncorhynchus tshawytscha (assembly GCF_018296145.1). Classification (NCBI taxonomy): domain Eukaryota; kingdom Metazoa; phylum Chordata; class Actinopteri; order Salmoniformes; family Salmonidae; genus Oncorhynchus; species Oncorhynchus tshawytscha. Next base: position 52,454,663 of record NC_056458.1, on the reverse strand, counting down.
CAAGATTGGAACCCCTGAGCTGACAAGGTGAAAATCTGTCGTTCTGCCCCTGGACAAGGCACTTAACCCACAGTTCCTCGGCAGTCATTGAAAATAAGAATGTGTTCTTAACTGACTTACCTAGTTAAATAAAAGGTATTAAAAAAATAATAATAATCGGAAATTGGCACCCAAAAATACCGATTTCCAATTGTTATGGAAACGTGAAATCGGCCCTAATTAATTGGCCATTCCGATTAATCGGTCGACCTCTAGTCATGTTGCATAGTTACTGTCATGTTACTGAGTTACTGTCATGTTGCTGAGTTGGACTTGTTGCAGAGTTATTGTCATGTTCCTGAGTTGGACCTGTTGCAGAGTTACTGTCTTGTTGCTGAGTTGGACCTGTTGCAGAGTTACTGTCTTGTTGCTGAGTTGGACCTGTTGCAGAGTTACTGTCTTGTTGCTGAGTTGGACCTGTTGCAGAGTTACTGTCTTGTTGCTGAGTTGGTTGGACCTGTTGCTGTCTTGTTGCTGAGTTGGAGTTAGAGTTACTGTCTTGTTGCTGAGTTGGACCTGTTTACTGTCTTGTTGCTGAGTTGGACCTGTTGCAGAGTTACTGTCTTGTTGCTGAGTTGGACCTGTTGCAGAGTTACTGTCATGTTGCTGAGTTGGACCTGTTGCAGAGTTACTGTCTTGTTGCTGAGTTGGACCTGTTGCAGAGTTACTGTCTTGTTGCTGAGTTGGACCTGTTGCAGAGTTACTGTCTTGTTGCTGAGTTGGGCCTGTTGCAGAGTTACTGTCTTGTTGCTGAGTTGGACCTGTTGCAGAGTTACTGTCTTGTTGCTGAGTTGGACCTGTTGCAGGGTTACTGTCTTGTTGCTGAGTTGGACCTGTTGCAGAGTTACTGTCTTGTTGCTGAGTTGGACCTGTTGCAGAGTTACTGTCTTGTTGCTGAGTTGGACCTGTTGCAGAGTTACTGTCTTGTTGCTGAGTTGGACCTGTTGCAGAGTTACTGTCTTGTTGCTGAGTTGGACCTGTTGCAGAGTTACTGTCTTGTTGCTGAGTTGGACCTGTTGCAGAGTTACTGTCTTGTCTTGCTGAGTTGGACCTGTTGCAGAGTTACTGTCTTGTTGCTGAGTTGGACCTGTTGCAGAGTTACTGTCTTGTTGCTGAGTTGGACCTGTTGTCACGATGCAGAGTTACTGTCACGATGCAGAGTTACTGTCACGATGCAGAGTTACTGTCACGATGCAGAGTTACTGTCATGTTGCTGAGATGGACTTGTTACAGAGTTACTGTCATGTCGCAGAGTTGTGTCCCTATTCTCCTCTCTTATCCCAAAGTGTGTGCTTGCATACTTCCGTGATGAGGAGTTAGGAAAAATATATTCCTATCGCTGAGGGCTGCAGCCATATTACAATGAGGGGATTCCTGAGGCTGCAGCCATACAACAATGAGGGGATTCCTGAGGCTGCAGCCATATAACAATGAGGGGATTCCTGAGGGCTGCAGCCATATTACAATGAGGGGATTCAAAGCCCATGGTGAAGTCAGCTGAAAACAAAGTGATGTATGTCAACAATGTGGTGTCGTGATGTAGGGCTCAGACTGTTCACAAGCAAAGTTTTGTTTTCTCTTAGAGGTCATGGGACACCCTACAGTCATCAACACAGTCTGACCACAGACCTCCAGACAGGGCTGCTTTCTCTCTGTAACACACTCACTCGCACTGTATTGAAGAATGTGTGCATGTGTGTGTCTCTCTATGTGTGTCTCTGTGTGGGTCTCTGTGTGGGTCTCTGTGTGTTTCTGTGTGTGTCTCTGTGTGTCTCTCTATATGTGTCTCTGTGTGTGTCTCTGTGTCTGTCTCTGTGTGGGTCTCTGTGTGTGTGTCCTGTCCTCTTTCTAGACAGTGGGCGGAGTGTGCTACTGTGGGACTGGAGAGGGGGGCTTCTGTGGGCCTGAACAGAGATATCTTGTCCTCTTTCTAGACAGTGGGCGGAGTGTGCTACTCTGGGACTGGAGGGGGGGTTCTTTGGGCCTGAACAGAGCTGTGTGTGTTTTCCTCTCCTTCTTAGCCTCTATTCAGACAGCAGAGCAGCAGAGAGAGAGAAGCAGAGTAAAGGAGAGAAAGATGTCCGCTCGAGGAGTGTGTGTGTGGGGTGTTGTGTTTTTGTGTGTTGTGTCTGTCTGTCAGGCCGGAAGACAGATGCCCAAACTCTCCAACAAGAAACTGTGTGCCGACGCTGAGTGTAGCCGTGAGTACAGATATAAATACAGCTACAGTACTACTAAAACTATACTGCTACTATACTACAGTACTACTAAACTATACTGTTGCTATACTACAGTACTACTAAAACTATACTGTTACTATACTACAGTACTACTAAAACTATACTGTTACTATACTGCAGTACTACTAAACTATACTGTTACTATACTACAGTACTACTAAAACTATACTGTTACTATACTACAGTACTACTAAAACTATACTGTTACTATACTACAGTACTACTAACACTATACTGTTACTATACTACAGCACTACTAAAACTATACTGTTACTATACTACAGTACTACTAAACTATACTGTTACTATACTACAGTACTACTAAAAATATACTGTTACTATACTACATCTACAGCACTACTAAAACTATACTGTTACGAAACTACAGTATTACTAAAACTATACTGTTACTATACTACATCTACAGTACTACTAAAACTACACTGTTACTATACTACAGTACTACCAAACTATACTGTTACTATACTACAGTACTACTAAAAATATACTGTTACTATACTGCAGTACTACTAAACTATACTGTTACTATACTACAGTACTACTAAAACTATACTGTTACTATACTACAGTACTACTAAAACTATACTGTTACTATACTACAGTACTACTAACACTATACTGTTACTATACTACAGCACTACTAAAGCTATACTGTTACTATACTACAGTACTACTAAACTATACTGTTACTATACTACAGTACTACTAAAAATATACTGTTACTATACTACATCTACAGCACTACTAAAACTATACTGTTACGAAACTACAGTAGTACTAAAACTATACTGTTACTATACTACATCTACAGTACTACTAAAACTACACTGTTACTATACTACAGTACTACCAAACTATACTGTTACTATACTACAGTACTACTAAAAATATACTGTTACTATACTACAGCACTACTAAAACTATACTGTTACTATACTACAGTACGACTAAAACTATACTGTTACTATACTACATCTACAGTACTACTACAACTATACTGTTACTATACTACAGTACTACTAAAACTATACTGTTACTATACTACAGTACTACTAAAACTATACTGTTACTACTAAAACTATACTGTTACTATACTACAGTACTACTAAAACTATACTGTTACTATACTACAGTACTACTAAAACTATACTGTTACGGTACTACAATACTCCTAAAAGTATGCTGTTACTATACTACAGCTAAGGAATTACTACACTATACTGTTACTATACTACATCTACATCACTACTAAAACTATACTGTTACTATACTACAGTACTACGAAAACTATACTGTTACTATACTAAATATACATCAATATTAAAACTATACTGTTACTATACTACACCTAAGGTACTACTAACACTATATTGTTAACATACTACATCTACAGTACTACTAAAACTATACTGTTACTATACTACAGTTACGGTACTACTAACACTATACTGTTATTATACTACAGTACTACTAAAACTTTACTGCTACGAAACTAAATCTACAGTACCACTAACACTATACTGTTACTATATTACAACTATTTTGTGAGTAGTAGTAAAGATACAGCTACCATACTACTATACTTCTACTAATACTATACTAATACTACCACCACTACCACTACTACTAATGCTACTACTACTATTAATACTATACTGCTATAATGTTACTGTAGTCCGTATGCCAAGTGTCACATGGCTTGATGCTGAAGAGACGAAGCAGGTACGGGGAGTCAAACATTTAATATAGAACGGACATGGAACGAGACAGGAACAGCGTCAGCAAACAGGTAACACAGACAATGAATGCAGCAGTGGGGAACAGAGCAGGGACCTGACACATAGAGGGGAGGTAATAAACAGGTGATGAGTGAGTCCAGGTGAACAGAGCAGGGAACTGACACATATAGGGGAGGTAATAAACAGGTGATGAGTGAGTCCAGGTGAACAGAGCAGGGAACTGACACATAGAGGGGGTAATAAACAGGTAATAAACAGGTGATGAGTGAGTCCAGGTGAACAGAGCAGGGGGAACTGACACATAGAGGGGAGGTAATAAACAGGTGATGACTGAGTCCAGGTGAACAGAGCAGGGAACTGACACATAGAGGGGAGGTAATAAACAGGTGATGACTGAGTCCAGGTGAACAGAGCAGGGAACTGACACATAGAGGGGAGGTAATAAACAGGTGATGACTGAGTCCAGGTGAACAGAGCAGGGAACTGACACATAGAGGGGAGGTAATAAACAGGTGATGACTGAGTCCAGGTGAACAGAGCAGGGAACTGACACATAGAGGGGTGAGGTAATAAACAGGTGATGAGTGAGTCCAGGTGATCAGAGCAGGGAACTGACACATAGAGGGAGGTAATAAACAGGTGATGAGTGAGTCCAGGTGATCAGAGCAGGGAACTGACACATAGAGGGGAGGTAATAAACAGGTGATGAGTGAGTCCAGGTGATCAGAGCAGGGAACTGACACATATAGGGGAGGTAATAAACAGGTGATGAGTGAGTCCAGGTGAACAGAGCAGGGAACTGACACATATAGGGGAGGTAATAAACAGGTGATGAGTGAGTCCAGGTGATCAGAGCAGGGAACTGATCAGAGCAGGGAACTGACACATAGAGGGGAGGTAATAAACAGGTGATGAGTGAGTCCAGGTGAACAGAGCAGGGAACTGACACATAGAGGGGAGGTAATAAACAGGTGATGAGTGAGTCCAGGTGAACAGAGCAGGGAACTGACACATAGAGGGGTGATGAGTGTAATAAACAGGTGATGAGTGAGTCCAGGTGAACAGAGCAGGGAACTGACACATAGAGGGGAGGTAATAAACAGGTGATGAGTGAGTCCAGGTGAACAGAGCAGGGAACTGACACATATAGGGGAGGTAATAAACAGGTGATGAGTGAGTCCAGGTGATCAGAGCAGGGAACTGACACATAGAGGGGAGGTAATAAACAGGTGATGAGTGAGTCCAGGTGATCAGAGCAGGGAACTGACACATAGAGGGGAGGTAATAAACAGGTGATGAGTGAGTCCAGGTGATCAGAGCAGGGAACTGACACATAGAGGGGAGGTAATAAACAGGTGATGAGTGAGTCCAGGTGATCAGAGCAGGGAACTGACACATATAGGGGAGGTAATAAACAGGTGATGAGTGAGTCCAGGTGAACAGAGCAGGGAACTGACACATATAGGGGAGGTAATAAACAGGTGATGAGTGAGTCCAGGTGATCAGAGCAGGGAACTGACACATATAGGGAGGTAATAAACAGGTGATGAGTGAGTCCAGGTGATCAGAGCAGGGAACTGACACATATAGGGGAGGTAATAAACAGGTGATGAGTGAGTCCAGGTGAACAGAGCAGGGAACTGACACATATAGGGGAGGTAATAAACAGGTGATGAGTGAGTCCAGGTGAACAGAGCAGGGAACTGACACATATAGGGAGGTAATAAACAGGTGATGAGTGAGTCCAGGTGATCAGAGCAGGGAACTGACACATAGAGGGGAGGTAATAAACAGGTGATGAGTGAGTCCAGGTGAACAGAGCAGGGAACTGACACATATAGGGGAGGTAATAAACAGGTGATGAGTGAGTCCAGGTGATCAGAGCAGGGAACTGACACATAGAGGGGAGGTAATAAACAGGTGATGACTGAGTCCAGGTGAACAGAGCAGGGAACTGACACATAGAGGGGAGGTAATAAACAGGTGATGAGTGAGTCCAGGTGAACAGAGCAGGGAACTGACACATATAGGGGAGGTAATAAACAGGTGATGAGTGAGTCCAGGTGAACAGAGCAGGGAACTGACACATATAGGGGAGGTAATAAACAGGTGATGAGTGAGTCCAGGTGATCAGAGCAGGGAACTGACACATATAGGGGAGGTAATAAACAGGTGATGACTGAGTCCAGGTGAACAGAGCAGGGAACTGACACATATAGGGGAGGTAATAAACAGGTGATGACTGAGTCCAGGTGATCAGAGCAGGGACCTGACACATATAGGGGAGGTAATAAACAGGTGATGAGTGAGTCCAGGTGAACAGAGCAGGGACCTGACACATATAGGGGAGGTAATAAACAGGTGATGAGTGAGTCCAGGTGATCAGAGCAGGGAACTGACACATATAGGGAGGTAATAAACAGGTGATGAGTGAGTCCAGGTGAACAGAGCAGGGAACTGACACATATCCAGGGAACAGAGGTAATAAACAGGTGATGAGTGAGTCCAGGTGAACAGAGCAGGGAACTGACACATATAGGGGAGGTAATAAACAGGTGATGAGTGAGTCCAGGTGATCAGAGCAGGGAACTGACACATATAGGGGAGGTAATAAACAGGTGATGAGTGAGTCCAGGTGAACAGAGCAGGGACCTGACACATATAGGGGAGGTAATAAACAGGTGATGAGTGAGTCCAGGTGATCAGAGCAGGGAACTGACACATATAGGGGAGGTAATAAACAGGTGATGACTGAGTCCAGGTGATCAGAGCAGGGACCTGACACATATAGGGGAGGTAATAAACAGGTGATGAGTGAGTCCAGGTGATCAGAGCAGGGAACTGACACATATAGGGGAGGTAATAAACAGGTGATGAGTGAGTCCAGGTGAACAGAGCAGGGACCTGACACATAGAGGTAATAAACAGGTGATGAGGGTCCAGGTGAGAGTAATAAACAGGTGATGAGTGAGTCCAGGTGATCAGAGCAGGGAACTGACACATATAGGGGAGGTAATAAACAGGTGATGAGTGAGTCCAGGTGAACAGAGCAGGGAACTGACACATATAGGGGAGGTAATAAACAGGTGATGAGTGAGTCCAGGTGAACAGAGCAGGGACCTGACACATATAGGGGAGGTAATAAACAGGTGATGAGTGAGTCCAGGTGAACAGAGCAGGGAACTGACACATATAGGGGAGGTAATAAACAGGTGATGAGTGAGTCCAGGTGAACAGAGCAGGGAACTGACACATAGAGGGGAGGTAATAAACAGGTGATGAGTGAGTCCAGGTGAACAGAGCAGGGACCTGACACATATAGGGGAGGTAATAAACAGGTGATGAGTGAGTCCAGGTGAACAGAGCAGGGAACTGACACATATAGGGGAGGTAATAAACAGGTGATGAGTGAGTCCAGGTGAACAGAGCAGGGACCTGACACATAGAGGGGAGGTAATAAACAGGTGATGAGTGAGTCCAGGTGATCAGAGCAGGGAACTGACACATATAGGGGAGGTAATAAACAGGTGATGAGTGAGTCCAGGTGATCAGAGCAGGGAACTGACACATATAGGGGAGGTAATAAACAGGTGATGAGTGAGTCCAGGTGAACAGAGCAGGGAACTGACACATATAGGGGAGGTAATAAACAGGTGATGAGTGAGTCCAGGTGATCAGAGCAGGGACCTGACACATAGAGGGGAGGTAATAAACAGGTGATGAGTGAGTCCAGGTGAACAGAGCAGGGACCTGACACATAGAGGGAGGTAATAAACAGGTGATGAGTGAGTCCAGGTGATCAGAGCAGGGAACTGACACATATAGGGAGGTAATAAACAGGTGATGAGTGAGTCCAGGTGATCAGAGCAGGGAACTGACACATAGAGGGGAGGTAATAAACAGGTGATGAGTGAGTCCAGGTGATCAGAGCAGGGACCTGACACATATAGGGGAGGTAATAAACAGGTGATGAGTGAGTCCAGGTGATCAGAGCAGGGAACTGACACATATAGGGGAGGTAATAAACAGGTGATGAGTGAGTCCAGGTGATCAGAGCAGGGACCTGACACATATAGGGGAGGTAATAAACAGGTGATGAGTGAGTCCAGGTGATCAGAGCAGGGAACTGACACATATAGGGAGGTAATAAACAGGTGATGAGTGAGTCCAGGTGATCAGAGCAGGGACCTGACACATATAGGGGAGGTAATAAACAGGTGATGAGTGAGTCCAGGTGATCAGAGCAGGGAACTGACACATATAGGGGAGGTAATAAACAGGTGATGAGTGAGTCCAGGTGATCAGAGCAGGGACCTGAACATATGGGGAGGTAATAAACAGGTGATGAGTGAGTCCAGGTGATCAGAGCAGGGAACTGACACATATAGGGGAGGTAATAAACAGGTGATGAGTGAGTCCAGGTGAACAGAGCAGGGACCTGACACATATAGGGGAGGTAATAAACAGGTGATGAGTGAGTCCAGGTGATCAGAGCAGGGAACTGACACATATAGGGGAGGTAATAAACAGGTGATGAGTGAGTCCAGGTGAACAGAGCAGGGACCTGACACATATAGGGAGGTAATAAACAGGTGATGAGTGAGTCCAGGTGAACAGAGCAGGGACCTGACACATATAGGGGAGGTAATAAACAGGTGATGAGTGAGTCCAGGTGAACAGAGCAGGGACCTGACACATATAGGGGAGGTAATAAACAGGTGATGAGTGAGTCCAGGTGATCAGAGCAGGGAACTGACACATATAGGGGAGGTAATAAACAGGTGATGAGTGAGTCCAGGTGATCAGAGCAGGGAACTGACACATATAGGGGAGGTAATAAACAGGTGATGAGTGAGTCCAGGTGAACAGAGCAGGGACCTGACACATATAGGGGAGGTAATAAACAGGTGATGAGTGAGTCCAGGTGAACAGAGCAGGGACCTGACACATATAGGGGAGGTAATAAACAGGTGATGAGTGAGTCCAGGTGATCAGAGCAGGGAACTGACACATATAGGGGAGGTAATAAACAGGTGATGAGTGAGTCCAGGTGAACAGAGCAGGGAACTGACACATATAGGGGAGGTAATAAACAGGTGATGAGTGAGTCCAGGTGAACAGAGCAGGGAACTGACACATATAGGGGAGGTAATAAACAGGTGATGAGTGAGTCCAGGTGAACAGAGCAGGGAACTGACACATATAGGGGAGGTAATAAACAGGTGATGAGTGAGTCCAGGTGAACAGAGCAGGGAACTGACACATATAGGGGAGGTAATAAACAGGTGATGAGTGAGTCCAGGTGAACAGAGCAGGGAACTGACACATATAGGGGAGGTAATAAACAGGTGATGAGTGAGTCCAGGTGAACAGAGCAGGGGGAACTGACACATAGAGGGGAGGTAATAAACAGGTGATGAGTGAGTCCAGGTGAACAGAGCAGGGAACTGACACATATAGGGGAGGTAATAAACAGGTGATGAGTGAGTCCAGGTGAACAGAGCAGGGAACTGACACATATAGGGGAGGTAATAAACAGGTGATGACTGAGTCCAGGTGAACAGAGCAGGGAACTGACACATAGAGGGGAGGTAATAAACAGGTGATGACTGAGTCCAGGTGAACAGAGCAGGGAACTGACACATATAGGGGAGGTAATAAACAGGTGATGAGTGAGTCCAGGTGAACAGAGCAGGGAACTGACACATATAGGGGGTGATGGTAATAAACAGGTGATGAGTGAGTCCAGGTGATCAGAGCAGGGAACTGACACATATAGGGGAGGTAATAAACAGGTGATGAGTGAGTCCAGGTGATCAGAGCAGGGAACTGACACATATAGGGGAGGTAATAAACAGGTGATGAGTGAGTCCAGGTGAACAGAGCAGGGAACTGACACATATAGGGGTGGTAATAAACAGATGATGAGTGAGTCCAGGTGATCAGAGCAGGGAACTGACACATATAGGGGAGGTAATAAACAGGTGATGACTGAGTCCAGGTGAACAGAGCAGGGAACTGACACATATAGGGGAGGTAATAAACAGGTGATGAGTGAGTCCAGGTGATCAGAGCAGGGAACTGACACATATAGGGGAGGTAATAAACAGGTGATGAGTGAGTCCAGGTGAACAGAGCAGGGAACTGACACATATAGGGAGGTAATAAACAGGTGATGAGTGAGTCCAGGTGAACAGAGCAGGGAACTGACACATATAGGGGAGGTAATAAACAGGTGATGAGTGAGTCCAGGTGAACAGAGCAGGGAACTGACACATATAGGGGAGGTAATAAACAGGTGATGACTGAGTCCAGGTGAGTCCAATATCGCTGATGCGCGTGACGAGGGTAGGCAGGTGTGCGTAATGGATGATAGGAGTGAGTGATGCAGGGCAGCCTGGCGTCCTCAAGTGCCAGAGGGGGGAAGAGCGGGAGCAGACGTTACACCAAGTGTAGCCGTGAGTGCAGGTATAACTGCAACTACTATACTACTACTAAAATACTACTACTAAACTACGACAACTACTACTCCTACTAATCTACTACTACTATAATAGTATGACTATTATAATATTACTACTATACTCCGACTGTAATTCCTCTACTCCTACTGTTACTACTGTTTATTTATTAATTTTATTTCACCTTTATTTAACCAGGTAGGCAAGTTGAGAACAAGTTCTCATTTACAATTGCGACCTGGCCAAGATAAAGCAAAGCAGTTCGACACATACAACAACACAGAGTTACACATGGAGTAAAACAAACATACAGTCAATAATACAGTAGAAACAAGTCTTTATACGATGTGAGCAAATGAGGTGAGAAGGGAGGTAAAGGCAAAAAAGGCCATGGTGGCAAAGTAAATACAATATAGCAAGTAAAACACTGGAATGGTAGATTTGCAGTGGAAGAATGTGCAAAGTAGAAATAAAAATAATGGGGTGCAAAGGAGCAAAATAAATAAAATAAAATAAATACAGTAGGGAAAGAGGTAGTTGTTTGGGCTAAATTATAGGTGGGCTATGTACAGGTGCAGTGATCTGTGAGCTGCTCTGACAGCTGGTGCTTAAAGCTAGTGAATGAGATAAGTGTTTCCAGTTTCAGAGATTTTTGTAGTTCGTTCCAGTCATTGGGAGCAGAGAACTGGAAGGAGAGGCGGCCAAACAAAGAATTGGTTTTGGGGGTGACCAGAGCGATATTCCTGCTGGAGCGCGTGCTACAGGTGGGTGATGCTATGGTGACCAGCGAGCTGAGATAAGGGGGGACTTTACCTAGCAGGGTCTTGTAGATGACATGGAGCCAGTGGGTTTGGCGAAGAGTATGAAGCGAGGGCCAGCCAACGAGAGCGTACAGGTCGCAATGGTGGGTAGTATATGGGGCTTTGGTGACAAAACGGATGGCACTGTGATAGACTGCATCCAATTTGTTGAGTAGGGTATTGGAGGCTATTTTGTAAATGACATCGCCGAAGTCGAGGATTGGTAGGATGGTTAGTTTTACAAGGGTATGTTTGGCAGCATGAGTGAAGGATGCTTTGTTGCGATTGTTACTACAATTCTAGATTTAACTTTGGATTGGAGATGTTTGATGTGGGTCTGGAAGGAGAGTTTACAGTCTAACCAGACACCTAGGTATTTGTAGTTGTCCATGTATTCTAAGTCAGAGCCGTCCAGAGTAGTGATGTTGGACAGGCGGGCAGGTGCAGGCCGCGATCGGTTGAAGAGCATGCATTTAGTTTTACTTGTATTTAAGAGCAATTGGAGGCCACGGGAGGAGGGTTGTATGGCATTGAAGCTTGCCTGGAGGGTTGTTAACACAGTGTCCAAAGAAGGGCCAGAAGTATGCAGAATGGTGTCGTCTGCGTAGAGTTGGATCAGAGACTCACCAGCAGCAAGAGCGACATCATTGATGTATACAGAGAAGAGAGTCGGTCCAAGAATTGAACCCTGTGGCACCCCCATAGAGACTGCCAGAGGTCCGGACAAAGGTTCGGACAAACTGTTACTACCGTTACTACTGTTACTACTACTATACTACTGTTACTACTGTTACTACTATACTACTACTGGCGGTTTTGGAGCAGTGGCTTCTTCCTTGCTGAGCAGCCTTTCAGGTTATGTCGATATAGGACTCGTTTTACTGTGGATATAGATACTTTTGTGCCTGTTTCCTCCAGCATCTTCACAAGGTCCTTTGCTGTTGTTCTGGGATTGATTTGCACTTTTAGCACCAAAGTACGTTTATCTCTAGGAGACAGAACGCTTCTCCTTCCTGAGCGTTATGACGGCTGCGTGGTCCCATGGTGTTTATACTTGCGTACTATTGTTTGTACAGATGAACGTGGTACCTTCAGGAGTTTGGAAATAGCTTAAAGGATGAACCAGACCATCAGAGACTCTGGGTTCGCGCCCAGGCTCTGTCGTAACCGGCCGCGACCGGGAGGTCCATGGGGCGACGCACAATTGGCCTAGCGTCGTCCGGGTTAGGGAGGGCTTGGCCGGTAGGGATGTCCTTGTATAATCGCGCACCAGCGACTCCTGTGGCGGACCGGGTGCAGTGCGCGCTAACCAAGGTTGCCAGTTGCACGGTGTTTCCTCCGACACATTGGTGTGGCTGGCTTCCGGGTTGGATGCGCGTTGTGTTAAGAAGCAGTGTGGCTTGGTTGGGTTGTGTATCGGAGGACGCATGACTTTCAACCTTCGTCTCTCCCGAGCCCGTACGGCATTTGTAGCGATGAGACAAGATAGTAGCTACTAAAAAAAAATGTTTAAAAAAAGGATGAACCAGACTTGTCGAGGTCTAAAACATTTTTCCTTAGGTCTTGGCTGATTTCTTTTGATTTTCTGTACTTGGTAGTATTTAATAGCTGATTCTAAGATTTGTCATTTCAAATGTGTATGTTTTTGCTGTTTGTTCGTTGTTATAGAGCCAAAAACATTGTAGAAGGGGTTTATCTATACATCTCCGTTTTGGAAAGACAGCTCTTTGTGTTTGTTTGTTTAAATGTTCTTATTTTCCCAGAAGTGGTTAGATTCTATGGATTCTCAATTCCATTGAGCTGATTTCTCTCATGCTGTTCCTTCTTTTTTTCCGTAGTGTATTTCTGTATTTTGTTTGGATAGGTTTCTCAATTTCTTTCATAGATTTTTGCATTCTTCATCAAACCATTTGTCATTGTTTTTAATTTTCTTAGGCTGTTGTCACGCCCTGACCTTAGAGAGACATTTTATTTCTCTTTTTGGTTAGGTCAGGGTTTGATGTGGGGTGGGCATTCTATGTTTTGTTTTCTATGTTTCTTTATTTCTATGTTTTGGCCGGGTATGGTTCTCAATCAGGGACAGCTGTCTATCGTTGTCTCTGATTGGGAATCATACTTAGGTGGCCCTTTTTTCCCCTCCTCCTTTCAGTGTGGGTAGTTATCTTTGTTAGTGGCACTATAGCCCTGTTAAGCTTCATGGTTGTTTCTTTGTTTCTTGTTTTGTTGGCCACATTTCTATAAATAAAAGAAAATGTACGCTCACCACGCTGCACCTTGGTCCTCTTCCTTCGCCGGCCGTGACAGTTGTCTGCCGAAAGGTCAAATATACTGTTTAGAATTTCTACAGCTAAGTTTACACCTTCACTATTACAGTGAAATGCTTTGTCCAGGAAGTTGTCTAAAAGGGATTGAAATTGTTGTTGCCTAATTGTTTTTAGTGGGTTTCTACACTACTTTCCTTCCATCAATAGCATTTCTTAATGTTATGCAGTTCCTTTGGCTTTGAGTCATGATTGAGTATTGCTCTGTTCAGGAAGACTGATTTTGCTGTGATCTGACTATGTTAAGACCCAGTGTGTGACAGAGCTACAGGAGTTGTGTCCTGTTTTTGGTTGTTTTGTCATAGTTCTGTCTTGGGAGGGAATACTGTCACCTCCAGGTAGATGTTTGTCCCCTTGTGTGCTGAGGGTGTCAGGTTCTTGTCCGGTTCTGGCATTTAGGTCGCCACAGACTAGAACATGTCCCTGGGCCTGGAGATGATTGATCTCCCCCTCCAGGATGGAGAAGCGGTCTTCATTAAAGAAATTAAAGTAAAGGGGATACTATTGAGGAGATATACATTATTTAGCACACAGGAGGACATTTTTCTCTGTTGAGATCATTTCCTTATTCATTTCTAGCCAGATGTAAAATGTTCCTGTGAAGGAGAGTGAGAGTAGGTGAGAGAGAGAAAAAAGGCGGGGGAGGAGAGGGAGGGAGTGAGTGAGAGCATACTTAAATTCCCACAGGACACCGGATAAGACAGGAGAAATACTCTGACGATACCCCTGGACAGGGCAAAAAAGCAGTAAAACCTTGAAATCAGCCCTATCCTTAACTGGAAGCCAGTTTAGAGAGGCTAGCACTGGAGTAATATGATAAACATTTTTGGTTCTAGTCAAGATTTTAGCAACCGTGTTTAGCACTAACTGAAGTTTATTTAGTGCTTTATCCGGGTAGCCGGAAAGTAGAGCATTGCAGTAGTCTAACCTGGGCAGAAGATTTCTGATTTTTGCAATTTTACGTAGATGGAAAAAAGCTGTCCTTGAAATGGTCTTGATATGTTCGTCAAAGGAGAGATCAGGGTCCAAAGTAACGCCGAGGTCCTTCACAGTTTTATTTGAGACGATTGTACAACCATCAAGATTAATTGTCAGATTCAACAGAAAATCTATTTGTTATTTGGGACTTAGGACTAACATCTCTGTTTTGTTCGAAGTTTAAAAGTAGAACATTTGCCGCCATCTACTTCCTTATGTCTGAAACACAGGCTTCCAGGGAGGGCAATTTTGGGGCTTCACCATGTTTCATTGAAATGTACAGCTGTGTGTCATCCGCATAGCAGTAAAAGTTAACATTGTTTCCTAAAACGGAGGCTTCAGGAACACCGACATTTACAGTTGAGGACAAACCATCTACAGAGACAAACTGATATCTTTCCGACAGATAAGATCTAAACCTGGCCTGAAATTGTCCGTGTAGACCAATTTGGGTTTCCAATCACTCCAAAGAATGTGGTGATCGATGGTATCAAAAGCAGCACTAAGGTTTAGGAACACGAGGACAGATGCAGAGCCTCGGTCTGACACCATTAAAAGCTCATTTACCACCTTCGCAAGTGCAGTCTCAGTGCTTTGATGGCGTCTAATTCCAGACTGAAGCGTTTCGTATACATTGTTTGTCTTCAGGAAGGCAGTGAGTTGCTGCGCAACAGCTTTTTCTAGCAGGGTCCGTAATTTGCTTTCTAATGATCATGATCTTTTCGTCAAAGAAGTCCATGAATTTATCACTGCTCAAGTGAAAGTCATCTTCTCTTGGGTAAATGCTGCTTTTTAGTTAACTTTTCGACAGTTTGAAAAATACATTTTTAGATTGTTCTTATTTTCCTCAATTAAGTTGGAAAAATAGGATGATCGCGCAGCAGTCAGGGCTCTTCGATACTGCACGGTACTGTCTTTCCAAGCTAGTCGGAAGACTTCCAGTTTGGTGTAGCGCCATTTTCGTTCCAATTTTCTGGAAGCTTGCTTCAGGGGTCGGTTATTTTCTGTATACCAGGGAGCTAGTTTCTTATGACAAATGTTTTTTGTTTTAGGGGTGTGACTGCATCTAGGGTTAAAGGTTAAATTGAGTTCCTCAGTTAGGTGGGTTAACTGGTTTTTGTACTCAGATGTCTAGGGTAGGTGGAGTCTAGAAAAGCATCTAGGAATCTTTGGGTTGTCTGAGAATTTATGGCACGGCTTTTAAAGATCCTTGGTTGGGGTCTGATCAGAATATTTGTTGTGATTGCAAACGGAATAAAATGGTGGTCCGATAGTCCAGGATTATGAGGAAAAACATTAAGATCCACAACATTTATTCCAAGGGACAAAACTAGGTCCAGAGTATGACTGTGGCAGTGAGTAGGTCCAGAGACATGTTGGACAAATCCTACTGAGTCTATGATGGCTCGAAAGCCTTTTGAAGTGGGTCTGTGGACTTTTCCATGTGAATATTAAAATCACCCAAAATAGAATATTATCTGCTATGACTACAAGGTCCGATAGGAATTCAGGGAACTCGGTGAGGAATGCTGTATATGGCCCAGGAGGCCTGTAAACAGTAGCTATAAAAAGTGATTGAATAGGCTGCATATATTTCATGACTAGAAGCTCAAAAGAAAAAAACTGAGTCATTTTTGCTGTCGTAAATGTTAGCAACACCTCCACCTTTGCGGGATGCGCGGGGGGATATGGTCACTAGTAACCAGGAGGAGAGGCCTCATTTAACACAGTAAATTCATCAGGCTTAAGCCATGTTTCAGTCAGGCCAATCACATCAAGATTATGATCAGTGATTAGTTCATTGACTATAACTGCCTTGGAAGTGAGGGATCTAACATTAAGTAGCCATTTTTTTATTTGATTTCACCTTTATTTAACCAGGTAGGCTAGTTGAGAACAAGTTCTCATTTGCAACTGCGACCTGGCCAAGATAAAGCATAGCAGTGTGAACAGACAACACAGAGTTACACATGGAGTAAACAATTAACAAGTCAATAACACAGTAGAAAAAAAAGAAGTCTATATACATTGTGTGCAAAAGGCATGAGGAGGTAGGCAAATAATTACAATTTTGCAGATTAACACTGGAGTGATAAATGATCAGATGGTCATGTACAGGTAGAGATATTGGTGTGCAAAAGAGCAGAAAAGTAAATAAATAAAAACAGTATGGGGATGAGGTAGGTAAAAATGGGTGTGCTATTTACCGATAGACTATGTACAGCTGCAGCGATCGGTTAGTTGCTCAGATAGCAGATGTTTGAAGTTGGTGAGGGAGAATAAAGTCTCCAACTTCAGCGATTTTTGCAATTCGTTCCAGTCACAGGCAGCAGAGAACTGGAACGAAAGGCGGCCAAATGAGGTGTAGGCTTTAGGGATGATCAGTGAGATACACCTGCTGGAGTGCGTGCTACGGTTGGGTGTTGCCATCGTGACCAGTGAACTGAGATAAGGCGGAGCTTACCTAGCATGGACTTGTAGATGACCTGGAGCCAGTGGGTCTGGCGACGACTATGTAGCGAGGGCCAGCCGACTAGAGCATACAAGTCGCAGTGGTGGGTGGTATAAGGTGCTTTAGTGACAAAACGGATGGCACTGTGATAAACTGCATCCAGTTTGCTGAGTAGAGTGTTGGAAGCAATTTTGTAGATGACATCGCCGAAGTCGAGGATCGGTAGGATAGTCAGTTTTACTAGGGTAAGTTTGGTGGCGTGAGTGAAGGAGGCTTTGTTGCGGAATAGAAAGCCGACTCTTGACTTGATTTTCGATTGGAGATGTTTGATATGAGTCTGGTTTGATATGAGTCTGGAAGGAGAGTTTACAGTCTAGCCAGACACCTAGGTACTTATAGATGTCCACATATTCAAGGTCGGAACCATCCAGGGTGGTGATGCTGGTCAGGCGTGCGGGTGCAGGCAGCGAACGGTTGAAAAGCATGCATTTGGTTTTACTAGCGTTTAAGAGCAGTTGGAGGCCACGGAAGGAGTGTTGTATGGCATTGAAGCTCGTTTGGAGGTTAGATAGCACAGTGTCCAAGGATGGGCCGGAAGTATATAGAATGGTGTCCTCTGCGTAGAGGTGGATCAGGGAATCGCCCGCAGCAAGAGCAACATCATTGATATATACAGAGAAAAGAGTCGGCCCGAGGATTGAACCCTGTGGCACCCCCATAGAGACTGCCAGAGGACCGGACAGCATGCCCTCCGATTTGACACACTGAACTCTGTCTGCAAAGTACTTGGTGAACCAGGCAAGGCAGTCATCCGAAAAACCGAGGCTACTGAGTCTGCCGATAAGAATATGGTGATTGACAGAGTCGAAAGCCTTGGCAAGGTCGATGAAGACGGCTGCACAGTACTGTCTTTTATCGATGGCGGTTATGATATCGTTTAGTACCTTGAGCGTGGCTGAGGTGCACCCGTGACCGGCTCGGAAACCAGATTGCACAGCGGAGAAGGTACGGTGGGATTCAAGATGTTCAGTGACCTGTTTGTTGACTTGGCTTTCGAAGACCTTAGATAGGCAGGGCAGGATGGATATAGGTCTGTAACAGTTTGGGTCCAGGGTGTCTCCCCCTTTGAAGAGGGGGATGACTGCGGCAGCTTTCCAATCCTTGGGGATCTCAGACGATATGAAAGAGAGGTTGAACAGGCTGGTAATAGGGGTTGCGACAATGGCGGCGGATAGTTTCAGAAATAGAGGGTCCAGATTGTCAAGCCCAGCTGATTTGTACGGGTCCAGGTTTTGCAACTCTTTCAGAACACCTGCTATCTGGATTTGGGTAAAGGAGAACCTGGAGAGGCTTGGGCGAGTAGCTGCAGGGGGGGCGGAGCTGTTGGCCGAGGTTGGAGTAGCCAGGCGGAAGGCATGGTCAGCCGTTGAGAAATGCTTGTTGAAGTTTTCGATAATCATGGGAATTATCGGTGGTGACCGTGTTACCTAGCCTCAATGCAGTGGGCAGCTGGGAGGAGGTGCTCTTGTTCTCCATGGACTTCACAGTCTCCCAGAACTTTTTGGAGTTGGAGCTACAGGATGCAGATTTCTGCCTGAAGAAGCTATTTTGAGATGTGAGATATCACAATCTCTTTCAATAATGTCAGGAATGGAGGAGGTCTTTATTCCAGTGAGATTGCTAAGGCGAATACTGCCATGTTTAGTTTTGCACAACTAGATAGAGGCACAGACACGGTCTCAATGGGGATAGCTGAGCTGACTACACTGACTGTGTGGGTGAGTCCCAGAAAGAGGGCCAATTATCTACAAATTCTATTTTTTGGGAGGGACAGAAAACAGTTTTCAACCAGCGATTGAGTTGTGAGACTGCTGTCGAGCTCATCACTCCCCCTAACTGGGAGGGGGCCAGAGACAATTACTTGATGCCGACACATCTTTCTAGCTGATTTACACGCTGAAGCTATGTTGTGCTTGGTGACCTCTGACTGTTTCATCCTAACATCGTTGGTGCCGACGTGGATGACAATATCTCTATACTCTCTACACTCGACGGTTTTAGCTTTAGGCAGCACCATCTTCAGATTAGCCTTAACGTCGGTAGCCCTGCCCCCTGGTAAACAGTGTATGATCGCTGGATGATTCATTTTAAGTCTAATACTACGGGTAATGGAGTTGCCAATGACTAGGGTTATCAATTTGTCAGAGCTAATGGTGGGAGGCTTCGGCGTCTCAGACACCGTAACGGGAGGAGGAGACCAGAGAAAGCTCAGCCTCTGACTCCAACCCTTTGCTTATTGGGGAAAATCAGTTGAAAGTTTCTGTCAGCTGAATGAGCGACACCGGTTGAGCATTCTGACAGCATTTCCCTCCAGAAGCCATGAGAAAGTTGTCCGGCTGCGGGGACTGTGAGAGGGGATTTATACTACTATCTGTACTTACTGGTGGCACAGATGCTGTTTCATCCTTTCCTACACTGAAATTACCCTTGCCTAACGATTGCGTCTGAAGCTGGGCTTGCAGGACGGCTATTCTCCTGTATATTATGAGTACAGAGACTGCAATTAGAAGGCATAATGTTAATGCTACTACTTAGCTTCGGTTGGTGGAGGTCCTGTAGAACCATGTCCAGATAAACCGTCCGGGGTGAAAAAGTTGAGCGAGGGGATTTTAAAAAAAATATTAAACTGTAATTAAAAAGTAGAATCTGTGAAGTTGGCTGGTAGCAAAGTAAGTTTAGCAACAAACCGCACAGCAGCATGTAAACAAGTCTACAAGTTGTGACCGGAAATGACGCATCAGCCTCACAACTGTCAGAATGTTGAGGCTCTCGTTTGCAGGAGTGGGGAGCATGGGGTGGGCAGGAGGGGCATTGGTCTGATCATCTGAGGGTGTGGACATGGTTGGTTTGGGGAGGTATTGATTGGTGGGGGGTGTCACGGTGCTGACTTTTGCCCAATGCCTGCAGCAAAAGCCTCTACCCCGTCCTCTGGCTGGGCAGAGTACTTTGGGACTTTAGTTACTTCGGTGTAACAAGGGCCTAGCCGTGCGGCTCTACCAACCCTTCTATTTATTTGTAAGGGCCCTTCGCGTGAGTTGGGTTTGTTCCTTCGTTCACGTTGTCACTCCCTTATTTTCCGGTCTAGTATGAGGTCTTGGATAGATATACTCCTATTTAAATATTCTTAAGCGTTATGGATTCCTCCTATATTTCCTTACTTTCAAGTTATCTTTACCTATGTATATATCAATACCTAATAACAACTCCTAGTAGTTATTATGCTTGTCAGCTGGTAGTCACTCGGAAACTAGTATTGGTATATGTTTTGACTCTCTTAAAAATATATTATTGTCCACACAATGAAATATTCTTTAGTGCAATCACTTTAACCTATAACCAGGGTCACTTTCTGTTCAGTGAGAGTGTCAAAGGCGTTTGCTCTCCAGATCGTTAATCTGGCCTAGTTGTCAAAGTTTCAAGCTTTTATTAAGTCACTCTGTTTTTTGTCTTATACACATCATTACAATTCAATGGTTATACAGTGTCTCAATACAACAATAATGCTCAATCAATCCTTAATGCTTTAAGCTATGCCAGATAATATTGCAAAACTTTAAATGCGTTAACACTTCTAACAATATTGACTAAATAGCAAAAATAGTTCAATTACCTTAAATGCTCAGCCCCTTGGTCACTTTCCCGTAATCGGTATTCTCGCAGCTATGACGCTAGATTCCGAATTCCAATATCTCTATACACTTCCAACTCTGTGTATGGACTCAATATATTGTAACTGGTACTTGGCTGTTTTTCCTTGAATTGCTAGTCACCTCTGGTTTCTGGTGTCAAAAATGCGAACGCCCGCTTTGTCTATGTGATCAAGAGGTGGTTAGACCTCTGTTTTTCGGAGACTCAGTCGGGTTCACAAGATTCAACCAGCTTCTTCAGAGTATGACCCAATAAGTACTTAAGCACAATTATCCGGTTCTCAAAATATTGTTTTACTCTATCAAAAAGCGTATAGTGCAATAGGAAATTTACCTATGATGATTCTCCATATGAAGTCTGTTTCATATGTTAGTGAGGATCATACTGCCTTATGATCTCTGTTCTCTTTATATACCTTTTTTACAGGGGAAGTTCCCACTGGGGCTGTAGACCTACGTAACCTTAGGCCTGTGTGTTAAACGGAAGCTTCCTATTATTAACCTTTAAGGTCATGCACTACTGACTCCCACATTGCTGCTTCCGTGTTACTGTTGGCTGATTCCACTCAATCATACCAGCTGGTTGTTTCTACCACTGGAGGTGGCGTAGGTGGTATGTCAAGTGTCAGCTGATAGAAGTCTATGATAGGTATCTCCTCTGCTTCTCCCTGTTGTCCAGTTTCTGCAGGTGCGGTCCATGGTTCCATGAGGTCCCGTGGATGCCCTGTGTTGTTGCCCCCATTGCTTGATGGAGTGGGCAGATTCTTTTCATCTCTTGTCACAGGGGTGTGGATGTGGCTGGTGATGCTGTGGTCGGAATGTAGGTCCTCTCGGCGTGGGTCCTCTAGGTCCCGCAGGTCTGCGAGAGTGTCTCATAGGTCGATTGAGATTGTATGGCTTTTTGCTCGATTTTATACACCTGTTTAGGGCGGCAGGTAGCCTAGTGGTTAGAGCTTTGGGCCAGTAACTGAAAGGTTGCTCCATCGAATCCCCAAGCTGACAAGGTAAAAATCTGTCGTTCTGTCCCTGAATAAGGCAGTTAACCCACTGTTCCTAGGCCGTCATTGTAAATAAGAATTTGTTCTTAACTGACTTGCCTGGTTAAATAAAGGTTATATAAAAAATACAAAAAGAAAAAGGTCCGGGCAGGGTGTCTATTGATCTGTTGCTCCTGTGTTGAGGGCGATTCGGTTCTGAGCACTGCTGCCTTTTATAGGTGGACCTGGTCGTAAAGGCTGTTTAAGTCCTTGGTGGAGTGGTGGACCTGGTAAACATTTGGTTTTGAGGATCAGTCACCCGCTGTATGGTAGCAGGGTAGAAGTATTTTCATGGTAGGCTTTCCACTAGATGTTGGAACATTGCTGCAGGGACTTGCTTCTGTTCAGCCACGAGCATTATTGAGGTATTAGTGAGGTTGGGCAATTAGGCATGGCTCGCAGTCGGCGTTCCAATTCATCCCGAAGGTGTTCGATGGGATTGAGGTCAGGACTTTTGACAGGTTTGACAGCAATGTTACATGTTGGAAAGGTGGCATCCTATGACGGTGTTGAAAGTCACTGAGCTCTTCAGTAAGGCCATTCTACTGCCAATGTTTGTCGTTGGCGATTGTATGACTTTTTGCTTGATTTTATTCACCTGTCAGCATCGGGTGTGGCTGAAATAGCCCAATCCACTCATTTGAAGGGGTGTCCACATGGCTTTGTATATACAGTGTATTTGCCATTTAAGTCCATAAGGAGTACAATCAGTGGCTTGTGTGTGTCCTCAGTGGGAGGAGGGCTATCAGGGGGGCTTACGGGGGTGCTAGGAGGAGGTCCCCTGGGCTTGGGGTTCTTCATTTATCTGTTCTGTGATGTCGAGGCCATGTTAAGGGTCTGGGGTAGACTGTTCTACTGTGGTGTAGATGGCAAGGGGCTGAAGCTCTTTGGCCAGAACTCAAATTGATAGGGGGCTGGCCCATGTGGGGAAAATGCCACCGCACAGTTTCCAGAAAATATACTGGTCAAGTTACCAGGTTGTTAGCTAGCTAGCCATTCAGGTAACATGACTGAACATAGTGTAGTCCCGCGAGTTGGTTAAGAATGCAAAATGCAGTCCCGGCGATCCGCTATAGGAATAAAATAACATTGCGGAGGTAATATCTGTTTTTTCTGTAGTAATGCTGCAGCCATGATGCTAAGAAGTATGTGCTTGTTTCCTTCTCTGGGGATTCGGAACATTTGTGACACCTTGATTCGGTCTTATGTAGCAAAATTTGAAAATGGGGATTCCATCCAGCAACCTTTCGGTTACTGGCCCAAAACTCTAACCACTAGGCTACCTGCCTCCACGATGGATGATGGGAAAGTAATTCTGCTTTGAAAGTTGATAAACTTGTAACCTCACATTTGAGGTTCAAAATGAATATTTTGGTACCTACTGAAGAGCTCTTCATTGTCTACACACATGCAGCATTGTTCACACGCTCTTAAGCTTTAGCCATCTCTTGAAGGTTTGATCTGAGCGTTCGTCCTAACAGTCAAGCACCCAAGCTAACGGTGGCTAGCTTCCTAGTTATTCCCAGACACAAATTACAGAACAGCTCATGGACCATTTTACTCACCCTAGCAGAGCTGGTTAGGCTGTTATGTTATCCAGAGCGTTGGTGACTTCAACTGTGCTGCTGGCAACAATTTTCGCTTTTTTGCCAACGTTTACTGACACGGCAATAGTCAACGTGTGTTGAGCGTTCGTAAATCAGTTATTCTGCATAGAGGTCCGATTAAGTTTTCATAACAATCGGAAATCTGTATTTTTGGGCGCCGATATGCCGATTTTATTTGTTTATTTTATTTTTTTTTTTTTTTGTATACCTTTATTTAACTAGGCAAGTCAGTTATGGCTGCAATCCCCCTATCGGGATAAGTGTCATAAACAACCGCTGAATAGCATAGCATTACATACAATAAATAACACTATAAATATTTATATTCATGAAATCACAAGTGCAATATAGGAAAACACAGCTTAGCCTTTTGTTAATCCACCTGTCGTGTCAGATTTTGAAATTATGATTTACAGCGAAAGCAATCCAAGAGTTTGTGTAAATTTATCGATCACACTAGTACACTTAGCATCAGTACACTTAGCATCAGGTAGCTCGGTCACAAATCAGAAAAGCAATCAAATTGATCATTTACCTTTGATTATCTTCGGATGTTTTCACTCACGAGACTCCCAGTTACACAACAAATGTTATGTTTATTCCATAAAGCTGATATTTATATCCAAACGCGACAAACAAACGGAGGCATTTATGGTCAGAAATCCACAGGAAAGAGCGACAACGCAGATGAAAATTCCAAATAGTTTCCATTATGTCCACAGAAACATGTCAAAGTTTTTGATAATCAATCCTCAGGTTGTTTTCAAAATATATAATCAATAATATATCAACCGCAAATGTCTTTCACAGTAGGAGAGGGGAAAACAATGGCTGTCCAAATTCTGTTGCACAAGCAAAACTCATGTGACCACTTGAGGCGATGTTATCATTCTGGCTCATTTTTCAAAATAAAAGCCTGAAACTGTCTGAACACTGTTGACACCTTGAGGAAGCGATAGTAAAAGGAATCTGGTTAATATCCCTTTAAACCCAGCAAAGGGAGGCTATGGAACATGGAGTTTTCAAAATAGAAGCCACTTCCTGTTTTGATTTTCCTCAGGGTTTCGCCTGCAATATCAGTTCTGTTATACTCACAGACAATATTTTGACAGTTTTGGTGGGTTAACTGCCTCGTTCAGGGGCAGAATGACAGATTTTCACCTTGTCAGCTCGGGGGATCCAATCTTGCAACCTTACAGTTAACTAGTCCAACGCAATAATGACCTGCCTCTCTCTCGTTGCACTCCACAAGGAGACTGCCTGTTACGCAAATGCAGTAAGCCATGGTAAGTTGCTAGCTAGCATTAAACTTATCTTAAACTTATCTTATAAAAACAATCAATCATAATCACTAGTTAACTACACATGGTTGATGATATTACTAGATATTATCTAGCGTGTCCTGCGTTGCATATAATCTGACTAAGCATACAAGCATACAAGTATCTGACTGAGCGGTGGTAGGCAGAAGCAGGCGCATAAACATTCATTCAAACAGCACTTTTGTGCAATTTGCCAGCAGCTCTTCATTGTGCGTCAAGCATTGCGCTGTTTATGACTTCAAGCCTATCAACTCACGAGATGAGGCTGGTGTAACCGATGTGAAATGGCTAGCTAGTTAGCGCGCGCTAACTAGAGGGACGGAAGCAAAACTGTTTCACTGGCAATACTAAAATGCCTATTAAGAACATCCAATAATCAAAGGTTAATGAAATACAAATGGTATAGAGGGAAATAGTCCTATAATAACTACAACCTAAAACTTCATACCTGGGAATATTGAAGACTCGTGTTAAAAGGAACCACCAGCTTTCATATGTTCTCATGTTCTGAGCAAGGAACTTAAACGTTAGCTTTCTTACATAGCACATATTGCACTTTTACTTTCTTCTCCAACACTTTGTTTTTGCATTATTTAAACAAAATTGAAAATGTTTCATTATTTACTTGAGGCTAAATTGATTTTAATTTATGTATTATATTAAGTTAAAATAAATGTTCATTCAGTATTGTTGTAATTGTATTACAACAACAGCAACAAAATCGGCCGATTAATCGGTAGCGGCTTTTTTGGTCCTCCAATAATCGGTATCGGCGTTGAAAAATCATCATTGGTTGACCTCTAATTCTGCACTCAGACGAGAGTGCTCTGAAATTGGAGTAGATAGACGTTGCTGGGAAGTTTGCTCTGGCTATCAGCAGTTGTCGCAGTGACATTCTATTGAAATGGTTACTTGCAGAGTGGAGTCTTTTATTAAGACGTGAACCATAACCCATAATTAAACAATGAACCATAATCCCAACTCATGATGTTACTACCCTGCATGAATCTGCAGGTAGCTAACCAACCAGGTTTAATGTTAGCTAGCTAATATTAGGCTATGACTAGCCAAGCAAATGGCTCTGAGATACGAATAATACACGTAACGTTAGCTGGAGTGCCAGCCAGTTAATGTTAGCTAGCTAGTTAACAGTACACATTAACTTGAAATGAAAATGACTTTCTTTCAAAATTAGAAATGTGTAATATCTGAAAATGTAGCAAGCTAGACTATCTTACCTGTACACATCATGGATGGACGCCTCTCCCTGTCACGGATGCCATGGTTGCCCTTAGTTTGAAGATGTAATCGGGATTTCTCCATCCCCTTAGCTTTCATACTCTAATTCCACTGATTTCAAAACTCTGTCCTCCAGAAAGTGGAGAGCAACACTTATGCAGTTCTATTACGTGATACTTAAAAATAAAATAAAAAGCCGCATTACACAGGACCAGGTCAAATAGACAGAAGCGTGGCAGACCAATTCCGAACTCATCTCTCGGCATGTCCAGCCCACTCATTATCTCAGCCAATTTATTTATTTGAATTGTATTTAACCTTTATTTATTTAACTAGGCATGTCAATTAAGAACAAATTCTTACTTGCAATGATGGCCTACCAAAAGGCAAAAGGCCTCTTGCGGGGACAGGGGCTGGGATTAAACATAAAAATAAATAGCAAATATATAAATATAGGACAAAACACACATCACGACAAGAGATAACACTACATAAAGAGAGACCTAAGACAACAACATAGAAGGCAGCAACACATGACAACAAGGCATGGTAGCAACACAACATGAAGCGGCACAGCATGGTAGCAGCACAAAACATGGTACAAAACATTATTGGGCACAGACAACAGCACAAAGCGCAAGAAGGAAGAGACAACAGTACATCACACAAAGCATCCTCAACTGTCAGTAATACGGAAGCCAAACCGGCTGTGCGCATGTGCCATCGTACATACATTTATTTTGTCCCCTACACCAAACGCGATCACGACACGCGGGTTAAAATATCAAAACAAACTCGGAACCAATTACATTAATTTGGGGACAGGTCAAAAAGCATTAAACATTTATGGCAATTTAACTAGTAAACTTGCACTTTAGTTTTTGTTCTGGGATATTAACATTAGGTTGTTATTTTACCTGAAATGCACAAGGTCCTCTACTACGACAATTAATCCACACATAAAACGGTCAACCGAATTGTTTCTTGTCATCTCTCCTCCTTCCAGGCTTTTTCATCTTTGAACTTATATGGTGATTGGCATCTAAACATTCATAGTATTACCACGACGACCGGCAGTTCGTCATTCAATCACCCATGTGGGTATAACCAATGAGGAGATCGCACTTGGGAACCTGCTTCTATAAACCAATGAGGAAATGGGAGAGGCAGGACTTGCAGCGCAATCTGCGTCAGTAATAGGAAGGACTTCTATTTTAGCCCTTGGCAACACAGACGCTCGTTGACACGTTGAAGCACACGCGACGCAAGCGGTGTGGTCAGCCTGTAAGAGTGTCCATGATTGAGTCTTTGAATGAAGAGATAGTAGTAGTGATGCTGGCGGTAGTAGTAGTGATGATGGTAGTAGTAGTAATAGTGATGATGGTAGTAGTGATGATGGTGGTAGTAGGAGTAGTGATGATGGTAGTAGTAGTAGTAATAGTAGTGATGCTGGTGGTAGTAGTATTGATGATGGTAGTAGTAGTAGTGATGATGGTAGTAGTAGTAGTGATGATGGTAGTAGTAGTGATGATGGTAATAGTAGTAGTGATGCTGGTGGTAGTAGTAGTAGTAGTGATGCTGGTGGTAGTAGTAGTGATGATGGTAGTAGTAGTAGTAGTAGTGATGCTGGTGGTAGTAGTAGTAGTAGTGATGCTGGTGGTAGTAGTGGTAGTAGCCAGAAGAGGACTGGCCACCCCACATAGCCTGGTTCCTCTCTAGGTTTATAATCTCCACCCGGCACAGCCAGAAGAGGACTGGCCACCCCACATAGCCTGGTTCCTCTCTAGGTTTATAATCTTCCACCCCACATAGCCTGGTTCCTCTCTAGGTTTCTTCCTAGGTTTTGGCCTTTCTAGGGAGTTTTTCCTAGCCACCGTGCTTCTACACCTGCATTTCTTGCCGTTTGGGGTTTTAGGCTGGGTTTCTGTACAGCACTTTGAGATATCAGCTGATGTATGAAGGGCTATATAAATAAATTTGATTTTGAATTTGATTTATTATTAAGGGACATTTACGTTTTCATTTTCCAGAAAACACATTTAGATTTTTTTTAAAGTACTTTCAAATGGTTCTCCTGTGAAGTCGTGACACCTAGTTTCCTGAAAAGAGTCCCCCCAAAAATATGAGGGCACTGGTGCTCACAAATTAAAATGCCAGGTCTCACAGCAAAATATTTAAGCATATGTTCACACTGTATATCCCTGACTGGCTAGACAATATATCCTTTACTACAGCTAATAATACTAATATTATAATAATAATATTATAATCATAAGTAATAATGTATTAATAATATTATATTACTAATATCTAAATCCACGTGAAATTACAACCTTAGCTAGATGAGTTATGAAATGAGACAATGAAAATAGTTTGCTAACTAACTAGCTTTCTGTCTTTAATTGCTTGAAAGTTGTCACATTCAAAAAGCTCAGCGGCTTGATAACTTACTTGACCGTGCAGTCCGTTCCGACTATAAACCCCATGTTTAGGTTATTCAAACCTGATCTGTCTTTGACGACAACTTGTTAGATCAGGTCTTTGAATGAACAATGGTGAAGTCGTTTTCTCATCAATATTTTGGATTAGTGCTGATGAATGGTGGCACTGCTTCTGCCTTGTCTCATCTAGCTAGATGGTAGCCTGTACATGACATGGTAACACTGCTTCTGCCTTGTTTTAAGCTAGCTCGGTGGTTGCCCATACATCACATTATGAAAGTTCCACTTTTTATTTTAGCTAGCTAAAGTACCTCAAATAAATTACAGAGATGCAAATCATTTGTCTAGTATTACTTAGCAGCCAATGTCATGCCTTTTTACACGAGACACCTGCATGCATGCACTTGTTGTAGCCAGTTGAAATTGACATTTCACCAACTTTTTAATTAAATGTTTAATTTCATCTTTATTTAACCAGGTAGGCTAGTTGAGAACAAGTTCTCATTTACAACTATGACCTGGCCAAGAAAAGGCAAAGCAGTTCGACACATACAACAACACAGAGTTACACATGAAATAAACAAACATACAGTCAATAATACAGTAGAAAAAGTCTATATACAGTGAGTGCAAATGAGGTAAGATAAGGGAGGTAAGGCAATAAATAGGCAAGTAGAGATGTGTAAGTAGAGATACTGGGGTGCAAAGGATCAAGATAAATAAATAAATACAGTACGGGGATGAGGTAGTTGGATGGGCTATTTACAGATGGACTATGTACAGGTGATCTGCAGTGATCTGTGAGCTGCTCTGAAAGCTGGTGCTTAAAGCTAGTGAGGGAGGTAAGAGTCTCCAGCTTCAGTGATTTTTGCAGTTCGTTCCAGTCATTGGCAGCAGAGAACTGGAAGGAAAGGTGGCCAAAGTAGTAATTGGCTTTGGGGGTGGCCAGTGAGATATACCTGCTGGAGTGCGTGCTACGGGTGGGTGCTGCTATGGTGACCAGTGAGTTGAGATAAGGTGGGGCTTGACCTAGCAAAGACTTGTCGATGACCTGGAGCCAGTGGGTTTGGCGACGAGTATGAAGCGAGGGCCAGCCAACGAGAGCATACAGGTCGCAGTGGTGGGTGGTATATGGTGCTTTGTTGACAAAACGGATGGCACTGTGATAGACTGCATCCAATGTGCTGAGTAGAGTGTTGGAGGCTATTTTGTAAATTACATCGCCCAAGTCGAGGATCGGTAGGATAGTCAGTTTTACGAGGGTATGTTTGGCAGCATGAGTGAAGGATGCTTTGTTGCGAAATAGGAAGCCAATTCTATATTTAATTTTGGATTTGAGATGCTTAATGTGAGTCTGGAAGGAGAGTTTAGTCTAGCCAGACACCTAGGTATTTGTAGTTGTCCACATATTCTAAGTCAGAACCATCCAAAGTAGTGATGCTGGATGTGCGGGCAGGTGCGGGCAGCGATCGGTTGAAGAGCATGCATTTAGTTTTCCTTGTATTTAAGAGCAGTTGGAGGCCACGGAAGGAAAGTTGTATGGCATTGAAGCTCGTAAGGAGTTTAGTTAACACAGTGTCCAAAGAAGGGCCAGAAGTATACAGAATGGTATTGTCTGCGTAGTGGTGGATCAGAGAATCACGACGGAGGAAGTCTGTTATAGCCTCCTCGTGCGGTTACATCGAATTGACCAGTCGTGATGGATTAGTAGTTCCGTGTTGCAAAGGGGTCCTGCCCAATTGGCAAAATAGGTATATTGGCCCAAGAAATTGGCCGATGGACCTATTCAGCCAACAGTCCGATATGCTCTAGACAGCTAGCAGATGGGCATTCAGGGGACACCGCAACATAGGATCTTGGCTTGGTATCTTGAAATAAGTGGTAAAAGTGATTTATTTGTTAAATATTCGACTTCATGGCTCACACAACAGAAGTCAGGGATCAACTTGATTATAGATAGAATACATGATTACATAAAAATATTATATTTTAAACCATTTAAAGCAGTACTAAAATCTATGCATTTCAATGAGAGATTCCCTTTTCTGTACCCTTTGTGTGCGGGACCGAAGCTGTTGCCAGGGATGCAAGGCCTGAGCATGTTGGAAAGTTAAAACCTGTGTTCCTCCATACTGTTACTATAGTAAGTTAATATAATACTACCATAACTGTGCTTCTTCAACAACTACAATCATATACTGATTGTACTACCTGTGTGTGTGTGTGTTAGACCCCATCCTGATAGCGCGTGCCTTAGAGGACTACTACCCTGGAGACTGCCGCTTCATCTCTCTGCGTCAGGGTCAGGTGGTCTATGTCTACGCCTTGCTGAAGGACCGAGGAAACATGTTCTGGGCTGGCAGCGTAAGGATCTGTGTGTGTGTGTGTGTGTGTGTGTGGGGGGGGGAGCGAGCATGTGTGTGGTGTGCAAGTGTTGGTGCTTCTTACCCATCCCGGATCCGGGAGAATTGTCATCAACTGACACTAAGTAGCATAACGCAACGGACAAAACATCTTACTAGAAAATATTCATATTCATGAAATCACAAGTGACATATATTCAAACACAGCTTAGCCTTTTGTTAATCACCCTGTCATCTCAGATTTTGAAAACATGCTTTACAGCCAAAGCAAGACAAGCATGTAAGTTTATCGATAGCCTAGCATAGCATTATGCCTAGCTAGCAGCAGGCAATCTGGTCACGAAAATCAGAAAAGCAATCAAATTAAATTGTTTACCCTTTGATGAGCTTCGGATGTTTTCATTTCACTCACGAGACTCCCAGTTAGATAGCAAATGTTCCTTTTTTCCAGAAAAAAATATTTTTGTAGGCGAAATAGCTCCGTTAGTTCTTCACAAATTAGCTCCATAAAATCGACAGAAACATGTCAAACGTTGTTTATAATCAATCCTCAAGGTGTTTTTCAAATATCTATTCTATAATACACTGCTCAAAAAAATAAAGGGAACACTAAAATAACACATCCTAGATCTGAATGAATGACATATTCTTATTAAATACTTTTTCCTTTACATAGTTGAATGTGCTGACAACAAAATCACACAAAAATGATCAATGGAAATCAAATGTATCAACCCATGGAGGTCTGGATTTGGAGTCACACTCAAAATTAAAGTGGAAAACCACACTACAGGCTGATCCAACTTTGATGTAATGTCCTTAAAACAAGTCAAAATGAGGCTCAGTAGTGTGTGTGGCCTCCACATGCCTGTATGACCTCACTACAACGCCTGGGCATGCTCCTGATGAGGTGGCGGATGGTCTCCTGAGGGATCTCCTCCCAGACCTGGACAAAAGCATCCGCCAACTCCTGGACAATCTGTGGTGCAACGTGGCATTGGTGGATGGAGTGAGACATGATGTCCCAGATGTGCTCAATTGGATTCAGGTCTGGGGACCGGGCGGGCCAGTCCATAGCATCAATGCCTTCCTCTTGCAGGAACTGCTGACACCCTCCAGCCACATGAGGTCTAGCATTGTCTTGCATTAGGAGGAACCCAGGGCCAACCGCACCAGCATATGGTCTCACAAGGGGTCTGAGGATCTCATCTCAGTACCTAATGGCAGTCAGGCTACCTCTGGTGAGCACATGGAGGCCCCCCAAAGAAATGCCACCCCACACCATGACTGACCCACCGCCAAACCGGTCATGCTGGAGGATGTTGCAGGCAGCAGAACATTCTCCACGGCGTCTCCAGACTCTGTCACATCTGTCACGTGCTCAGTGTGAACGTGCTTTCATCTGTGAAGAGCACAGGGCGCCAGTGGCGAATTTGCCAATCTTGGTGTTCTCTGGCAAATGCCAAACGTCCTGCACGGTGTTGGGCTGTAAGCACAACCCCCACCTGTGGACGTCGGGCCCTCATACCACCCTCATGGAGTCTGTTTCTCACCGTTTGAGCAGACACATGCACATTTGTGGCCTGCTGGAGGTCATTTTGCAGGGCTCTGGCAGTGCTCCTCCTGCTCCTCCTTGCACAAAGGCGGAGGTAGCGGTCCTGCTGCTGGGTTGTTGCCCTCCTACGGCCTCCTACACGTCTCCTGATGTACTGACCTGTCTCCTGGTAGCGCCTCCATGCTCTGGACACTACACTGACCGACACAGCAAACCTTCTTGCCACAGCTCGCATTGATGTGCCATCCTGGATGAGCTGCACTACCTGAGCCACTTGTGTGGGTTGTAGACTCCGTCTCATGCTACCACTAGAGTGAAAGCACCGCCAGCATTCAAAAGTGACCAAAACATCAGCCAGGAAGCATAGGAACTGAGAAGTGGTCTGTGGTCACCACCTGCAGAACGACTCCCTTATTGGGGGATGTCTTGCTAATTGCCTATAATTTCCACCTGTTGTCTATTCCATTTGCACAACAGCATGTGAAATTTATTGTCAATCAGTGTTGCTTCCTAAGTGGACAGTTTGATTTCACAGAAGTGTGATGGACTTGGAGTTACATTTTGTTGTTTAAGTGTTCCCTTTATTTTTTTGAGCAGTGTAGTAGTATTTATATATAGTAGTATTTATACATAGTAATATTTATTTGGTTTGTATGGTCTTCTATCTGTGTGTGCGTGCACGTGTGTGTTTACCAGGTCCAGGGGTCGTACTACGGGGAACAGGAGGCAAGACTGGGACATTTTCCCAGCAGCGTCGTCGAGGAGACACACGCTCTCATGCCAGCTACCAACGAGGTCATGACTGATGTAGGTGGACACACGAACACTCACACAAACAAACACACACACACACAAATGAATAATTTTTCCGCAAAATCAATTGATATAGAATATTAGGCATCTCTCCTCCCGCTCTTCTCCCCTCTTCTCCTCTCTTCCTCTTCTCCTCTCTTCCTCTTCTCCTCTCCTCCGCTCCTCCTCTTCTCCTCCTCTCTTCTTCTCTCCTCCTCCTCTTCACTCCTCTCCTCCTCTTCTCTCCCTTTCTTTTCCTCTTATCCAGAATTGGGACTTTTACTGTAACTGAAGACCTAAGTGTCCTGATTCTTTGTCTCCCGGCTGGCGCACTGCAACATGAGGACAGGCCTGACATCATCAAACCAGTATCTCTATTATCTACAAGCTATGATGAAAACACGTTATAGTTTAATAATTTTTCTTTATTACAACCATGCATATACAGTATATTCTTTAGAATAAACCTTCCTCTCAGCTGTTTAATGTTATCTCTGTGGCTTTAATCTGAAAGAATAAAGATACTATGCTGCTCTGATCACTGCTGTCTCTTCTGGTGTCTGGCCTTCATTATCACTGCTGTCTCCTCTGGTGTCTGGCCTTCATTATCACTGCTGTCTCCTCTGGTGTCTGGCCTTCATTATCACTGCTGTCTCTTCTGGTGTCTGGCCTTCATTATCACTGCTGTCTCCTCTGGTGTCTGGCCTTCATTATCACTGCTGTCTCCTTGTCTGGCCTTCAGTCTCTGGCCTTCATTATCACTGCTGTCTCTTCTGGCTGGCCTTCATTATCACTGCTGTCTCCTCTGGTGTCTGGCCTTCATTATCACTGCTGTCTCCTCTGGTGTCTGGCCTTCATTATCACTGCTGTCTCTTCTGGTGTCTGGCCTTCATTATCACTGCTGTCTCTTCTGGCCTTCAGTCTGGTTCTTCATTATCACTGCTGTCTCTTCTGGTGTCTGGCCTTCAGTCTGGTTCTTCATTATCACTGCTGTCTCTTCTGGTGTCTGGTCTTCATTATCACTGCTGTCTCCTCTGGTGTCTGGCCTTCATTATCACTGCTGTCTCCTCTGGTGTCTGGCCTTCATTATCACTGCTGTCTCTTCTGGTGTCTGGCCTTCATTATCACTGCTGTCTCTTCTGGAGTCTGGTTCTTCATTATCACTGCTGTCTCTTCTGGAGTCTGGTTCTTCATTATCACTGCTGTCTCTTCTGGTGTCTGGTTCTTCATTATCACTGCTGTCTCTTCTGGTGTCTGATCTTCATTATCACTGCTGTCTCTTCTGCTGTCTAGCCTTCATTATTACTGCTGCAGCCGATGTGAGTAGAACATTTAAATGTGTTAACCCTCGCAAGGCTGCAGGCCCAGATGGCATCACCAGCCGCGTCCTCGGAGCATGCGCAGACCAGCTGGCTGGTGTGTTTACGGACATAGTCAATCAATCCTTATCCCAGTCTGCTGTTCCCACGTGCTTCAAGAGGGCCACCATTGTTCCTGTTCCCAAGAAAGCTAAGGTAACTGAGCTAAACGACTACCGCCCCGTAGCACTCACTTCCGTCATCATGAAGTACTTTGAGAGACTAGTCAAGGACCATATCACCTCCACCCTACTTGACACCCTAGACCCTCCAATTTGCTTACCGCCCCAATAGGTCCACAGACAACGCAATCGCAACCACACTGCCCTAACCCATCTGGACAAGAGGAATAGCTATGTGAGAATGCTGTTCATCGACTACAGCTCAGCATTTAACACCATAGTACCCTCCAAACTCGTCATCAAGCTCAAGGATAGGGGGGTGCTCCCCCTGCTGTTTCCTGAAGTTCACGATCATCTCCTTTGTTTAGTTGACGTTGAGTGATAGGTTATTTTCCTGGCATCACACTCCCAGAGCCCTCAACTCCTCCCTGTAGGCTCTCTAATCAAGCCTACTACTGATGATTGAGTTGGAGGCATGCTTGGCCATGCAGTCATGGGTGAACAGGGAGTACATGAAGAGGCTGAGCACGCACCCTTATGGAGCCCGTGTTGAGGATCAGCGAAGTAGAGGTGTTGTTTCCTACCTTCACCACCTGGGGGCGGCCCAGGTCTTTGAACTTAGTGATGAGCTTGGAGGGTACTATGGAGTTGAATGCTGAGCTATCGTCAATGAACAGCATTCATACATAAGTATTCCTCTTTTCCAGATGGGTTAGGGCAGTGTAGTGTGCTGGCGATTGCGGATCTATTGGGGCGGTATGCAAATTGAAGTGGGTCTAGGTTGACAGGTAAGGTAGAGGTGATATGATCCTTGACTAGTCTCTCAAAGCATTTCATGATGACAGAAGTGAGTGCTACGGGGCGATAGTCATTTAGTTAAGTTACCTTGTCCTTTCTTGGCTACAGGATCAATGGTAGCCATCTTGAAGCATGTGGGGACAGCAGACTGGGATAGTGAGAGATTGAATATATCCGTAAACACATCAGCCAGCTGGTCTGCACATGCTCTGAGGACATGACTTGGGATGCCGTCTGGGACGGCAACCTTGCGAGTTTTAATGCTTAGGTGTCTTAAGAACGTCGGCCACAGAGAAGGAGAGCCCACAGTCCTTGGTAGCGGGCCGTGTATATACTGTATAACTTTTGGGGGTTCCATACATGAAGCAAGCAATATAATCCTTTTTGTTTCTATAAGGAATCTTTTTTTCTAAGATTGTCATGTTGTTGTGGTGATATGCTTCCACCTATTGGCTGACCTGAAACTGCAGTTTAGAATCAAAGGTGGCTTCTGAGTCAAAACATAATAATTCCTGTCAGAGACGATAGAGGAAGTGAGGCATCCCACTCCCTCATTTTTTTCTGGTAGGGGCGGGGCCGCTCTAGCCTGCTTATCACCTGCTTATCAACCCCGCCCCGTGGAGAGGGTTCCCCAAAGACAGTAGAGATAGGAGACATCTCAATGGCAATTGTTTTCTGGGCTAGCGGGGAGGGACTAGGGGACAATCTCAATTGCATACTCCTCGCGTCCTCACTCCTCCCACCTCAAGGAGATTGGGATGAAGAGAGGATAGGAGAAGAAGGGAGAGGAGACGATAATGTTGTGATCCTCCTGTACTGGCTGGTGTCCTTGGCTGAGTCACTGCAGAGGAGAGAGACGAATCAGCGCTCTCCCTCCCTCTCTTCTCTCCTGAGCAGTCTGCAGTGCTCCAGCCCAGACTGCAGCTATAAAAAAATAAGCATATAACGTCACCACCACTACTATCACAGCTCTACCACTGAGATTCACAATCAGTTCTACACCACAGAACACGGTCCAGAGACGAGAAAAAAAGGAAGCCTGTCGAGCACGGGACGGGATGTTTGGGTTCCAGAGGACACAACAACAGTTCAGGTATGTTCCTCTCCTGTCTTAGACCAGGGTTTCCCAAACTCTGTCCTGTGAAACCCTGTTTTGGACAGTGCAGAACTGGTGTCGAGTATGGAATGTGCTAAAAGGAACTAGAGAGGACAGGCATGATAGATGGCTAGATGGCCATGCTAGAGAGAACAAATACTTTATGCTAGTAGGAAATGCTAAATCAGGAGAGAGACAGGCTAGTTTAGCTAAAGCAGTTAAATTCTAAATCAGAAGAGATTTAGTTTAATTAAAGCAGTTAAAGGCTAAATCTCGAGAAGAGGGACACAGAGGGGGAGTGAGAGAGGGGAGGGAGACAGGGTGTGTGCTGTACAATATTCTAGTATTGTATCAATAATGTATTGCTGACGGGAGGCCTGCTGTTTCACGCTGGTAGGGTGTGTGTGTGGCATATGGGGACAGGGCTCTAAACTGCGACCATTTTGGTTGCACATGCTTCTAAATATTTTGCTGTGCAACCTGGAAGCTTCATTTGGGAGCACAAGTGTGCTTAGATAAAAACAGAGTAATTGTTTCAATGATTATGCTCTGCTGTATCTCTGCCTCCGAGTGCCATCGACAGAAAAAGCGTTGCAGATTTGTGACTGCCATGGTTTCACCATTACTAAAGAGAAAACTGATTGTTTCTATCAAAAAACATTCAAACATATAATGCTATGTTTTTATCTTCCTATCGCGCATTGGCGGGCCACATGTTTGTCTTCATAAACCATGGTGCGGGCTGTTCTAAAACTAATCGTGGGCCGCCAACCATTTGTTTGCACTTTGTTCAGTTAGCTAGCGAGCAAGACTTTACCAGTGTATCCAAACATTTGGCGGCTCAGAAAGAATGTTAAAGGGATATCTTGTTCAGGAGATCAATGATCTTAGCAATGAATGAATGAATGAATGACTGATCTCTTGCATGTTGTGACTCACAAATGATTTTATCATTTCAATGACCGGTATTTGTATCAGTCTTTCTATAAACTAGGGTACCAGTGAGGATTTCCTACACTGTTGATAATTATCTGCCAATTTTTAAAAATGTCCTTACCTTTAAGATATAAGGAGGATCATAGCTATATTCAATCAAATTCACAAGTGTATTTAAAACCTGTGTTTAACCCTTTATCATGGTTGGTGTCTTGGCAGATTTGTTGAAAATCGTGTGACATAAAACATGACTTTTCTGTCCTTGCATTAAGGGCAGTGTAAGTTATCATTATAACATATATTAAGCATTCATCAGTTAAATTATACATTGAACTTAAACCTGTATGAATCCTGGATCTAGCTGTCAGACAGCATTTTGTATAAGATCTCAGAAATGCAGTATAATTATGTAACATTTCATGTCTCCTTATGTTATGGGCTGACTGTTTGACCTATTGCTATCCCCACCCTATGGAAAACATCTTCCATAGTCCCCAATCCCCAAAAATCCACCCCTGACTGAGTTCAACCATTACCAACATGTTGCTCTCATGTCCCTGATCATGAAATACTTGGAAAGACTGCTTCTTAACATCCTACTTCCCACCGTCCTCCCTTGATTCCTAACAGTTTGCTTACAAAGCAAAGAGAGGAATGGATGATTTTGTGGTCTGCATGCTGCAAAGGCTCCTGGAACACTGGGAATGAGAAATGATGCGCGCATCCTGTTCGTGGATTTCACCTCTGGCTTCAACACCCTCCAACAGCACACTACGACCCAGAAGCTCATTAACCTGGACGTATCTCCCACCATCATCCGCTGGATCCACAACTTGTTAGATGGCAGACCTCAGGCCGTGA
This sequence comes from Oncorhynchus tshawytscha, assembly GCF_018296145.1. NCBI lineage: Eukaryota > Metazoa > Chordata > Actinopteri > Salmoniformes > Salmonidae > Oncorhynchus > Oncorhynchus tshawytscha. Next base: position 52,416,378 of record NC_056458.1, on the reverse strand, counting down.
GGATAAAAACACCATTCTGTGCGCATCACCAACATTGTTGTGCCAAAGGGTTGCATTCTTAGTCTTTTGCTCTACACCCTGTATACCAATGACTGCAAATCATGATCCACAATACACTCCTTTTCAAGTACTCTAATGACGCAGCCATCCTGTCCCTTTTTATTTTTTTAAATTTTTTATTTTACCTTTATTTAACCAGGTAGGCAAGTTGAGAACAAGTTCTCATTTACAATTGCGACCTGGCCAAGATAAAGCAAAGCAGTTCGACAGATACAACGACACAGAGTTACACATGGAGTAAAACAAACATACAGTCAATAATACAGTATAAACAAGTCTATATACAATGTGAGCAAATGAGGTGAGAAGGGAGGTAAAGGCAAAAAAGGCCATGGTGGCAAAGTAAATACAATATAGCAAGTAAAACACTGGAATGGTAGTTTTGCAATGGAAGAATGTGCAAAGTAGAAATAAAAATAATGGGGTGCAAAGGAGCAAAATAAATAAATTAAATTAAAATTAAATACAGTTGGGAAAGAGGTAGTTGTTTGGGCTAAATTATAGGTGGGCTATGTACAGGTGCAGTAATCTGTGAGCTGCTCTGACAGTTGGTGCTTAAAGCTAGTGAGGGAGATAAGTGTCCCTAGCTAGCTAACAGTACAAAAAAATTTGAAAACGTGTAATGTACCTTCCAGCAATATCAATAATCCATCATGAAAACATCTACAGTCCTATTGATCTGATTGGTTACTGATCTAATTGGTTAATAATAATATCATTTAAAATCCCTCATTGTGTCCCAAATGTGTTTAGACACGGTGACCATTTACGGTGACTGTGTTGCAATAACTACCTGGATCTCAAAGCCTCAAAAACAAAAGAAATAACAAACAACTTCCGGGAAAAAAATATAAACTGTGACTGCCCTATCCTCATCAATGGAGAGGCCATCGAAATGGTTCCTTCATTCAAATATCTCAGAATAAAAATGGAAATCACAGCAACGTCTGTCTGTCATCAGACCAATCCTGTCCGTCAAACCTCCTTCTACTACAGTACCAGAGCATCAAACCCCAACTCCTTCTACTACAGTACCAGAGCATCAAACCCCAACTCCTTCTACTACTGTACCAGAACATCAAACCCCAACTCCTTCTACTACTGTACCAGAGCATCAAACCCCAACTCCTTCTACTACTACTACTACTGTACCAGAGCATCAAACCCCAACTCCTTCTACTACTACTGTGCCAGAGCATCAAGCCCCAACTCCTTCTACTATTACTACTGTACCAGAGCATCAAACCCCAACTCCTTACTACTACTGTACCAGAGCATCAAACCCCTGTACCAGAGCATCAAACCCCAACTCCTTCTACTACTACTGTACCAGAGCATCAAACCCCAACTCCTTCTACTACTGTACTAGAGCATCAAACCCCAACTCCTTCTACTACTGTACCAGAGCATCAAACCCCAACTCCTTCTACTACTGTACCAGAGCATCAAACCCCAACTCCTTCTACTACTGTACCAGAGCATCAAACCCCAACTCCTTCTACTACTGTACCAGAGCATCAAACCCCAACTCCTTCTACTACTGTACCAGTGCATCAAACCCCAACTCCTTCTACTACTGTACCAGAGCATCAAACCCCAACTCCTTCTACTACTACTACATCAAACTGTACCAGAGCATCAAACCCCAACTCCTTCTACTACTACTACTACTACTACTACCAGAGCATCAAACCCCAACTCCTTCTACTACTACTAAACTACTACTACTACTACTACTGTGCCAGAGCATCAAACCCCAACTCCTTCTACTATTACTACTGTACCAGAGCATCAAACCCCAACTCCTTCTACTACTACTACTACTACTACTACTGTGCCAGAGCATCAAACCCCAACTCCTTCTACTATTACTACTGTACCAGAGCATCAAACCCCAACTCCTTCTACTACTACTACTGTGCTGTACAGAGCATCAAACCCCAACTCCTTCTACTACTGTACCAAAGCATCAAACCCCAACTCCTTCTACTACTACTACTGTACCAGAGCATCAAACCCCAACTCCTTCTACTACTGTACCAGAGCATCAAACCCCAACTCCTACTACTACTGTACCAGAGCATCAAACCCCAACTCCTACTACTACTGTACCAGAGCATCAAACCCCAACTCCTTCTGCTACTGTACCAGAGCATCAAACCCCAACTCCTTCTACTGTACCAGAGCATCAATCCCCAACTCCTTCTACTACTACTACTGTACCAGAGCATCAAACCCCAACTCCTTCTACTGTACCAGAGCATCAAACCCCAACTCCTTCTACTACTGTACCAGAGCATCAAACCCCAACTCCTACTACTACTGTACCAGAGCATCAAACCCCAACTCCTACTACTACTGTACCAGAGCATCAAACCCCAACTCCTTCTGCTACTGTACCAGAGCATCAAGCCCCAACTCCTTCTGCTACTGTACCAGAGCATCAATCCCCAACTCCTTCTACTACTACTACTGTACCAGAGCATCAAACCCCAACTCCTTCTACTGTACCAGAGCATCAAACCCCAACTCCTTCTACTACTGCTACTGTACCAGAGCATCAAACCCCAACTCCATCTGCTACTGTACCAGAGCATCAAACCCCAACTCCTTCTGCTACTGTACCAGAGCATCAAACCCCAACTCCTTCTGCTACTGTACCAGAGCATCAAACCCCAACTCCTTCTACTACTGTACCAGAGCATCAAACCCCAACTCCTTCTACTACTACTACTGTACCAGAGCATCAAACCCCAACTCCTTCTACTACTACTACTACTACTACACCAGAGCATCAAGCCCCAACTCCTTCTGCTACTGTACCAGAGCATCAAGCCCCAACTCCTTCTGCTACTGTACCAGAGCATCAAACCCCAACTCCTGCACTATTTATGTGTGCCTGTTGTTTGTTTTGTGTTTTATGTATTCATTTTTTTAACTAGGCAAGTCAGCTAAGAACAAATTCTTATTTACAATGACGGCCTACACGGCCAAACCCTAACCTGGACGACACTGGGCCAATTGTGCGCCGCACTATGGGACTCCCAATCACGTCCAGTTGTGATACAGCCTGGAATCGAACTAGGCTCTGTAGTGACGCATCTCATCTAGGACTGAGATGCAGTGCCTTAGACCGCTGTGCCACTCAGGAGCCCTGAAGCTGTGCCATGATTTTACTCCTGAAGGACAATAGCGTGATTCTGATTCTGATATATACATAGCAAATTGATGTTGATCATATGTTGTCTGCTTGGCGTGACCGTTTTCCTGCGCCGGAATAAAAAACAATTGTCCTTTACCCTCTGTTCCCTGCGCCTGACTCCGTACCCACTACTCATAGAAGTGCGTTACACATAAGTAATTCATCATTAACGTTTGCTTCATTCATGTGACTGACCATTACTGGGTCATGCATGTGACAGACCAATACCTCATGAGGCTTCTTCTCTCTAAGCTGAGACCTTGAAACTGAGATATCTTTCATTCTCAAAACAAGGGTCTGGGCGTACTGCCAAATTGCAGATACTGCTAGTGAGGATTTGTTTAGTCAGCCACTTGCATGAACACACATATTGGTTAATAGAAAAACATAAAATGTTCCATTACAAGGTTTACTTTGAAATTCAGACATTCCCTCAGTTTGGTGATTGAAAAGTGATTGTAATTATTGTAGCCAATTTATACATTTTCCTGCTCCCTTACAATTGTCGGGGCAGCAGGGTAGCCTAGTGGTTAGAGCGTTGGACTACTAACCGCAAGGTTGCAAAATCAAAACCCTGAGCTGACAAGGTACAAATCTGTCGTTCTGCCCCTGAACAAGGCAGTTAACCCACTGTTCCTAGGCCGTAATTGAAAATAAGAATTTGTTCTTAACTGACTTGCCTAGTAAAATTAAAATCTTAGATTTTTTTGTGAGCGATGTGGCCACTTTCATTTGCTTCCCACTGCTTCAATTGAAGGGTGTTGTGTTACTCTGTTGTGGTAAATTATGAACATGACAACATCTAATGTTGGCTTCAACTTGGCATACATACAAATCCTTCCATTACAAAAGGAACCTGTTTTTGGTCACCTTCTCATGATAAAAATTGTTATGGTGCTATTCAAATGCTGAGATTAATGATACCGCTATTCATGGCTTAATTATGTGGGCCTGCATTGACCACATACATACAGTAAGCTACAGAAAACTCGCCACGCATGCATCCAACCTATTTAGTCAGGCAATGTCCACCTTATTTTCACATATGTGACCCGATTCAGGAAACTAGGCTTATGACACAAGTCACGACTTCACAGGAGAGCCATTTGAACAAAATGTTTTCTGCCAGAAATGGCTTCTCGAACATGTGAACTTTCATGTGCCTTAATAACAAACTGGTATGTGATCTGTAAATATGATTACAATTGTTAAATTACAAGCCTTATTGGTTAAGCCAAAGAAAAAGCTGTCAACCTTCCCACTAGCCATTGATTGGCAGAGATAATGAGTGATTGGCAGAGCCATTGATTGGCAGAGATAATGAGTGGGCTTGACATGCCGAGAGAGTTCGGATTGGTCTGCCACAGAAGCCTTCTGTCTATTTGAGCTCGTCAGTATGTGTTGGTAATCCTGTCGAACTGAGCTTTTAAAAAAATATTTTGTGTGGTGGAGCTGCAGAAGTGTTGCTCTCCACTTTCTGGAGGATCCATTTTTGTAATCAGTGGAATTAGAGTATGATAGCTAAAGAGATGGAGAAAACACCTGTCTCCAGATTACATCTTCAAACTAAGGGAAACCATGGCATGGCTTTCCTGACATGGAGACGCGTCCATCATGCATTATAGTGAATTTTCAGATATTACACGTTTTCTAATTTTGACAAAGTGGTTTCATTTAAAAAAATAATTACATTTTCAAGCTAAAGTGTACTGTTAGCTAGCTAGCTAACATTAGCTGGCTGACTCCCAAGCTGACGTTATTATTCGTATCCCAGAGCCGTGTGCTGTTCTAGTTAGAGCCTAATGTTAGATAGCTTACATTGAACATGGTTGGTTAGCTCCCAGCACTGTGGCATTGTTGGCACTGTTCATTGTTGTTTAACTAGCTAACGTTATCTGGCTGGATTATTAGCTAATGTTATGTGATGTGTATACCACACCCGTTGAATATGGCCAGTGCCAGTAAACCTCTGCAAAAAAAGCATAATGAAATTGTTGCCAGCTGAGCTGGTTAGGCTGTATTTATGTTATCCAGAGGTAAACAAATCATCGGCCAGAATGTCGAGAGCTCGGTGAGCGAAATGAGATGGGTGGGGCTAAAGCTTAAGAGTGTGTGAATGATGCTGAATGAGTGTAGACAAAGAAGAGCTCTTCACTCGACAGCAAAGGTTATTTTCTCAAAAGTGAGTTTAAAAGTCGATCTACTTTCAAAGCAGAATTACTTCCCATTGTTTCTCAAATGCAGTGTATGATATCAAATTTTATACCTCTACTTTTTTTAGTTTCTACTTTTATCCAATGTAAAAAACACAATTTCAAATTTTGCCACATAAGACCGAATCCAGGTGGTGAGTCACATATTTAAGAATGTAATAATAATTTGAATATCAATGTATTGGCAAGGCCTAAAAAATATATACAGTACCAGTCAAACGTTTGGTCACACCTACTCATTCCAGGGTCTTTATTTTCTAAATTGTAAAATAATAGTGAAGACATCAAACCTATGAAATAACACATCTGGAATCATGTAGTAACCAAAAAGTGTTAAACAATTCAAAATATATTTGATATTCTTCAAAGTAGCCACCCTTTGCCTTGATGACCGTTTTGCACCCTCATGGCAGTCTCTCAACCAGCTTCACCTGGAGTTATTTTCCAACAGGCTTGAAGGAGTTCCGACAGCCGGGAAGAACTAGTGGGTATCAGAGCGGCAGTCACTCAACAGCAATACTACTAGTATTACGACCAGGAATACGACTTTCCCGAAACGGATCCTTTGTTCCCCCAGGGCAATTGAACTGGTTCCAGTGGCCGAACCAAAACAACGCTGGCGGAGGAGAGCTACTTGGAGTGGTCTTCTATTCTGACTTAGGAAGTGCGCACAACACCCACCGCTTCCGAGTATATTACTTGCTGATGTTCAGTCTTTGAATAGTAATAACGACGAGTTCAGGGCAAGGATTTCTTTCCAGAGAGACATCAGGGATTGTAACATACTCTGTTTCACGGATACATGGCTCTCTCAGGATGTACTGTCTGAGTCCATCCAGCCAGTTGGGTTCTCAGTTCATCGCACAGACAGGAATGACTCATGGTGTGATTGTGATAACATACAGGAACTCAAGTCCTTCTGTTCACCCTAACTAGAATACCTCACAATGAAATGCCAACCGTATCACCTCCCAAGATAATTATCTTTGGTTATATTCACAGCCGTGTATATCCCCCCTCAAGCCGATACCATGGCGGCCCTCAAAGAACTTCACTGGACTTTATGCAAACTGGAAACCACATATCCTGAGGCAGTATTTATTGTAGCTGGGATTTTATCAAGGAGAATTTGAGGAAAATAATGCAGAAATTCTATCAACACATTGACTGTAGTACTCGCGCTGCTAAAACACTTGACCAGTGCTACTCCAGCTTCCGGGATGCCTTCAAGGCCCTTCCCGCCCTCCTTTCGGCAAATCTGATTGCAACTCCATTTTGCTCCTCCCTTCCTATAGGTAGTTACTCAAACAGGAAGTACCAGTGCTAAGGATTATTCAATGCTGGTTTGACCAATCGGAATCCACACTTCAAGATTGTTGTGATCTCGCGGACTGGGATATGTTCCGGGTAGCCTCAGAGAATAATATTTACATATGCTGATTCGGTGACTGAGTTTATCAGGATAAGAGATGTTGTACCCACTGTGACTATTAAAACTTACCCTAACTAGAAACAGCGGATATATATGACAGCTGTCGGGACGTGACTTAACATAAATCTGATGACTGTTATGTATCGAATCAACTAACTAGGTTTAATTGTTACTCTATTAAATTAATCATGTAACAATTAACTCATTAGGAAATGGGGCACCACGGAAGAAGTTGTTTAATGAGTTACCATCTCCCGAATTAAACTCTAGATGATATATAAGTTATATATTGATAACAGTCTGTTATTAATCATTCCCTCATATCAGTCTCATAATTAATTTATGAATCATTACCTCATATCAGTCTCATAATTCTGAATGTCACATACTCCTTGCATCTACACAAACCCCAGCTTGTCTTATCATTCCATATAACAGATGTAATTGTTTATTTACTAACTTAATGATAACACAGGATACACACACGCGGTATAGGTTATTGATTAGAAACTTAATGCGATGGAAACAGCTCCCTAGCGGAGTAATGACAACATGCCTGCTTGTTCATCAAAAGAGAGTTGAGTAGAGAGGGGAAAAGGGAGAAAGAAAAAGGGAGAAAGAAAGAGACTAGAGAGACTTATATACTTGGAACTACGCTCACAGTAATCATAATACTTTGCCCCGAACCGCCGCACATTTGGGGTAAAAAATTATGAATCTATTTACGTGTTTGGATGTCTTCCTTTGTCATTTATCTCTGTTTGACCCAGGCCTTTGTGAAAATGGTTCTGTTGGCCTTCTCCTGAGCTCTTAAGTGTAAGGCGCTGATTGTCCACAAGAGGTCACAATGTCCTCCTTAGTTGTCGGTGGCTTCAATACCTTGTTCTGTAGTCTGAAGCAGACTAACAGGGTGGTGTTTACTGATCAATGATCCTCAGTGGGCTGATAAGAGCAGTGTTGTTGACGGTGATTTGAAGAGGATAACCAGATGGTCCAACTTAAATTCACTTTCTTAGATACAGTACTTAGAACAGCTACTCAGCCATAGCATTGATTGTTAGAGAGGCTAATTTGTCGTCTTCACCTCGTGTTAATTTTCAGGGTCGTAACCAATGGAGACCTAAGCTGCAGCTTGGGTCCTTCTGGTCTGGTATGTTAATTCTCAACTCATCAAATCAAATCAAATTTATTTATATAGCCCTTCGTACATCAGCTGATATCTCAAAGTGCTGTACAGAAACCCAGCCTAAAACCCCAAACAGCAAGCAATGCAGGTGTAGAAGCACGGTGGCTAGGAAAAACTCCCTAGAAAGGCCAAAACCTAGGAAGAAACCTAGAGAGGAACCAGGCTATGTGGGGTGGCCAGTCCTCTTCTGGCTGTGCCGGGTGGAGATTATAACAGAACATGGCCAAGATGTTCAAATGTTCATAAATGACCAGCATGGTCGAATAATAATAAGGCAGAACAGTTGAAACTGGAGCAGCAGCACAGTCAGGTGGAAGTTGAAACTGGAGCAGCAGCATGGCCAGGTGGACTGGGGACAGCAAGGAGTCATCATGTCAGGTAGTCCTGGGGCATGGTCCTAGGGCTCAGGTCAGTTGAAACTGGAACAGCAGCATGGCCAGGTGGACTGGGGACAGCAGAGTCATCATGTCAGGTAGTCCTGGGGCATGGTCCTAGGGCTCAGGTCCTCCGAGAGAGAGAAAGAAAGAGAGAAGGAGAGAATTAGAGAACACACACTTAGATTCACACAGGACACCGAATAGGACAGGAGAAGTACTCCAGATATAACAAACTGACCCCAGCCCCCGACACATAAACTACTGCAGCATAAATACTGGAGGCTGAGACAGGAGGGGTCAGGAGACACTGTGGCCCCATCCGAGGACACCCCGGACAGGGCCAAACAGGAAGGATATAACCCCACCCACTTTGCCAAAGCACAGCCCCCACACCACTAGAGGGATATCTTCAACCACCAACTTACCATCCTGAGACAAGGCTGAGTATAGCCCACAAAGATCTCCGCCACGGCACAACCCAAGGGGGCGCCAACCCAGACAGGATGACCACAACAGTGAATCAACCCACTCAGGTGATGCACCCCCTCCAGGGACGGCATGAGAGAGCCCCAGTAAGCCAGTGACTCAGCCCCTGTAATAGGGTTAGAGGCAGAGAATCCCAGTGGAAAGAGGGGAACCGGCCAGGCAGAGACAGCAAGGGCGGTTCGTTGCTCCAGAGCCTTTCCGTTCACCCTCCCACTCCTGGGCCAGACTACACTCAATCATATGACCCACTGAAGAGATGAGTCTTCAGTAAAGACTTAAAGGTTGAGAACGAGTTTGCGTCTCTGACATGGGTAGGCAGACCGTTGCATAAAAATGGAGCTCTATAGGAGAAAGCCCTGCCTCCAGCTGTTTGCTTAGAAATTCTAGGTACAATTAGGAGGCCTGCGTCTTGTGACCGTAGCGTACGTGTAGGTATGTACGGCAGGACCAAATCAGAGAGATAGGTAGGAGCAAGCCCATGTAATGCTTTGTAGGTTAGCAGTAAAACCTTGAAATCAGCCCTTGCTTTGACAGGAAGCCAGTGTAGAGAGGCTAGCACTGGAGTAATATGATCAAATTTTTTGGTTCTAGTCAGGATTCTAGCAGCCGTATTTAGCACTAACTGAAGTTTATTTAGTGCTTTATCCGGGTAGCCGGAAAATAGAGCATTGCAGTAGTCTAACCTAGAAGTGACAAAGGCATGGATTAATTTTTCTGCATCATTTTTGGACAGAAAGTTTCTGATTTTTGCAATGTTACGTAGATGGAAAAAAGCTGTCCTCGAAATGGTCTTGATATGTTCTTCAAAAGAGAGATCAGGGTCCAGAGTAACGCCGTGGTCCTTCACAGTTTTATTTGAGACGACTGTACAACCATTAAGATTAATTGTCAGATTCAACAGAAGATCTCTTTGTTTCTTGGGACCTAGAACAAGCATCTCTGTTTTGTCCGAGTTTAATAGTAGAAAGTTTGCAGCCATCCACTTCCTTATGTCTGAAACACATGCTTCTAGCGAGGGCAATTTTGTTTCATTGAAATGTACAGCTGTGTGTCATCCGCATAGCAGTGAAAGTTTACATTATGTTTTCGAATAACATCCCCAAGAGGTAAAATATATAGTGAAAACAATAGTGGTCCTCAAACGGAACCTTGAGGAACACCGAAATTTACAGTTGATTTGTCAGAGGACAAACCATTCACAGAGACAAACTGATATCTTTCCGACAGATAAGATCTAAACCAGGCCAGAACATGTCTGTGTAGACCAATTTGGGTTTCCAATCTCTCCAAAAGAATGTGGTGATCGATGGTATCAAAAGCAGCACTAAGGTCTAGGAGCACGAGGACAGATGCAGAGCCTTGGTCCGATGCCATTAAAATGTAATTTACCACCTTCACAAGTGCCGTCTCAGTGCTATGATGGGGTCTAGAACCAGACTGAAGCATTTCGTATACATTGTTTGTCTTCAGGAAGGCAGTGAGTTGCTGAGCAACAGCCTTCTCTAAAATTTTTGAGAGGAATGGAAGATTCGATATAGGCCGATTAGTTTTTTATATTTTCTGGGTCAAGGTTTGGCTTTTTCAAGAGAGGCTTTATTACTGCCACTTTTAGTGAGTTTGGTACACATCCAGTGGATAGAGAGCCGTTTATTATGTTCAACATAGGAGGGCCAAGCACAGGAAGCAGCTCTTTCAGTAGTTTAGTTGGAATAGGGTCCAGTATGCAGCTTGAAGGTTTAGAGGCCATGATTATTTTCATCATTGTGTCAAGAGATATAGTACTAAAACACTTGAGCGTCTCTCTTGATCCTAGGTCCTGGCAGAGTTGTGCAGACTCAGGACAACTGAGGTTTGGAGGAATACGCAGGTTTAAAGAGGAGTCCGTAATTTGCTTTCTAATAATCATAATCTTTTCCTCAAAGAAGTTCATGAATTTATCACTGCTAAAGTGAAAGTCATCCTCTCTTGGGGAATGCTGCTTTTTAGTTAGCTTTGCGACAGTATCAAAAAGGAATTTCGGATTGTTCTTATTTTCCTCAATTAAGTTAGAAAAATAGGATGATCGATCAGCAGTAAGGGCTCTTCGGTACTGCACGGTACCGTCCTTCCAAGCTAGTCGGAAGACTTCCAGTTTGGTGTGGCGCCATTTCCGTTCCAATTTTCTGGAAGCTTGCTTCAGAGCTCGGGTATTTTCTGTGTACCAGGTAGCTAGTTTCTTATGAGAATTTTTTGTAGTTTTTAGGGGTGCAACTGCATCTAGGGTATTGCGCAAGGTTAAATTGAGATCCTCAGTTAGGTGGTTAACTGATTTTTGTCCTCTGGCGTCCTTGGGTAGGCAGAGGGAGTCTGGAAGGGCATCAAGGAATCTTTGTGTTGTCTGTGAATTTATAGCACGACTTTTGATGTTCCTTGGTTGGGGTCTGAGCAGATTATTTGTTGCAATTGCAAACGCAATAAAATGGTGGTCCGATAGTCCAGGATTATGAGGAAAAACATTAAGATCCACCACATTTATTCCATGGGACAAAACTAGGTCCAGCGTATGACTGTGACAGTGAGTGGGTCCAGAGACATGTTGGACAAAACCCACTGAGTCGATGATGGCTCCGAAAGCCTTTTGGAGTGGGTCTGTGGACTTTTCCATGTGAATATTAAAGTCACCAAAGATTAGAATATTATCTGCTATGACTACAAGGTCGGATAGGAATTCAGGGAACTCAGTGAGAAACGCTGTATATGGCCCAGGAGGCCTGTAAACAGTAGCTGTAAAAAGTGATTGAGTAGGCTGCATAGATTTCATGACTAGAAGCTCAAAAGACGAAAACGTCATTTTTTTTTTGTAAATTGAAATTTGCTATCGTAAATGTTAGCAACCCCTCCGCCTTTGCGGGATGCACAGGGGATATGGTCACTAGTGTAGCCAGGAGGTGAGGCCTCATTTAAAACAGTAAATTCATCAGGCTTAAGCCATGTTTCAGTCAGGCCAATCACATCAAGATTATGATCAGTGATTAGTTCATTGACTATAATTGCCTTTGAAGTAAGGGATCTAACATTAAGTAGCCCTATTTTGAGATGTGAGGTATCATGATCTCTTTCAATAATGACAGGAATGGAGGTAGTCTTTATCCTAGTGAGATTGCTAAGGCGAACACCGCCATGTTTAGTTTTGCCCAACCTAGGTCGAGGCACAGACACGGTCTCAATGGTGATAGCTGAGCTGACTACACTGACTGTGCTAGTGGCAGACTCCACTATGCTGGCAGGCCTGCACCCGATTTCATTGTGGAGCTAGAGGAGTTAGAGCCCTGTCTATGTTGGTAGATAAGATGAGAGCACCCCTCCAGCTAGGATGGAGTCCGTCACTCCTCAGCAGGTTAGGCTTGGTCCTGTTTGTGGGTGAGTCCCAGAAAGAGGGCCAATTATCTACAAATTCTATCTTTTGGGAGGGGCAGAAAACAGTTTTCAACCAGCGATTGAGTTGTGAGACTCTGCTGTAGAGCTCATCACTCCCCTAACTGGGAGGGGGCCAGAGACAATTACTCGATGCCGACACATCTTTCTAGCTGATATGCACGCAGAAGCTATGTTGCGCTTGGTGATCTCTGACTGTTTCATCCTAACATCGTTGGTGCCGACGTGGATAACAATATCTCTATACTCTCTACACTCGCCAGTTTTAGCTTTAGCCAGCACCATCTTCAGATTAGCCTTAACGTCGGTAGCCCCGCCCCCGGGTAAACAGTGTATGATCGCTGGATGATTCGCTTTAAGTCTAATACTGCGGGTAATGAAGTCGCCAATGACTAGAGTTTTCAATTTGTCAGAGCTAATGGTGGGAAGCTTCGGCGTCTCAGACGCCGTAACGGGAGGAGTAGAGACCAGAGAAGAATCAGCCTCTGACTCCGACCCGCTGCTTAATGGGGAAAACCGGTTAAAAGTTTCTGTCGGCTGAATGAGCGACACCGGTTGAGCGTTCCTACACCATTTCCTTCCAGAAACCGTGAGAAAGTTGTCCGGCTGCGGGGACTGTGCCAGGGGATTTATACTACTATCTGTACTTACTGGTGGCACAGACGCTGTTTCATCCTTTCCTACACTGAAATTACCCTTGCCTAACGGTTGCGTCTGAAGCTGGGCTTGCAGCACAGCTATCCTCGCCGTAAGGCGAGTACAGCGGCTGCAATTAGAAGGCATCATGTTAATGTTACTACTTAGCTTCGGCTGTTGGAGGTCCTGACGTATCGTTTCCAGATAAAGCGTCCGGAGTGAAAAAGTTGAGGAAAAAATAAATAAATCTATGAACGGTAATTAAAAAGTGAAAACCGTAAAGTTGTCAGGTAGCAAAACAGGTTGGCAACAAAACGCACAGCAACTCGAAAACAAGCCTGCAAGTTGTGACCGGAACTCATCCTTTATACACCCTGGTAAAAAGGGGGCATTCCATCTTGCTGACACGCTCTCTGAGCTCCCTCGGGTGTGGCTACTTACTGGTGCAAAGTATCATCAAATCTATGATCTCATTAGAAAACTAAAATCACATTCCTATCTTAACAAGAACATTATCATTATCTGTGATATTTCCTACACAACGTAAAGGATGAAAACCTTACATATACAGTGTGTATACTGTTCAAGTTACAATAATACAACATTTTTAGACCTTTTTTAATGACATTACAAAATCAACATTCGCTTTCCATAGACCATCTCCCATCATTCCCCACATTTGGATGTTAGGAATATTGTTCCAGTGTCCACTTTTGGGCAGCAAAATGTCTCTGTTAACAAAGGACATTCCATTCAGCAATACTAAAAACTAAAAAGGTTCCCCTGCTGCATACAATTTACGACCGGGTTTACGACCCCCATTTCCATCCCTCCTCCCTTCTGCGGGTGAGAGGAATCTGGTTGAAGTTCAGGCTCCCGAGTGGCGCAGCGGTCTAAGGCACCGCATCTCAGTGCTAGAGGCATCACTACAGACCCTGATTCGATTCCAGTCTGTATCACAACAGGCTGTGATTATGAGTCCCATAGGGTTGCGCACAACTTGCCTAGCTAAATAAATGTTTAAAAAAAGAAAAAAGAAGTTGATCCATTGTAAACGGGTCTCTGGATCCTCACAGGAGAGTCATGACACAGCATTCGCGCAAAACAAAGGAGTTAATTGTGGACTTCAGAAAACAGCAGAGGGAGCACCCTCCTATCCACATCGACGGGACCTCAGTGGAGAAGGTGGAAAGCTTCCAAGTTCCTCGGCGTACATATCACTCACAGACTGAAATGGTCCACCCACACTGACAGTGTGCTGAGGAAGGCACAACAGTGCCTCTTCAACCTCAGGAGGCTGAAGAAATTTGGCTTGTCACCTAAAACCCTCACAAACATTTACAGATAAAAATTGAGAGCATCCTGTCGGGCTGTATCACCAACTGGTACGGCAACTACACCGCCCACAATCACAGCCCTGCTGTGGTGCTGTCTGCCCAATGCATCACCAGGGGAACCTACAGCACTCGACACCTACAGGACACCTACAGCACTCGATGTCACAGGACGGTCATCAAGGACAACAACTACCCGAGCCACTGCCTGTTCATCCCACTATCATCCAGAAGGCAAGGTCAGTACAGGTGCATCAAAGCTGGGACCAAGAGACTGAAAAAAAGCTTATATCTCAAGGCCATCAGACTGTTAAATTCTGTTAAATAGACATCACTAGCACATTAGAGGCTGCTGCCCTACGGCATGACTCTCTCTTTTGGGTTTAGGATCATAAGCGCCAGATCAGCTCTGCACAGGGCTGACAGATAGCCAGACCCCCCTCTCCCACCAGAGTTGTATGACAACAACCTGATTGGGAAATGGTTGGTGGGGATCCAAACAATAATCATGTAATTTGTTGTTTTGTGATGTCATTAAGGATGGTATAACAAGACAACTGTAACTCTGCAAGTGTACATGTCCTAGTTATTGGATTTACAACTTAAATAATTTAATATGAAACTACTACACTTCCGGCGCCGACAGAGATGGCCGCCTCGCTTCGCGTTCCTAGGAAACTATGCAGTTTTTTGTTTTTTTACGTGTTATTTCTTACACTAGTACCCCAGGTCATCTTAGGTTTCATTACATACAGCCGAGAAGAACTACTGAATATAAGATCAGCGTCAACTCACCATCAGTACGACCAAGAATATGTTTTTCGCGATGCGGATCCTGTGTTCTGCCTTACAAACAGGACAACCGAGTGGATCACATGCAGCGACCCGAAAAAACGACTCAGAAAAAGAGGGAAACGAAGCGGTCTTCTGGTCAGACTCCGGAGACGGGCACATCGTGCACCTCTCCCTAGCATTCTTCTCGCCAATGTCCAGTCTCTTGACAACAAGGTTGATGAAATCCGAGCAAGGGTAGCATTCCAGAGGGACATCAGAGACTGCAACGTTCTCTGCTTCACGGAAACATGGCTAACTGGAGAGACGCAATCCGAAGCGGTGCAGCCAGCGGGTTTCTCCACGCATCGCGCCGACAGAAACAAACATCTTTCTGGTAAGAAGAGGGGCGGGGGCGTATGCCTTATGACTAACGTGACATGGTGTGATGAAAGAAACATACAGGAACTCAAATCCTTCTGTTCACCTGATTTAGAATTCCTCACAATCAAATGTAGACCGCATTATCTACCAAGAGAATTCTCTTCGATTATAATCACAGCCGTAAATATCCCCCAAGCAGACACATCGATGGCTCTGAACGAACTTTATTTAACTCTCTGCAAACTGGAAACGATTTATCCGGAGGCTGCATTCATTGTAGCTGGGGATTTTAACAAGGCTAATCTGAAAACAAGACTCCCTAAATTTTATCAGCATATCGATTGCGCAACCAGGGGTGGAAAGACCTTGGATCATTGTTACTCTAACTTCCGCGACGCATATAAGGCCCTGCCCCGCCCCCCTTTCGGAAAAGCTGACCACGACTCCATTTTGTTGATCCCTGCCTACAGACAGAAACTAAAACAAGAAGCTCCCACGCTGAGGTCTGTTCAACGCTGGTCCGACCAAGCTGACTCCACACTCCAAGACTGCTTCGATCACGTGGACTGGGAGATGTTTCGTATTGCGTCAGATAACAACATTGACGAATACGCTGATTCGGTGTGCGAGTTCATTAGAACGTGCCTTGAAGATGTTGTTCCCATAGCAACGATTAAAACATTCCCTAACCAGAAACCTTGGATTGATGGCAGCATTCGTGTGAAACTGAAGGCACGAACCACTGCTTTTAATCAGGGCAAGGTGTCTGGTAACTTGGCTGAATACAAACAGTGCAGCTATTCCCTCCGCAAGGCTATCAAACAAGCTAAGCGCCAGTACAGAGACAAAGTAGAATCTCAATTCAACGGCTCAGACACAAGAGGCATGTGGCAGGGTCTACAGTCAATCACGGACTACAGGAAGAAACCCAGCCCAGTCACGGACCAGGATGTCTTGCTCCCAGGCAGACTAAATAACTTTTTGCCCGCTTTGAGGACAATACAGTGCCACTGACACGGCCTGCAACGAAAACATGCGGTCTCTCCTTCACTGCAGCCGAAGTGAGTAAGACATTTAAACGTGTTAACCCTCGCAAGGCTGCAGGCCCAGATGGCGTCCCCAGCCGCGCCCTCAGAGCATGCGCAGACCAGCTGGCCGGTGTGTTTACAGACATATTCAATCAATCCCTATACCAGTCTGCTGTTCCCACATGCTTCAAGAGGGCCACCATTGTTCCTGTTCCCAAGAAAGCTAAGGTAACTGAGCTAAACGACTACCGCCCCGTAGCACTCACATCCGTCATCATGAAGTGCTTTGAGAGACTAGTCAAGGACCATATCAATATCACCTCCACCCTACCTGACACCCTAGACCCACTCCAATTTGCTTACCGCCCAAATAGGTCCACAGACGATGCAATCTCAACCACACTGCACACTGCCCTAACCCATCTGGACAAGAGGAATACCTATGTGAGAATGCTGTTCATCGACTACAGCTCGGCATTCAACACCATAGTACCCTCCAAGCTCGTCATCAAGCTCGAGACCCTGGGTCTCGACCCCGCCCTGTGCAACTGGGTTCTGGACTTCCTGACGGGCCGCCCCCAGGTGGTGAGGGTAGGCAACAACATCTCCTCCCCGCTGATCCTCAACACTGGGGCCCCACAAGGGTGCGTTCTGAGCCCTCTCCTGTACTCCCTGTTCACCCACGACTCCGTGGCCATGCACGCCTCCAACTCAATCATCAAGTTTGCGGACGACACAACAGTGGTAGGCTTGATTACCAACAACGACGAGACGGCCTACAGGGAGGAGGTGAGGGCCCTCGGAGTGTGGTGTCAGGAAAATAACCTCACACTCAACGTCAACAAAACTAAGGAGATGATTGTGGACTTCAGGAAACAGCAGAGGGAACACCCCCATCCACATCGATGGAACAGTAGTGGAGAGGGTAGCAAGTTTTAAGTTCCTCGGCATACACATCACAGACAAACTGAATTGGTCCACTCACACAGACAGCATCGTGAGGAAGGCGCAGCAGCGCCTCTTCAACCTCAGGAGGCTGAAGAAATTCGGCTTGTCACCAAAAGCACTCACAAACTTCTACAGATGCACAATCGAGAGCATCCTGGCGGGCTGTATCACCGCCTGGTATGGCAACTGCACCGCCCTCAACTGTAAGGCTCTCCAGAGGGTAGTGAGGTCTGCACAACGCATCACCGGGGGCAAACTACCTGCCCTCCAGGACACCTACACCACCCGATGCTACAGGAAGGCCATAAAGATCATCAAGGACATCAACCACCCGAGCCACTGCCTGTTCACCCCGCTGTCATCCAGAAGGCGAGGTCAGTACAGGTGCATCAAAGCTGGGACCGAGAGACTGAAAAACAGCTTCTATCTCAAGGCCATCAGACTGTTAAACAGCCACCACTAACATTGAGTGGCTACTACCAACACACTGTCAATGACACTGACTCTACTCCAGCCACTTTAATAATGGGAATTGATGGGAAATGATGTAAATATATCACTAGCCACTTTAAACAATGCTACCTTATATAATGTTACTTACCCTACATTATTCATCTCATATGCATACGTAGATACTGTACTCTATATCATCGACTGCATCCTTATGTAATACATGTATCACTAGCCACTTTAACTATGCCACTTGGTTTACATACTCATCTCATATGTATATACTGTACTCGATATCATCTACCGTATCTTGCCTATGCTGCTCTGTACCATCACTCATTCATATATCCTTATGTACATATTCTTTATCCCCTTACACTGTGTATAAGACAGTAGTTTTTTTTTTTTAATTGTTAGTTAGATTACTTGTTCGTTATTAGTGCATTGTCGGAACTAGAAGCACAAGCATTTCGCTACACTCGCATTAACATCTGCTAACCATGTGTATGTGACAAATAAAATTTGATTTGATTTGATTTTTGATTTGATTTTGTGAAAAGATAGCAATGTGATTTTAGCCTTCTAAATGAGAAATTGTATTTCATATAAAGTTTTATCCAGTCAGTAACAACTGTATATGAAAGTCTAGAACTTTGACCAAAGACACAAGGAAGATCTCATCAAACAGCCATTGATACATCTGATCTATCTATTCTAACAACCACAACAACCCAATAAGCACTACCAAAGACATTGTGACCTCCGGTGGACAAACCATAGTCTTACAACCACGACGATTAAGGACAGCTACGTGTAAATATGTATTGCATTCCTTTTCTGAATAAGTGGTTATTAGGGTGCTAAGTATTTGTATTTCCGTGAGTGTAGCTTACAAATGTCCCGACAGTTGAATTCCTTTGTATCTCGATTTCCCTCTCTTTCAGGAATTCTCCATTTTGTCATAACCAAACTGCCATGCTTTGTTAGTCCACTTTTGACCGTTTTAATGCGTTATGTTAATAATCAATATAACCTAAACCGTGTGATAAATAATTAAGCCAGTTTGTGTTTAGCTGAATCATCATTTAGGTTAGGGTTTGTGCAGAAACGACATTCAGAATGAGACTGATATGAGGAAATGATTAATGGATGACTGGTATGATAATGATATATTTTGATATAGCCTTGAGTTAATTCGGGAAACGGTAACTCGTTAAACAGACTTTTCGCGGTGCCCCAAGTTACTAATGAGTTCATTGTTAAATGATTAATTTAATCACATAATAATTAAACATAGTTAATTGATTTTATAAAATAACAGTCATCACATTAATGGTAGTCACGTCACATCACCTACATACATAGATGTGGAATTACTGGCCATTTTATTCATGTAACACTAGTCACTTTAATAATGTTTACATATTTTGCATTACTCATCTCATATGTATATACTGTATTCTATACTATTCTAAATCTATGCCGCTCTGACATTGCGCGCCCAATATTGATATATTCTTAATAGGCGTCCCGCTAGCGGAACAACTTCCGGTGACACTGGAGGGCGCGCAATTCAAATAAATAATCATTAAAATTATGGATATTAAACATTTAGGAACATACAAGTGTCTTATATCGGTTAAAAACTTTAATTCTTGTTAATCTAACTGCAATGTCCGATTTACAATAGGCTTTACAGCGAAAGCATGCCATGCAATTGTTTGAGGACAGTGCCCCATATCTAAATATTTTTCCACCAGCACAGGTTTCCTAAATTCACAAATAGGGATTAAATATTCACTTACTTTTTGAAAATCTTCCTCTGATTTGTCATCCAAAGGGTCCCAGCTACAACATGTAGTGTCGTTTTGTTAGATAAAGTCCTTCTATATATCCCAAAAGTCAGTTTAGTTGGCACCATCGATTTGAGTAATCCACTCGTTCAACATGCAGAGAAAATAATCCAAAAAGCTATCTCTAAACTTTGTTAAAAATAGTCAATGTAATCCTCAGGTACCCAAAAATGTAATTAAACTATAATATTTAATACGTAAAGCAGTATGTTCTATAGAAGGAAAACGATATTAGCAGGTGCGAGTACTCTTCGTCGCACTCGCAGAGACTGATTTCCAACTCTGAGTCCCAGTACTGATACTCATGATTCTTGATCGTTTGGGAAGAAACAAGCTTGAAACCTTGAACAAAGACTACTGACATCCAGTGGAAGCCATAGGAATTGCATACTGGGAGCTAGATTCAATGTTTTCCCTATACGTTCTAATGGAAGAGCATGTCCTCTCAAAATGTGGATTTTCTCTTACCCTATCTATTGTGTTATAGTATCCTACATTATTTTAACATTTCTACAAACTTCAGAGTTTTCTTTCCAATGGTACCAATTATATGCATATCCTGGCTTCAGGGCCTGAGCAATACGCAGTTTACTCTGGACATGTCAATCAGGCGGAAATGGAGAAAAATAGACCCTAGCCTAAAGAAGTTTTAATTCCATTCCTTTTCTTTAGATTTGTGTGTTTTGTTGTGACATTTTTAGATATTACTGTTAGGTATTTGTTACGGATACAGGTATCCTGTGTGTATTTGTTTTCTCTCCTTCTGCCCTAGTCACAGGTGGCAGTCATCAGTCGCCAATTTGAATATACACCAGCTCCTTTTCCCTTACCCAATCACATCCCTTCCCTTGGTTTAAAATAAACCCAATCAGTTGTCTCTGGAGCAATCTCTCTTTTGTTTTTGCTCCTACATGTCACATTTGTCCGTTATTATGTGAGTATGTATTGCTGTGGTGTATGACTGTTTGTTTGTTGGTGTGAAAAGGGGATACCAAGCCAAGTCGCCCATGGGCATACATTACCTGTAGAAAAACTTTGTCTAAGTAGCCTAGTTAGAACTGGGCGGACCACCCTCTGTATTTTATTGGTTAGTTAGCTAGCTGTTCATGAAGCAGGCTAGACTGGCTTAGTTTTTTGGGGGGAAATTAATTATTTCCTACCTAGGCCTAGGGTCCAGCTCAGCCCCCCCCCCCATTACCATGTGTTTGAACAATAAACCTGAAGTGTTAGACGGTAGATTTAGGTTGTCTGTTGTTTTTAGTTCTCACTGTTCCTTTTTACTGTTATGATTTGCATAAGATATGTTATGGGTCTCGTTTCCATCCCCCCTAGACTGCAGGGCCAAAGGGGTTCGTAACAGTATTACTGCACTCTTAGAGCTAGAAACACAAGAATTTTGCTACACCCGTAATAATATTTGCTAAACACGTGTATGTGACAAATAAAATTTGATTTGACATATGCTTAGCACTTGTTGGCTGCTTTTCCTTGACCCAGTGGTCTAACTCATCCCAAACTATCTCAATTGGGTTGAGGTCGGGTGAGGCCAGGTCATCTGATGCAGCATTCCATCACTCTCCATCTTGGTCAAATAGCCCTTACACAGTCTGGAGTTGTGTTGGGTCATTGTCCGGTTGAAAAACAAATGATGGCGTAACCATATGGAATGGAGTATTGCTGCAGAATTCTAAATAAATCACTGACAGTGTTTCCAGCAAAGCACCCACACACCATCACACCTCCTCCATGCTTCACGGTGGGAACCACATGGGGAGATCATCCGTTCACCTACTCTGCGTCTCACGAAGCACCCACACACCACCACACCTCCTCCATGCTTCACGGTGGGAACCACACATGGGGAGATCATCCATTTACCTACTGTGTCTCACAAAGACATCATACCTCCTCCTCCATGCTTCACAGTGGAAACCACACATGTGGAGATCATCCATTTACCTACTCTGCGTCTCACAAAGCACACCATCACACCTCCTCCTCCATGCTTCACAGTGGAAACCACATGTGGAGATCATCCATTTACCTACTCTGCGTCTCACAAAGACACGGCGGTTGCAACCAAAAGTCTCTCATTTGTACTCATCACGCCAGAGGACAGATTTCCACCGGTGTAATGTTCATTGCTCGTGTTTCTTGGCCCAAGCAAGTCTCTTCTTCTTATTGGTGTCCTTTAGTAGTGTTTATTTTGCAGCAAACCGACCATGAAGGCCTGATACACGCATTCTCCTCTGAACAGTTGATAAGATGTGTCGGTTACTTGAACTCTGTGAAGAATTTATTTGAGCTGCAATTTCTGGAAACTCTAATTCTGGTAACTCTAATGAACTTATCCTCTGCAGCAGAGGTAACTCTGGGTCATCCTTTCCTGTGGTGTTCCTCATCAGAGCCAGTTTCATCATAGCGCTTGATGGTTTTTGCAGCTACACTTGAAGAAACTATTGACATTTTCCGGATTGACTGACCTTCATGTCTTGAAGTAATGATGGACTGTCGTTTCTCTTTGCTTATTTGAGCAGTTCTTGCCATAATATGGACTATAGGGCTAACTTCTGTTTACCACCCCTACCTTGACACAACACAACTGATT
Source organism: Oncorhynchus tshawytscha (assembly GCF_018296145.1). Lineage (NCBI taxonomy): Eukaryota > Metazoa > Chordata > Actinopteri > Salmoniformes > Salmonidae > Oncorhynchus > Oncorhynchus tshawytscha. Next base: position 52,393,996 of record NC_056458.1, on the reverse strand, counting down.
GACTCGAACACATTAAGAAATAAAGAAATTCCACAAATTAACTTTTAACAAGGTACACCTATTAATTTAAATGCATTCCAGGTGACTACCTCATGAAGCTGGTTGAGAGAATGCCATGAGTGTGCAAAGATGTCATCAAGGCAAAGGGTGGCAAATTTGAAGAATCTGAAATATACAATATATTTTGATTTGTTTAACATGTTTTTGTTTACTACATGATTCCATATGTGTTGTTTCATAGTTGTGATGTCTTCACTATATTCTACAATGTAGAAATTAGTAAAAAATAAAGAAAAACCCTTGAATAAGTAGGTGTCCAAACTTTTAACTGGTGGTCACTAAACTTTTCAGTCAAGATCACTTTTGTAGTCAATGAGCAAGTTGAGATTTGTTGACAAAAATGTAAGCCTATTCAACATTAATAAATACAGTTCATTAGGAATGAAGTTTGTGCAGTAGGCCTAATACACTGAACAAAATGATAAACAACAATTTCAGTGATTTTACTGAGTTACAGTTCATATAAGGAAATCAGTCAATTGAAATGAATTAATTAGGCCCTGATCTATGGATTTCACATGACTGGGACAACATATATGCATCTGTTGGTCAAAGATACCTTAAAAAAAAGGTAGGGGGTGGATCAGAAAACCAGTCAGTATCTGGTGTGACCACGATTTGCCTCAAGCAACATGACACATCTCCTTCACATAGAGTTGATCAGGCTGTTGATTGTGACCTGTGGAATATTGTCACACTCATCTTCAATGGCTGTGCGAAGATGCTGGTTATTGGTGGGAACTGGAACACACTGTTGTACACGTCGATCCAGAGCATCCCAAACATGCTCAATGGGTGACATGTCTGGTGAGTATGCAGGCCATGGAAGAACTGGGACATTTTCAGCTTCTAGGAATTGTGTACAGATCATTGCTACATGGGGACGTGCATTATCATACAGAAACATGAGGTGATGGTGGTGAATGAATGGCATGACAATGGGACAAAGTGTCACGCTCTCTCTGCGCATACCATTGATAAAATACAATTGTGTTTGATGTCAATAGCTTATTTTTCTGGCCGTACCATAAGCTCACCACCACCATGGGGTTACATTTGGTCTGTGGTTGTGAGGCCGGTTGGACGTACAACCAAATTCTCTAAAATAATGTTGGCGGCGGTTTATGGTAGAGAACTAAAGATTAAATTATCTGGAAACAGTTCAAGTGGGCGTTCCTGCAGCTCAGCATGCCAAAAGCATGCTCCCTTAAAACTTGAGACATCTGTGGCATTGTGTTGTTTGACAAAACTGCACATTTAAGAATGGCCTTTTATTGTCCCCAGCACAAGTTGCACCTGTGCAATGATCATGCTGTTTAATCAGCTTCTTGATATGCCACACCTGTCAGGTGGATGGATTATCTTGGCAAGCAGAAATGCCTACTAGCAAGGATGTAAACAAATTCAAATCAAAATCAAATCAAATCAAATTTTATTTGTCACATACACATGGTTAGCAGATGTTAATGCGAGTGTAGCGAAATGCTTGTGCTTCTATTTCCGACAATGCAGTAATAATCCAATTTGTGCACAACATTTTAGAGAAATAAGATTTTGTGAGTGTGGAACATTTTTGAGGTCTTTTATTTCAACTCATGAAACCTTGGACCAACACATGTTGTGTTTATTTTTTTCTGCAGCATATTGGCTATATGCTTGGCCTGCCAATATTGTTCTTCTCAGACTTCATATTTCATATCAAAATGGATCAGATGTTGTATCACTTGCGAGGCACAGCTGAGCATAAATTGAAATAATTTATTTTATTTTACGGGACTGATGGTAGCTTTTATCTGATGGTCAGTCTCGGTAGAGGGAGGGAGGGAGAGAGCAGAACACAGTCCCTGCTTTCTCCTTTCCTCTGGTGAGATTGACCAGAGAGAGGTAACACCGTCTTCCACCTGATGGCGAAACTCTAGTCGCACTGCATTATTTCTGCCTCATGCACAAATTCATGTGGTTCCTATGACCAGAGAAATATTAATTTACATTTTAACCCTAACCCATTACATATTTTTATTTAACCTTTTTTTTATCTCGGCAAGTCTTTTAAGAACAAATTCTTATTTACAATGACGGCCTACACCGGCTAAACCCAGACGACACAGCCTTAGATATTAAAATATGCATGACAAACTGCTAATAATAAAAATGCAGGTGGATCGAGACACTTGGCTACTAATCCCTTGCAGCAGCAGCACAAAAGGGAAGTAAGGATAATCACTTTTTATGTTTTATAGAAGTGTTGAATAAAAACACTGTTGAAAGTGCTGAATTAAAAACTGAAACATGAACTCATAAAAACAGCAGCCCTTTGCTATATTTGTTGACAGTAAAACAGCGCAGATTTTTACGTAGGCTGGCGACCGACTTGATCAAGAAAGCCATCTCAAGCCTATAATCCTCGGCAAGCAAACTATTGCCACATTGGAACTCTGAGTAATCCAGTTTGTCCTGAAACAAAGCGTAGTAGATACACCTCCTACAGTGCTGGAACTGATCATTTACCTCTCCAGACAAAGAGGGCTCCATTGGAAAACTCATCTGGGACTAACTTTGTTAGCTTGAAAGTGCCGAATAAAAACTTAAACATGAACTCATAAAAGCATCAGCTCTTCGCTGTATTATTTGACAGTTTCTCTCTGGTCATAGTTTTAAAAGTTATGAAATCTCATGTAGGCTAGTATCAAACTTTCCAGACTGGAGACAACCTTTACATGTGTACCAGACTGGTGACAACCATTGTATAACATTGAGGTCCTTGAAAATTAAAATGATGTGCTTGAAAAAGTTCCTGAAAGTCCTTAAATTTGACATGCAAATGTCGGTATGAACCCTGCTTAAAGGATGTATAGTCCTAGGCCCATGTTGTGGACTTATTGGCCAATTTGCATAGATTCACTTTTATTCCTCTAAGTACATATGTGGAACTGCATGAAAATGTATATATTTTTTCAATCCATTTAGAAATGTTGATTCCAATGTCACACATTGTCCCCACTAAATCAAATCAAATTTTATTTGTCACATACACATGGTTAGCAGATTTATAGAAATTATTTATAGAATTATAGAAAGATTTTTTAGAAAGATCTATTAACAATTTACCTTTTATAATAAACACGTATTTACACGGTTACATGTTAGTTCTTTGAGCACACATGTGCTTCAGAAGTAGCTACAATTCACATAGGCCCAATAGGCTACATCTCAATCAATTTAACAATCTTATTTTCTGGTACTCCTAAATGTTGTGCTCCTGTTTGTTTAAAGTTTTGGAGCACCAGTGCTACCAATGAACATTTTTAAGAGCCCTGCATGGGGTTGTGTGAAACTCACTCCTCAGCCTGAAGTGTCTCAACTTCTGTTGCTGAATAGCTAGCTTTTCCGTGGTGCAAATGGGTAAGATTCTTCAGGAGGTCGGTCACATGTGTTTAGAGTTTCAGTATGAGCTGAATCAGGAGAAAACGTTTATCGCTAAGCAAGCAGTGTGACATCCTTTACATGTGTACGAGACTGGTTATGTCCTTTACATGTGTACGAGACTGGTGATGTCCTTGCTCTCCCGGAAAATTCCACCAGATGGCGAATGGAATCTTATTGCAAATGTACAAAACATCACCAATCACGACATGGCCAAAAACGGAAAAGACTTCGAAGACAAAACTTGGTGAGCATAGGTTTGGACTAATGGGCTGTTAGCCCAGAAACAAGATGGTGTCGAGGCCTCAACGCTTAAGTTAAGGCCATTTTTCTGGGATTAAAGGTAAAAAAATAATAATAATAATTTGACCACTTCACGTCAACGTACATGAACCTAAGGTGTCAGGGAAAAAAGAACCAACCATTTATCTACCGTAATTTAAGAGAAATCGTATAATGTACAATTCGTGATGGTCAAAGACTTTTCAAAAAAGATCCATTTGCGGCGTTTCGGGGCTCTGTGAGATTTCTGTGATTTTCTGAAATCACATACACTCATTCAACCCTCTGTAAATCAGTCAGTTCTTAACGTAAAGACTTAAAAGTAAAAATTCTAAAAGTAAACAATACAGCCTACCCCAAGGAGGATGTGTTCACTTTCAGCTTCCTGTGTCAATCGGAAGTGCTTTAAATTGGGGTCATAGGGGCTGTTTCAAAACTTCAAATCAAATCAAATCAAATTTTATTTGTCACATACACATGGTTAGCAGATGTTAATGCGAGTGTAGCGAAATGCTTGTGCTTCTAGTTCCGACAATGCAGTAATAACGAACAAGTAATCTAACTAACAATTCCAAAAAACTACTGTCTTATACACAGTGTAAGGGGATAAAGAATATGTACATAAGGATATATGAATGAGTGATGGTACAGAGCAGCATAGGCAAGATGCAGTAGATGATATCGAGTACAGTATATACATATGAGATGAGTATGTAAACCAAGTGGCATAGTTAAAGTGGCTAGTGATACATGTATTACATAAGGATGCAGTCGATGATATAGAGTACAGTATCTACGTATGCATATGAGATGAATAATGTAGGGTAAGTAACATTATATAACGTAGCATTGTTTAAAGTGGCTAGTGATATATTTACATCATTTCCCATCAATTCCCATGATTAAAGTGGCTGGAGTAGAGTCAGTGTCATTGACAGTGTGTTGGCAGTAGCCACTCAATGTTAGTGGTGGCTGTTTAACAGTCTGATGGCCTTGAGATAGAAGCTGTTTTTCAGTCTCTCGGTCCCAGCTTTGATGCACCTGTACTGACCTCGCCTTCTGGATGACAGCGGGGTGAACAGGCAGTGGCTCGGGTGGTTGATGTCCTTGATGATCTTTATGGCCTTCCTGTAGCATCGGGTGGTGTAGGTGTCCTGGAGGGCAGGTAGTTTGCCCCCGGTGATGCGTTGTGCAGACCTCACTACCCTCTGGAGAGCCTTATGGTTGAGGGCGGTGCAGTTGCCATACCAGGCGGTGATACAGCACGCCAGGATGCTCTCGATTGTGCATCTGTAGAAGTTTGTGAGTGCTTTTGGTGACAAGCCGAATTTCTTCAGCCTCCTGAGGTTGAAGAGGCGCTGCTGCGCCTTCCTCACGATGCTGTCTGTGTGAGTGGACCAATTCAGTTTGTCTGTGATGTCTATGCCGAGGAACTTAAAACTTGCTACCCTCTCCACTACTGTTCCATCGATGTGGATGGGGGGTGTTCCCTCTGCTGTTTCCTGAAGTCCACAATCATCTCCTTAGTTTTGTTGACGTTGAGTGTGAGGTTATTTTCCTGACACCACACTCCGAGGGCCCTCACCTCCTCCCTGTAGGCCGTCTCGTCGTTGTTGGTAATCAAGCCTACCACTGTTGTGTCGTCCGCAAACTTGATGATTGAGTTGGAGGCGTGCGTGGCCACGCAGTCGTGGGTGAACAGGGAGTACAGGAGAGGGCTCAGAACGCACCCTTGTGGGGCCCCAGTGTTGAGGATCAGCGGGGAGGAGATGTTGTTGCCTACCCTCACCACCTGGGGGCGGCCCGTCAGGAAGTCCAGTACCCAGTTGCACAGGGCGGGGTCGAGACCCAGGGTCTCGAGCTTGATGACGAGCTTGGAGGGTACTATGTTGTTGAATGCCGAGCTGTAGTCGATGAACAGCATTCTCACATAGGTATTCCTCTTGTCCAGATGGGTTAGGGCAGTGTGCAGTGTGGTTGAGATTGCATCGTCTGTGGACCTATTTGGGCGGTAAGCAAATTGGAGTGATCATATGTGTGATTAGGCAACCCTCATGAACTGTAAATCAGTAATTTCTCCCAACAACTGTCAAAGAAAAGCTCACACACACACACACACACACACACACACACACACACACACACACACACACACACACACACACACACACACACAGCAAGGATGGAGTGACACAGTGCGGAGCTTAAAGACACATAGAGCTTGGAATGGCATTACCATAATCTCTAAGCTGTGCCGAGTTCAACGAGATGCCCCGCTTGATCGTAGCTCGCTCAGTCTGAGTGCAGCAACTGTGAAAAAAAGTAGGCCCAAAATGAAGCCTGACCCTAAATTTCAGGTGCTTTGGGTGACAACGGGAGAACCGTTAGGGTTAGAAGCACAATTCAACTCCAGGAACGTTCCTGAGGTCCTCCCGATCTGTGCAAGCCTAACCTTGACTGTGTGGCATTTACATGTGCACCAGACTGGTAATATCCTTTACATTTCCACCAGACTGGTGATGTCCTTTACATGTGTACCAGACTGGTGACAACCTTTACCATGTGTACCAGACTGGCTGAATCAAAGCAAATTGTATGTGTCACATGCTCTGGTACCACTTGCTGTGCAGTAGCAGAGAGAACAGTCTATGATTAGGGTGGCTGGAGTCTTTGATAGTTTTTAGGGCCTTCCTCTGACACCGCCTGGCATAGAGTTCCTGGATTGCAGGAAGCTTGGCCCAAGTGAAGTACTGGGCTGTATGCACTACTCGCTGTACTGCCTTGCGGTTGTGGGCCGAGCAGTTGCCATACCAGGCAGTGATCCAACCAGTCAGGATGCTCTCGATTGTGCAGTTGTATAACCTTTTGAGGGTCTGAGGACCCATGCCAAATCTTTTCAGTCTCCTGAGGGGGAATAGGTTTTGTCGTGCCCCTTTCATGACTGTCTTGGTGACTTTGGACCATGATCATTTGTTGGTGATGCGGACACCAAGGCACTTGAAGTTCTCAACCTGCTCCACTACAGCCCCGTCGATGAGAATGCGGGCATGCTCGGTCCTTCTTGTCCTGTAGTCCACAATCATCTCCTTTGTCTTGATCACGTTGATGGAGAGGTTGTTGTCCTAGCACCACACGGCAAGTTCTCTGACCTCCTCCCTACAGGCTGTCTCCTCGTTGTCGGTGATGAGGCACAGTGGTGTCATCGGCAAACTTGATGGTGCTGGAGTCGCGCCTGGCCGTGCAGTCATGAGTGAACAGGGAGTACAGGAGGGGCCTGAGCACGCACCCCTAAGGGGCCACCGTGTTGAGGATCAGTGTGACAGATGCTTTGTTACCTACCCTTACCACTTTAGGAAGCTTCGTCAGGAATTCCAGGATCCTGTTGCAGATGGAGGTGTTTAGTCCAAGGGTCCTTAGCTTAGTGATGAGCTTTGAGGGCACTATGGTGTTGAACGCTGAGCTGTAGTCAATGAATAGCATTCTCACATAGGTGTTCCTTTTGTCCAGGTGGGAAAGGGCAGCGTTGAGTGCAATAGAGATTGCATCATCTGTGGATCTGTTGGGGCGGTATGCAAATTGGAGTGGGTCTAGGGTATCTGGGAGGATGCTGTTGATGTGAGCCATGACCAGCTTTTCAAAGCACTTTATGGCTACAGATGTGAGTGCCACAGGTCGGTGGTCATTTAGGCACGTTACCTTGGTGTTCTTGGCCACTGGGACTGTGGTGGTCTGCTTGAAACATGTTGGGATTACAGACTCAGTCAGGCACAGGTTGAAAATGTCAGTGAAGACACAGTTTATGCTCGGAGTATACGTCCTGGTAATCCATCTAGCCCTGCGGCCTTGTGGATGTTGATCTTTTTAAAAGTCATGAGCTGATGCTCTCATGCATGTTTCAGTGTTACTTGCCTTGAAGCAAGCATAGAAGTAATTTGCTCATCTGGTAGGCTCGTGTCACTTGGCAGTTCTCGGCTGTGCTTCCCTTTGTAGTCTGTAATACTTTTCAAGCCCTTCCTCATCCGACGAGCACCAGAGCCGGTGTAGTACGATTCAATCTTAGTCCTGTATTGATGCTTTACTTGCTTGATGATTCGTCGGAGGGCATAGAGGGATTTCTTATAAGCTTCTGGGTTAGAGTCCCGCTCCCTGAAAGCGGCAGCTCTAGCCTTTAGCTCAGTGCGGATATTACCTGTAATCCATGGCTTTGGGTTGGGGTATGTAAGTACGGTCACCGTGGGGATGACATCATCGATGCACTTATTGATGAAACCAGTGTCTGATCTGGTGTACTCCTCAATGCCATCGGAGGAATCCTGTAACATATTCCAGTCTGTGCTATTGAAACAGTCCTGTAGCTTAACATCTGCTTCATCTGACCACTTTCTTATTGACTGAGTCTCTGGTGCTTCCTGCTTTAGTCTTTGCTTGAAATCAGGAACCAGGAGGATAGAATTATGGTCAGATTTGCCAAATGGAAGGCGAGGGTGAGCTCTGTATCCGTCTCTGTGTGTGGAGTAAAGGTGGTCTACAGATTGTTTTCCCTCTGGTCGCACATTTAACATGTTGGTAGAAATTAGGTAAAACAGATGAAAGTTTCCCTGCATTAAAGCCTCCGGCCACTAGGAGCGCCGACTCTGGATGAGCGTTTTCTTGTTTGCTTATGGCCGTATACAGCTCATTGAGTTTGGTCTTAGTGCCAACATCGGATTGTGGTGGTTAATAGACAGCTACGAAGAAATATAGATTAAAATTATCTTGGTAAATAGTGTGGCCAACAGCTTATCATGAGATACTCTACCTCAGGTGAGAAAACCCAGAGATTACCTTAGATTTCGTGCACCAGCTGTTGTTTACAAATAAACACCCCTTGTCTTACCAGAGGCCGCTGTTCTAAAAAGCGTAAAAACCCGCCAGCTGTATGTTATTCATGTCGCCGTTCAGCCACGACTCAGTGAAACATAAGATATTACCGTTTTTAATGTCTCAATGGTAGAATATAGGTGATTGTAGTTTGTTTATTTTATTTTCCATTGATTGTACGTTGGCTAATAGGACCGATGGTAAAGGGAGATTACCCGCTCGGCGTTGGAGCCTTACAAGGCACCTCGATCTTCGTCACTTTCTCTTACGAATGACAGGGATGAGGGCCTTGTCGGGCGCCTGAAGTAAATCCTTCCCATCCGACTCATTGAAGAAAAGTATTCCCCCAGTACGGGGTGAGTAATCGCTGTCCTGATATCCAGAAGTTATTTTCGGTAAAAAATGTACACACAATAGCACAATTGGTTCGTAAAACGGCAGCCATCTCCTCCTGCGCCATTATCTTCATGATGTCCTTTACATTTGTACCAGACTGGTGAGTGTGGTTCATTTTCAAAGTGACCCTGTAGCTGTTACTATAGCAACACCAGAGGGAATGACCCTGATGGGCTAAGAAGAAATAACATGCTTCTCTGTGTCTCTGTCTCTCTCTCTCTCTCTCTGTGTGTCTTTGTCTCTCTAGGTGTACCAGTTCCATCATGAGGTCTCTGTTGGTCTGTGGAGTAGTTCTAGGAGGTGAGACATGTGCATCCTCATTTGAATCTCCTGATATTATAACGGGTATCAGTGTAGGCGTGCTTCGTAAATTATTACTATATAAATACCTGCTCTGATAATGAGGTAACATTAAAAACACTACTATATACAGTGGGGATAACAAGTATTTGATACACTGACGATTTTGCAGGTTTTCCTACTTACAAAGCATGTAGAGGTCTGTAATTTTTATCATAGGTACACTTCAACTGTGAGAGACGGAATCTAAAACAAAAATCAAGAGAATCACATTGTATGATTTTAAAGTAATTAATTAGCATTTTATTGTATGACATAAGTATTTGATCACCTACCAACCAGTAAGAATTCCGGCTCTCACAGACCTGTTCGTTTTTCTTTAAGAAGCCCTCCTGTTCTCCACTCATTACCTGTATTAACTGCACCTGTTTGAACTTGTTATATGTATAAAAGACACCTGTCCACACACTCAATGAAACAGATGCCAACCTCTCCACAATGGCCAAGACCAGAAAGCTGTGTAAGGACATCAGGGATAAAATTGTAGACCTGCACAAGGCTGGGATGGGCTACAGGACAATAGGCAAGCAGATTGGTGCGAAGGCAACAACTGTTGGCACAATTATAAAAAAATGGAAGAAGTTCAAGATGACGGTCAGTCACCCTCGGTCTGGGGCTCCATGCAGGATCTCACCTCGTGGGGTATCAATGATCATGAGGAAGGTGAGGGATCAGCCCAGAACTACACGGCAGGACCTGGTCAATGTAGAGAGCTGGGACCACAGTCTCAAAGAAAACCATTAGTAACACACTACGCCGTCATGGATTAAAATCCTGCAGCGCACTCAAGGTCCCCCTGCTCAAGCCAGCGCATGTCCAGGCCTGTCTGAAGTTTGCCAATGACCATCTGGATGATCCAGAGGAGGAATGGGAGAAGGTCATGTGGTCTGAAGAGACAAAAATAGAGCTTTTTGGTCTAAACTCCACTGCCGTGTTTGGAGGAAGAAGAAGGATGAGTACAACCCCAAGAACACCATCCCAACCATGAAGCATGGAGTTGGAAACATGCTGACAGGCAACTACACAGAGACAATAACCCACAAAACAAAAATGGAAAATGGCAACCTAAATAGTATCCCCAATCAGAGACAACGATAAACAGCTGTCTCTGATTGGGAACCAATTCAGGCCACCATAGACCTACATATGCCTAGACATACCAAAACCCATTGAATGACAAAAAACCCTAGACAAGACAAAAACACACATACCACCCTCGTCACACCCTGACCCAACCAAAATAATAAAGAAAACAAAGATAACTAAGGTCAGGGCTTGACATAAGGCACTATAGAAAAACTGCAAAAGAAATCATAGAAATTATCTTTATGTCCTGAATACAAATCATTATGTTTGGGGCAAATCCATCACAACACATCACTGAGTAGAACTCTTAATATCTTCATCATGTTTTGGGTATGCTTGTCATTGGCAAGGACGAGGGAGTTTTTATGGATAAAAAGAAACGGAGTAGAGTTAGCACAGGCAAAATCCTAGAGGAAATCCTGATTCATTCTGCGTTGCAACAGACAGTGGGAGTCAAATTCACCTTTTAGCAGGACAATAACCTAAAACACAAGGCCAAATATGCACTGAAGTTGCATACCAAGATGCCATTGAATGTTCCTGAGTGGCCTAGTTACAGTTTTGACTTACACTACCATTCAAAAGATTGTGGTCACTTAGAAATGTCCTTGTTTTTGAAAGAAAAGCAATGTTTTTGTGCATTAAAACAACATCAAATTTATCATAAATACAGTGTAGACATTGTTAATGTTGTAAATGACTATTATAGCTGGAAACGGCAGATTTTTTATGGAATATCTACATAGACGTACAGAGGCCCATTATCAGCAACAATCACTCCTGTGTTCCAATGGCACGTTGTGTTAGCTAATCCAAGTTTATCATTTTAAAAGGCTAATTGATCATTAGAGAACCCTTTTGCAATTATGTTAGCACAGCTGAAAACCTGATTAAAGAAGCAATACAACTGGCCTTCCTTAGACTAGTTGAGTATTTGGATTATCAACATTTGTGGGTTTTATTCCTGTACAGCACTTTGAGATATCAGCTGATGTACGAAGGGCTATATAAATACATTTGATTTGATTTTGATTATAGGCTCAATGGCCAGCAGCATACCACCCTGCATACCACTGCTGGCTTGCTTCTGAAGCTAAGCAGGGTTGGTCCTGGTCAGTAAAGAGGCACTCTTTCAAATCAAATCAAATCAAATTTTATTTGTCACATACACATGGTTAGCAGATGTTAATGCGAGTGTAGCGAAATGCTTGTGCTTCTAGTTCCGACAATGCAGTAATAACGAACAAGTAATCTAACTAACAATTCCAAAAAAAACTACTGTCTTATACACAGTGTAAGGGGATAAAGAATATGTACATAAGGATATATGAATGAGTGATGGTACAGAGCAGCATAGGCAAGATACAGTAGATGATATCGAGTACAGTATATACATATGAGATGAGTATGTAAACCAAGTGGCGTAGTTAAAGTGGCTAGTGATACATGTATTACATAAGGATGCAGTCGATGATATAGAGTACAGTATCAACGTATGCATATGAGATGAACAATGTAGGGTAAGTAACATTATATAAGGTAGCATTGTTTAAAGTGGCTAGTGATATATTTACATAATTTCCCATCAATTCCCATGATTAAAGTGGCTGGAGTAGAGTCAGTGTCATTGACAGTGTGTTGGCAGTAGCCACTCAATGTTAGTGGTGGCTGTTTAACAGTCTGATGGCCTTGAGATAGAAGCTGTTTTTCAGTCTCTCGGTCCCAGCTTTGATGCACCTGTACTGACCTCGCCTTCTGGATGACAGCGGGGTGAATAGGCAGTGGCTCGGGTGGTTGATGTCCTTGATGATCTTTATGGCCTTCCTGTAGCATCGGGTGGTGTAGGTGTCCTGGAGGGCAGGTAGTTTGCCCCCGGTGATGCGTTGTGCAGACCTCACTACCCTCTGGAGAGCCTTACGGTTGAGGGCGGTGCAGTTGCCATACCAGGCGGTGATACAGCCCGCCAGGATGCTCTCGATTGTGCATCTGTAGAAGTTTGTGAGTGCTTTTGGTGACAAGCCGAATTTGCAAAAATGTC